>NW_015505622.1:630538-688592 GCF_001515645.1 Sinocyclocheilus grahami
GTTATCAGTTTCATAAATAAAGACAAAATGAGTAAAAGTAGGCGATTTATGAATGCTGAAGAGATATAAGAAGCACTAAATGCCATGAGGGATGGAGAGTCTGATGGTGGGGAGATAAGTAAAGTGTCCTGTCGGCTCAGCATCTTTGATGGCGATCAATCATATTTAGACTTTTTATCCTAATGTTACTCATGATTGTTCAAAATTTGGATTAATTATTAAATTTTTGTTTTGCCATTTCAATCGTTTATTGTTCGCTTCTGTGTTGCTATTTATTCTAGTCTGCCTGTTTCCTGAAGAAAAAAAAATCCTATCTGATGTAGGCCTATATGAATAAAAACTTTTTTTTTTGATTACCTGAAGTTTATTGGTGTTCTTCCTGTATAATTCAAATTATAAATGATATAACAAAAAAAATTAATAATTAATTAGGTGCTTGAATTTGGTGAATTAAGCCATATTCGCACGGAATTAGTATTATCCGGGGACCTTGTGTGATTTTGAAATTACCCCCCCACATCTGAATTTCGTGTGGTGCATTCGCACGGGATAAGCGAAGCCTGTGATTTTACTCGAATTTACTAACTTGTCTCCCGGATGTCAAGGCTTTGAGAGTCCCGTTCTATGGTCCAGATGGATTTAAAAAAAGAAACTAATATAGTTTTGTGCACTGTGTCATTTACATTTCACTAGGTTAAAATAATATCTCAAGCTTTATGCTTGATTTGTAACACATTAACCTCAAAACCTTTTCAGCTTTCTCTTTCTGCAAATTGTATGGTGTAGCGATATGATGACAGCACCCAAAATACTATCAAAGACTCTAACGCAGATCCATTCTTCGCGGAAGATGGATAAAAAGGCGTACAGCAAACAAAAACCTCGAAAAATGATATACGACCCGCCAAATGCTGGCCGAATCACAGAGATGCCGATTCGCATGGGACTAATATTATCACAGGACCTCGGTGTTCGGCGAAATATGGTAGGTCATTTGCGGGGGAATTTTTACTTTACAAATTACAGACATGGCCGATTCGCACGGGATTAAGATCACAGACAACCTCTGCAATTATTACAAATGACTGGAGGTCACCAGGTAATACTAATCCCGTGCGAATAGGGCTTTAGGCATATTATTGCTCATTATTGTCTATAGGCTATTTTAGTAATTTAAATAACGTAGATTATCTTAATATATTGATTAATGACATTGTATTATAATAGCCTATTACACCACCCAAATATGCATTTACTTCCTTCTAATTATTGTTGTCAGTGCAGGCTTGTTTAGCTTAATATTGACCGTTATGAAAAGTGACTAGTGTAGCCTGCATTAAAAAGTCTTGAACATAAAACAACAGTTAATGACTAGACATAATCATTTCATGACTCCAGACACTTCTTTGTGAAGACAGTAGCATAATACAGTGAAAAAACATGTTCTTTAGCCATTCAAAAACAGCTGTCATGTGCATGGGTAAAATGAACCCGCTGTCGCTTTTAGGTATACAGCGACCTCTGGCGGTTCTATTGTTAAGTCTCTTATGCTCAGGCAAGGCTGCATTTATTTGAACAAATACAGTACAACTCTAATATTGTAAAATATTACAGTTTAAAAGACCTGTTTTCTATTTGAATATATTAAGAGTTTATTTGCAAAAACAGATAACTCCGATTTTTTTATTTAACCACTTAAAAAAAATCTTGTTTTTTATAATGTTTTTATGGTGTTTTATAGTGTTAGTTAGCTGTATTTTTTGTTGTTGTTATTTTTTAACCTAATCAAAACCCAACTGCAGTTTGATTGAGATTAATTGGAATGCACAATGTAAAAAACATGATTTTTATTCGAGTTATCAGTTTTTGCAAATTAACTCTTCATATTTTAAAATGTAAATTATTTATGTTATTATCAAAGCAGAATTTTCAGCAGCCATTATTCCAGTCTTGAGTTTCACATGATCCTTCAGAATTCATTCTAATATGCTGAGTTGCCACTCTTTGAGACATTTCTCATTATTATTAATGTTTAATACTTGTGAAACCATGATACATTTAAAAAAAAAAGATTCCTTTATGAGTACGTTTAAAATAACAGTGTTTATTTGAAATATTAATTTTGTGTAGCAATGTAAAAAGCTTTACTGTCACCTTTGGTCATTATTTAATGCATCATTGTTGTTAAAAAAAAGTAAGAAATCAAACTATTTCTTAAAAAAAATAATAATAATAATTAATAAAATAAAAAAAAGTATCAAAAATAAAATAAAAACATTTTGACCCTAACTTTTGAGGTAGTGTACATCAATAATCTTGATCAGATAAAATATGTCGCTAAATGCTGCCAGAAACTTGATGCCACATAGGGATTTGCGCAAAGTTAGTAGTGTATAACTACTTTTAGTTCATTTAACAAAGGGAAAAGGGGGTGTGATGGGTTCATTAAATCACAAACTTAATCAAAATGTTGTTTTCATTTTGATTACAGGGTGGTGTTTTTACTAATTAAAATAATTTAGCATCCTTTTAAAAATTCTTACACAGACCAGAGGAAGTCGAAGTGGAACAAGCCACAAATTAATATTCTTCTTGAATGAATAAACAAACTTAGCGTCATTGTAGTACACCTCTGAACCTGAACGGTGGCCCGACAACCATAAATTTGACTGTAAAATGAGTTGTTTTCCTGGTACCTGGGTAGAAAATAAATAAATAAATAAATAAATACGTAAATAAATAAATGAATAAAAACAAGTTGATATTTGTTATGCACAGGGGTCCGTGTCTAATTTCCCTCCTGTTTGTCAAATTAAATTTGCAACTTTTATCGAGACACAATAAATGTTAATGAGGCTCTGGATGTTTGGTACAGGCTTTATTTATGCTCAGAAGGGATTGAGGGAGATGCTTTATTTAATGAACTGAAAGAATGTTTTTCAATATGCTGCCTATTTTATAATTTCTTACATAAGGCAAACAGCTGTGCACAATAAGAAGTTTTAAACATCACTTTAGGTCACATATGTTTTCTTTACTCTTTGCCGTGTCCCCGTTTCTCCCTCAACACCTGGACGCAAGCGGCTACTATTATGAGTACGGTCCATCTTGTGTGTTTTGTTTCATCACTCATCACTCATCTCTTCTTGTCCTGGGGACAGAGAATTATGGGCAAATGATGAGATTTGATGAATGAAGATCTTTTCTCCTCTCCTGTCAGACAATACTGATGGATTGACAAAAGTATGAGACATTCTTTTTCTGCACTGCCCTTTTTATGCCGCTTTCATTTTACTTGTCATTACAGGTGAAATGAGCTCATGCTTACTGAGACAGCGACCCAGACACTCGCCGCTATTCAGTTAAAAGAGTCAGTGAATACACCTCTTTTGTTTTTTAACCATTTAACCCCATTTTACTTGGACATAATACAACAGCATCATAATGGGTGAGAAGCTCTTCAGCCTTGGGCATTAAACAGAGCAGAAAATTGCTTCCTTTATTCCACAAATTTAGCATTTAAGCAAATTTACTTTGTATGTGAGCTGGAAGAACAGAATTCATTGAGTTAGCAAGCACTGTGTTTACTGCTTTTCCTACAATTTGAATTGTTTTAAAATTGATTTCAGTATGAGGCATACCCTCTCAGGTTTTAGCCTTAGCCAGTCACCCTCTCCCTACAGAGCCCACCATCATTACCCCCAAACCAGCCTCACTGATGGATGCATGCACTGCATTTACTGGTTATTATAGATCTCGGATGACTTTGCTCTGACCGGATCCCGCTCTCACTCTCTGTCTGTGCTCTAATGCAAGGTTGTTTTACTGTGTGCTGATAATGCTGTCCATCATTAGATTGTCATGAAACAATTTTTATTTTGTTTGAAGTAAATACCTCCTTGTCGACCCCTGAGAGAATATCCTGTAACTGAATTGATCTGCAACTTTAGCATGTGGGTCAATGACGAATTTGAGGGCATATGATACAGAAAGCAGAAATAAAAAAGTACTTTTATAAATCTAGTTTAACACACCCCATAGTGAAAAGTAATATATTTAAAATACATTTATTTCATATTGGGTAGAGTTCAAATCTATTAACATATTTACGGACATATTGCTTGAGACTTACTGATATAAAAAAATATAATGAAACTTTATTTGGAGTTCTTCTTGTGCACAATGCACATGTTTTAATATTAAGCCTAAAATGTGTTTTAATGTCATTATTAATGAGGTTTGTAAGATATTTTAATAATATCTATATATAGTAATTTATAGTATACTTAGCATGATATAAATGTATTTCAAATACATTTTAGTAGGGGCATGTGCCAAAATCATAGAAATGCACTCTTTGTATTGTCATGTGTAAAAATTAAAAAGTAGCAACATACTTTCCTTGGTCCCACTTTATATAAAGTGGTCTTAACTACTATGTACTTACATTTAAATTAATAATTTGGTACAATGCACTTATTGTGTACATACATGTTTTTACATTGTACTTATATTTTAATACCTGCGTGTAATTAGATCTGTAATTACTTTCTGTAATTACATTTTATAATTACACTGTTGACCCATCCCTTACACCTTAACCCACCCTTAAACCTATCCATACCACCAAACCTGTCCCTAATCTTACCCGTTTCCCACCTCAATAGCAGCAAAAGTGTTTTGCAATACAATATGAACACATAAAGTACATTGCACTTATTTTGTGATGTAAGTACATAGTAGTTAAGGCCACTTAACATAAAGTGGGACCCTTTCCTTACATCTTGTATACATGTGTGAGTGTATACATATTGTGTACCATTATTTAAAAAAGTAAAATTTTAATAATCAATATTCGTTTTCTTCTTTGTCTTCTTCATCATCACCTTTTTCTTCATCTTCAATATTTCTTTGTGTATCTGCATACTGGTTGAACCATACGACTTTGATCATTCATAATTATAAATGAGCATGTCAAACTAAAAAGGTTTTTTCTAAATTATTTAACCAAACCCAATTGGAAAAATGTGCTGATGGCAATGTTTCAGCAACCTACCACCTACATTAATCCCTAAACCTAACCGATAGTGTTAAGAAAAGTAAGTGTGAGATAAAAATACATTTGCTGAAACAATTATGAAATTTTAGCTTGTTTGTACAAGTCTTTGAGCTCTTTTGGAGAACAACCCGTGACCCTTGTTTCATAGTACTTGTACCCGAGTGTTTTACATCACAAGTGCAGTGCTGTACCAGGTGAGCTACAGAGCAAGTTTACTATGTTAGAAAAGCCATGCTGTACATATGGAGCTGATTAATGCAAAGGACAGTGTGTATTAGTTTATAAAGCCTCCACTATGGTAAAAGTATTTTGAGGTTAAACATAGTATTGTGCAAGTAACCGAGTGAAAATAAGTCATTAATAATCAATAATCTTCTCATGAATTTGTGTAAAAAGGAATACAAATAGTTGCTGTTTTGCTGCCAGTGTGAATTTTATCTGGAAACTGCATTGAATTGTATGTACAGGTAGAGCGAGGCATGCTTTTTTAATGAGCCTATGTTCAAATATTTATTTCTTTAATATTAACATTTAATAGATTTGTATAGGAAAAAAATTTGCATTGTGTTATTGACTCATAAGCTGTAAACACTGATATGATCTGCACCTTTAACATTTGCAAATCAGGGGCCTCTCCTGAATTCTGAATGAAAACCTAAACATACGAGTCTGATTAATGAGTCTGAAAAGTTTCTGGCCTCTAACTGATTGCATAGTCAAATATACTGCGTAACTTTTTCATAATCAGTGTTTGTACAAAGTGTCTCTCTGCATGGAGTTATTTACTGCAGGCTCGCATAAACTGCATGCAACACCTCGAGTTGTCTAGAACGCATGCAGCTAAATACATTGAGGCGAAATAAGGCTTTGCCAGTTTGACAAGAGCGCAAATAAATATGCAAATAGGAGCTCTATGGCCAGTGATGTTCAGCCAATTATAAATGATGTGTCCCGGTTGCTTGTGATTACAGTGTCTTTCTGAGAGCTATCCAGGGATGAGATTAAGATAAGCTCTAGAAGGGATAAAAATATCTGACTATATTCCTAGTTCGAACTGTCTGAATTTCACCTTTAACCGATAGCTTCTGGTGACCTGAATATGAACTTTGTGGTGTTTAGGAAAGAGTGAAGGGCGCAAGGGAATAGTGTGATTGAGTTCTCTGGTGTTTATTCTAACACACTCATGCAGAGAGACTCTAGCTTCGGCATATTCCCTGGAGGCAAAAAACTGTTCCTTTTTCCCTTCGGCCATATACTGAATGACAGCTTGAAAATAATGATGTGTAAAAAGTATGGCAGACAAACAGGGCGCACACACAATTTCTCGCGCATCCATATACACACGCTATTTGCATACAGCCAGGCTCCTGTCACTTTCAGACGACCATTATATCGCACCTTTCTCTGCTGCTATATTTGCTCTTTTCTATGCATCTGTTGCAGGTGGGAGTTTGGAGACCATCAGAACAAGAGTCACCTTCAGCAAGCTGTCACCAAAGGACACGCTCATCTCTTTCCTCTCCTCCTTCCTGTCACACCAGAATATGTGTTAGCTGCATATCTGTATTAGTCTTAAATAAGTTGTTTGGAAATGTATTTATTTTATTTACATTTTTTTGTGGCCAGGCCTTTAAGTACAGTCTGTACCACAATCTGACATATATAGCATATACTGTATGTGGATAGGAAGAGATCGTCTGACTGACATGTAGAAACAAATCAAACAATGAAACAAATCACAGTATATTTTTCAGCATCCAGCTTTTGCCATTAACAGCCATTGATAAATTGCAGTGTAGAGACAGCATAGAGCAGTGTTTTTTTATTTATTTTTTTTATTTTGTGAAAGCAACATGTATATTGATACAATAAATAAATGTTCTTTATTGGCATTTAAAGTTCCATGAAGAAACTTTAACATCCACAGAACATTTCCATTGTACAAATGAAATTTAGAAATAAAGATTCCAGAAGGGGTTTTCAAAGTGATGCCATGGAAGAACCATTTTGAACCTTTCTTAAAATAACCACCTTTTTCTAAAGAACATTTAAACTATCGAAATAACCTTTTTCCACTATAAGAAACTTTGGATGTTAAAAATCTGTGGATTATAAAGATTGTCTATGGAACCATCAATGGCAATAAATAACCTTTATTTTTTAAGAGTGTAAGGTATAAAAAAATATATACTCTTATTCTTTTAAATATTGTACTAATTAAAACTTACTTAAGTGCCAAATGAATGTAATGTTTCCAGACACTTGAATAAAAATGTGTTAGTTTACATTTCTATTAAATTAAATAGTTAGCAGTGCTTTTTGATCCATTTAAGTAGTACAAACAACCATGTATGTAATTTAAAATTACTTATAATGTCTTTCCAATATAGTTATATAAGTGTAAATATTAGTGTACTGAATGTGCTGAAAAGCATTTATGGGAAACGAAAATACAATTCAGTGTCATTTCTATTGTATTTAAATATATTTGTTATCACACATTTGTAATGATGATGTTGCAATTTAGTAAAATATACTAACTTCAAATGTAACATTGAATAACACGCTACAATTATAAAAAATATATAATCAAGCACCTCACATGTATGTTAGTCATACTTCTTTAAAGCATGACAAAAAGATGATTAAAATACGATTTAAAAAGTACCTTAAAACATTTATTTTGACATTGTAGCAAAGTACACTTTTTAAAATATACTTAGGATTTGAAGTACACTAGAAGGACACAGTCAAAACATTTAAGCACACTTCTTTTTTCATAAGGAGTATGAAGTGACATGACGTGTGGCCAAGTATGGTGTCCCATACTCAAAATTTGTGCTCGCCATTTATCCCATCCAAGCGGACACACACAGCCGTGAGTAGTGAACACACACACACACCATGAACACACCCCTGGAGCAATGGGCAGCCAGTGCTGTGGGACCTGGGGAGCAACTGGGGGTTTGGTGCCTTGCTCAGTCATGGGTACTGAAGGTAGAAGAGAGTGCTGGTCATTCACTTCCTTCACCTACAATTCCTGACTCAATTCTACGACCTTCGTGTTACAAGTCCGACTCTCTAACCATTAGGTTACGGCTGCCAAAAATGAGAGGTTTATCTAATGTAATCCACTGATTTAAAGGGGTCATATGATGTTGCTAAAAATAACATTATTTTGTGTATTTGGTGTAATGAATTGTTTTTATGCGGTTTAAGGTTCAAAAAACATTATTTTCCACATACTGTACATTACTGTTTCTCCTCTATCAGTCTGTGAGTCAGAACAGCCGGCATTGTAGTCTACTCTACCAGGATCAGGAAACAGTCCTCCATAAAATGTGCTGCACACATCTGAATATTTGGGTTGAAGTGTTCTGAAACAGTGTTGTAAATACAACTTAACCACTGATTTCTAGTCGTGTCGATTTTTGGAAGGCCAAACAAAGTAGTTTTGCTTTCACAATGAAACACATCGTCACACACGGCGGCCTAGATTGAGCGGCGGCGGCCTAGAGTGAGCAGAGGCCGGGGGCTAGAGTGAGGAACGGCTGGAGGG
Organism: Sinocyclocheilus grahami; assembly: GCF_001515645.1. Lineage (NCBI taxonomy): Eukaryota > Metazoa > Chordata > Actinopteri > Cypriniformes > Cyprinidae > Sinocyclocheilus > Sinocyclocheilus grahami. The sequence goes on from NW_015505622.1 coordinate 639,157, forward strand.
CTAGAGTGAGCAGAGGCGGCGGGCTTGAGAATGGCGCTGCCGGCGGATTCGACGAAGGAGGCTTGCGGCAACCACATGTGACGACCCCGGGCTGGACTCCGCTTCGTCCACGGTGAAAGCCGATCCTGCGATCCACAGCGCAAAGTTGTTGAATTTCCTCAGCAACCAGCACGGATCAGCTCCAGGCATGACGAAGCAGATATCGTCCTCTTTTGGAAGGCCAAACAAAGTAGTTTCACTTTCACAACGAAACAGCGCCTTCACGACATGGCGGCCGCAACAATACTACAGCGAGAATAAAAGTTACGCCTTCTTTCTTTGCGTGAACATTAGGGCGGCGTTATTCAAATCTTCCCAGATAGTGACATAGGTATGTGGGGGCGTGTTAGAATGAGCCGTTTTAGGTAGGTGTGGCTGACTCTTAACTTTTATAAAGAATATCTCTTTGGATTTGAGACTTTAGTCTTTGCAACTTTACAGATCTTCTTTATGCACTAAGAGCTTGCAACACTCCAAAGAGAAAGGAAAATTTTAAATGGCATCATATGACCCCTTTAACAACTGTGACAAGAAATAATGGCACAACAGTTCTCAAAAATTTACATTTACATTTAGTCATTTAGCAGACACTTTTATCCAAAGCGACTTACAAATGAGGACAACAGAAGCAATCAAAACTAACAAAAGAGCAACAGTATGTAAGTGCAAATGACAAGTCTCGGTTAGCCTAATGCAGTACACGTATCAAGGTACTTTTTTGTTTGTTTGTTTTGTATATAATGGTAGTTTAGGCAAATATAGAGTTCTGCCCTTGGATATCTAGTTAACTTGCTTCTACACGCCCCAGACTAATCTCTGAACAACTTTATGCAGAAGTTGCACAGAACCAATTAGATTAAAGCTTCTGATCCTGAGAAAGTGGTTTCCTTTTTTGTGTTCTATATGCATCATCTGGTCAGTGGGCGATCTGTTGGCATAATGCCTCAGGCAGATACTCTAATTTTTTTAACCAATTCTCCTGTGATAATATTGATGACTCACTTTGGTTGGCCTCTAGTACTCATTTATGACTGTGTCTGCAGTCATCATTGTAAAAGTAATTTAATGCAATAGCAGTCAGCTCATAAGGTCGCTGTTTCGAAATAATTAAAAATAAACAAAATCTCCAGAAGTTTCTAAAAATAGCTCCTACATTAGTGAGGTACAAAGCGACTCTTTTAAGTGGCACATGCTGCTATGAGGGTATGAAATAACATCTACTGTATATAAAGGGTAATATGAGAGAAGATGCTCTAAAGCACAATGTGCATTTATATTACATTGTAACAGATGACTTTAGCATATTCAGAAAGATGAGGATGAAGTTTACTTTTTTGTTCAACACTGAAAAGCATTTTTTGTAAGATTAATCTTACAAAAAAAATATTAATCAATTTATTTGTAAAAAAAAAGTGCATACATTTTTTTTTATGCTCATTTATGCATTTTGGCAACTTAGTTGAATAATTGAATAATGAGAGACAAATCAAGAAATTCTAGATGCAGCTTAATTACAATATACAGCATAATTGTATGGATTATATACAATGTCATAATAATAAACTATTGAATGATCCCACTTAGTTGCCCTATATGAATGTTTTCACTATTTAGTAATAATTGCACATTCATTAAATAATAATGAATGATCATCAATTCTGACTCTTACCCTCAAGGGACTAACATCAACTTTTCACTTTAAAAAAAATAACATTCATTATATAAATAAATCAACCATTTAGCATCAGTATGGTTTAATAGATGGAGTAATGGTCACAACTGTTAATGTTCATATTAATTTAAAAGTCAAGAATAATAAGTTTATACATATGTTGAGATATTAGACCAGAGAGTAACATCTATGTTCAAGAGAATAAGAGATGTGGAATGGAAATCATCCTTGGGGGCAATTATCCCATCTTAACCTGCATATATGTTTTTCCTGCCACAGTTTATTTGCACTAAAGTGAATAACTTTGATTTATCATGACCCAATGCCAAGCATATCTTAATATTGGTGCACTACTGTTTCATTTAGTATCTGCAACATATTGTATATATTCACCTGTCTAACTCACTTGTGCTTAACTCCTAATTGTATTTATTGTCTGCATTTAACCCTGTAAAGCCTGACATTGTATTGGGAAATCAGACTTGGAGAGAGAGATATTAGTGAACCGGAGAGGTAACTTAATTGCACAGAGGAACAATGGTAGTGAAAGAGCGCAGATAATGAGACTTTTGAAGGAGATGGCAAGTGAATAACAGAATCTTTTTCTCTTTCCAGGTTTCTTAAAGGAGAATGAGAGATATGACACTGATGTCTGAGCACACACTTCGAGGTATGGAGATGGGGGGATTCCAGGAGGTGGTGCAGGACAGGTGAGCATGGCGAGGATTAGACAGAGACACAGGAGATCACAGGAGGGAAACAGAAACATTTGCCGCTGGAGAACAGGTAAGAGCTATCCAGGCTTTGAAAAGTCGTCCATGTTGGCAACCAGACAAGGAAGGAGTGAGAAGTGTGTGTTCTTATAGTGATGGTTATTGATGCGGTGATTAGAAGCAGGTGGCTGATGAACGTTCAGGAGATAGTGAGCGTTGAGTGACGGCGGAGCCTGGTCAAACTGTAACAGACATAAGAAATAAAGCTAGAATTTGTATTTATTATTATTATTTTTTTTAATGGAACAGTTTAAGGAACCTTTAGTAAAAATATAAAAATAATTTGATACATCAGGATTTTATGGCTCATATAATATGATATAGTGACAACAATATACTTGAGGGGAAAAACAAGCAAAAAAAAAAACACATTGATTTACTAAGATGATGTTTAAATGTTTAATTTGATAATCAAAGCTTTTTTTTTATTATTGTGGGGGGTAATTTACTTTATAAAAATCAGTAGATTTCACAGCAAAGAGATAAGTCTATCACAAGCTAAAAGGGGACATTTTTTGAATTATACTAAAAGGCCTTTTAGTTGCTTAAAAAAAGTATTGTCGGTTCTGATAGTCTCATGGGCAGTGCACTGTATAATGCTGTTGTGCTTTGGGCATCCTGAGCTCGAGTCTGGCTCGCTGACCTTTCCCGATCCCGTCCCCCTCTCTCTCCCACTTCGCTTCCTGTCTAGCTACTATCCTATCATAATAAAGGCAAAAATTGAGTAAAAAGTATGAACTATCAATGAGATGCAGGGGTGAGGACAGAAATGTTGGTGGGTGGGTGGGCCTTCATAAAACAGATTCAAATAAAAAAACAACCCATATACAACTCTGTGAAACAATAAAATGCTCAATAAAAGTTAATTATTATTATTATTATTTATGTATTTATTTCTTTATTCATTTATTTATTTTTAGTCATCCAGTATAATGACATATAAACTTTATACAAATTACTGTTTGGAATTTTTACAAATATAACCACTGAAAATCAGTTTTTTTTTCGACTAATGTTAACAAAGATGAATAAATATTGTAATAAATGCACTGTTCGTTGTTAATGTTAGTTGCATGGTTACATAGTTAATGCATTAACCTCTTAACTGTCACCTGTCCCCTCAGAGGGACGCCCACGTTTACTTCACTACATTGCAATTAAATCCCAATCTAATCATGACAAACTATTTATTGTTGGAAAGTTCTAAGACTCCTAAATAGGTATTATACCACTGTTTTTTGTTACAAACTACGTAGGAACAGTAAAAGATTAATTTATGACAAGAGTGCACCTCAAAAATCTACATAACAGGAGTTGTGACCTTTGTCACAAAAAGTATTTTTCGTTGCCTTTATTCTATCACATTTTAGTAATCTAATCATCATAAATTATATATCAATTAAAAGCCTTAAACCGCCTAATGCATCTTGTGAAAATCTGCCTTACCATGGAAATGGTACTTCAGATGGGGGTGACAGTTAAGAGGCTATCTAATGGAAGTGTAGAAAGTCAGTAAATAAAGTCAGTATAAATTATCTGTAAGCATTGAGGACCATAAACATGTTTCTTATGCAGTTTATTGTGGATAACATTATCTAGCACCATATTTATATGTTTTTGCTCTCCATAAAAGACACATCTATTTAGGTGATCAAACACTTTAGATTAAGGAACTCATATTAATGTTGTATTCTATATGACCATAAAGGATCTATAAAGGACATTAATATGTGCTTTATAAGTACTAATAAACAGCTAATATTCTAGTAATATACATGCTAATAAGCAACTAGTAAATAGTAAATATGTGCTCCTTAATCTAAAGTGTTACCTCAAACACTACCTAATATGATGCTTCAAAAACACATTTGAAAAGTAGGTAACACTTTAGTTTAGGGACCAGTTCTCACTATTAACTGGTTGGTTATTATGCCACGTTGCAGGCAACCCGTAACCCGTGTTTTTCCAACCTTCTACCCGTGAAACTGGAACGGCAGTCAAACCCGTGACTTCCCACCCGTGAACTCGTACTAGATCGATGTACTCCCAGTTCCGCGCTCTGACGTCACATAGACCACGAAACAACAATGGCAGCCCCTTTCTGTCAAGACTGCAGCTGTGCACAGAGCCTATACAGGGGGTAGTGCAAATGACATACTTTAATAACAAAATAATCTGTTTATTCTAGAAGTTTGTTTACATCTACCTACCACAATTCCTTGCGCTCAGGCAGTTTGGCGTGACATGCCTGGAACGCTACAAAGTCGTGAGTCGTGGTTTGAAGTCGTGACTTATGGGCTCAAAAACCTGCCTGGAACGCAGCATTAGCATGCATATGATAAACATATTGGCTGTTTGTAAGTCTTAATAAAGCACATATTATGCATCCCTAATCCTGCCCAATACCTACATTTAACAACTACCTTACCAACTATTAAAAAGCAGCAAATTAGTCATTTATTCAGGCCAAAGTCATCGTTAATGGTTTGTTAATTGTGAGAATTGGACCTTAAAATAAAGTGTGACAGAGAAATTTCTAATCTGTACATCCATCACGTGGTCTGGATTCATACGACTCGATCAGTCTATACTTTTTAAAGAATCGAATGATTGGTATTTGTTTCACTATTCAAATTCAACTCCACAAATACACACATTTTCAAATGATCTCACTTCGTAAAGATAACATTGTGGGTGGGACTAACAGAAACAGACAAATCATTTTGACAAGTGTATGGTATTCATTTAGGAAAAGGGAAAACTTTGAAACTGCCTGAATTTGATAATGCAAACTTGCATTTAATCATTTTTTAAAACTAATATCAAGTCATTGTGTGATGATGATGATTATTTTCATCATTTAATAAATTACATGCATTTGAAAAATGACCAACTTCTCATTGGGTGGGCCACAATTAACAGTGCTTTGCTACTGATCAGACGAAAGAAGGCATGTACAGTAGTAGAGTGTTTACAACAAAGTGTTGATCATCGTGTAATTTTTTTATTTGTGTATCAAAAATGATACAGTAGGCTTTAGGGTTAACATTTTAAGTGAAATGTTGTATTTATGGACTTATTTGAAGTATAAATGTTGGCTGTTTTTCTTTCGCTCTCTCTTCCACACAGGAGAGAAATGGCAATAACGCGCTTGGCTTGACTTTGCAAAATCATTCTTTATTCAGTTAGATTTTAAATTGCGATAAGGACAAATGGCTATGGTAGGTTATATACTGTAGGTGAGATTGATAAGCCGTTGGTGGTCGTTGAAATGAGTGTCACATTAAACCTCCTCTCAGCTGTGATGAAAAGAGATTTGTCCAACGGCTCTCAAAGGATTGATCTTACTCCAACGGCATGTGTGATATTTAAAGCTGCAGCAACACCTCAAGTTGTCAACAACACAGGCTGCTAAATATGTTGAGGCACAGAAAACTCTGCCACTTTGACAAGATTGCTGGGAAATATGCAAATAGGAGCTGTATGTGAAGTGATATTCAGCCAATTATAAATCATGTGTCAGTTGCTTATGCTTCGCATGAATGTCGAGGGTTGTCCAGGGTGAGTTTAAATAAGCTCAGCAGATATAAAAATATCCCATGATATTCAATGTGATGGACAAAGATTTGACCGAAGACCCTGAAAGAATTGATTTCACTCCTAATGACCATCTAACTGTCTGTCCCGACTATAATGGTGGTAATTCCACTTGATATATTTTGCTCATTTCATTTTAATGTTTTGTCTTGGCACACATGTCTTTTCCATAGGATTAGTGCTTGACTCATACTAGTCCTGGGTAGGATTCATAGCAGGACACTTAGAATAAACAATTCGTACTTATCAGATTAGGAGGTGCGAAAGAACTAAAACAGACTGCAGCTATAATAATCATAACATTTAAACTAATTTAATACAAGCCTTCATTTAGATTTCACTCTTTATATTTGATGTACTGTGACGGCTTGTAAAAATTATTTTAGACAATGGGTCTTAGTGTTAAAGCAGTCTTTTAGATTGGCTGTCTTTTGTTTCTGTAAACTGAGTGCTGTGTGGAGAAGGGCACATTCTTCATCCTACCCCTTTGTCCATTGAAAAAAAACACTAGCTTTAGGCAAGACATTCATTATGTGCTGTAAGAAGACAAAACACTCATTCTGTCACACAGTTTGATGGACATAGTCAATTTGGCTATACTGTAGACTCTAAGAATATTTGGACATCTTTGGAGACTTAAGTCATCACACTTTAATGATAATATAAAATATATCAAACAATGTATCTACAAATAAATTATACTAGAGTGTTTTTCTAGATTTTTAAACACAATTTTTATTTTATTTTATTTTTTCTATTTAATTTTTTATTCCTTTCAAGCTCAGATGTCCTAACTAAGATATAATTCATCACTTTAACTTTATAAATGTTGCACAAAAGTTCCCAATCAGAACTCAGAACATGTCCAGATATGTTTTATCTTAATTTTAAACAACAAATCAATTGTCAAAATGAAAACCGAACTTTAATTTTAAACCTATATGTGTGTATATAGCCAATTCGTTTGATATTAATACAGAATGCAAAAACATTCACTTAAGGTCGAAGTAGCAACCGATAATTTATTCTGTATTGTGGCAAATTAGAGTAAAACTAATTACCAAATAAATAAATACATAATAAATAAATAAACAAAAAATGCAGGATTAAGGCTGCATGGGGACTTTATTAATTTTTATTCAATGATTGTTGATTGGATGGAGGCAGATCCACATGTTAGCTTGCAGTTGATTAAGTGGACTAAATAATTCTGGAATACGTTAATCTCCATACGTTAACCATTTTTATTAAAAATGCATGGATGACTCATTTTCAGTTTCATACCATGTCCAAATGTTTTTGGTTACCGCTTTATACTGCAAAAAAGAACAGGAAGGTCTTTTGAATTCTCAAACTGAGCTCTGTGTAATTCAAGATTATTTGATAAAACAACCAAGGTCCCTTTGTATAGTTGGTGGATGCATGAAAATCACTTTTACAATTGCTTTTGAATTCCCCACATACAATTTTAATCAACAAGACAGAACTTTAAAATATACAAGATTTGGGAGTAGCAGGTGTTGAATATTCAGTAAAAAAGGAATGAAGGAGGGAAAGACATGTCTCTGTTATATTAAATTCTGGAGTTTTACTGTTGAACTGCTTTTCTGATGAACTGCAATAGAAAAGTGATGGAAAAAAAAACAGAAGTAGCCATATATTTTATCATCACTGGAGTGGTTATCTTAGGTCATATCAACCTTTGTGGAGGTGACACAATCTCTGTGGAGTAAGGAGCGGAGAAAGTACTGCAAATATTGAAAAATAAATAAATAAAAGGACTTTATTATTTTTTTGGGACTTTATTCTATCTGTGGCAAGTCTATTTGGGGAATAAGAGTTCTGTGAATGATATGAGGCTTGAGGTAGACGATCTGATGAAAAATGAGTTACAGTGATGGTCAACTGAAGTGCAATCTGAGCTTGGCCTACCTTTGGCTTTATGATCCCAAACCATTTCTCTATTTCATCAAAGGCTACACTCTCCCTCTGATCCATCACTGTCAAAGATGACATGCACTGGACAGCCTAATCATTCCTTCATCTCCAAGAATATGGAGAGCCATTTCTGATCGGCTGAAAGATAATATCAGCTCTCCCGTGGACACAGTATCTGGCTTTGACCAGTCAGAGTGAATCAATTGGGGAATCAATTTCGAGGTGACTGGCTTGTCTGAGAGTTGAAGTCTTCCTCACTAGCCATACATATGCATGCTACATGTTAACCTAGAACAGGCTAATAATTACTAGCCTTGCGAAAGATCAATCATCTGGTCATAGACAGTTTGTTATTGTGAAGGGCTCTGGTTGTTGTTAAATTACTGTAATTAGCATTGGAGTTGTGTACTACAAGATGTGTGATATAAGCTATATGACAACCTAACAAGTGTACAGTGTATTTTAAGTTTAGGGGTAATGACTTTTGGGGGTCTATTTATTTATTCATTAAAGGGGTCATGCTGCCTTTTTATCATTTTGTACTGTGCTCTGAGGTCCACTTATAATGATATTAAGATTTTTACATAAAAAAACAAAGAAAAGACTGTGCTTTTCCACAATTTGGAACTGCACAGCATTGTGTTGTCTTCGGAGCGATCGTTATCATTTGATTCCTGCATAGACCTGCGTTTACCTCGCTCATTATTTACACTACATGTGCGAATCGGTGGGCGGGGCGAAACAGGCAGCGATGTAGAAGCAGGCGTTGATCTTCTGCAGAGGCGGTGCTTATCCACACTATTAAGTCATTGGACATCAGACTCGTAATGAGATAAGATGAAATGAAAACCTGTGCAACGCAAAATAAGTTATTTTAAAACCCTTTTTTTTTTCTGTGGGGTCAATGGGGTCTATTGTTGTTTTGGATCTCATTGACTTTCACTGAATGGACAAAAAAGTAAACATTATTCAAAACATTGGTTTTTGTGCTCCTGGAGGAAAAAAAAAAGGTAAGCCATACCGGTTTGGAACACCATGAGGGTAAGTATATGAAGACATAACTTCAATTAAGTAGGGGCAAACTATGCCTTAAAAAAAGATGAGTGAGCTGATTAGTGGGGCTTAATGTGGGATATGTATGTATGGAAGTTTACATTTAAAGTGAGACCACACCTGATTTTCCGTTATTGTCTAAAATTACCATATTATATGCTTTTAGCTTAGCAAACAATTGCTTTGGGACCACTGTGCTTAGGAGCACTGAGACCACTGGGCTTGGGATGTCAAATGTGACCATGTGACATTTTTTAATTTTCTTAAAAATGGTTTAAAAGTTTTTCAAAACCCTATGAAACCAATGCAAATAGCTTATATCTCAGAATTGGGCACATTTAAACCAGACGTTTTTTTTTAAAGATGTTCATTTTCTTTATTGTAGATACTCTATTTTGTCACTGAACCATTTATGAATGAAACACATTGATGGATCACAAACATTTAACTGCAAAAGCTTTATTATCGTGGTTTGTATATCAAGTGGCTACAGTGGACTTTTAGTGAAAATCATCATATGTTGTTCTGAAATACACATTCATCTGAAACTTCAGTGTATGTGAGGAAGCATTACCTGAATTACTTGCATCTCAATAAGACCAATTTCTCACCACTGATTTCTAAGTAAAAAAAAAAAAACCGGTCTGCAAGTAGGAGGCAGAAGAGCAGGAAAGAGAGAGAGAGAGGAATACAAAAGTCGTTGAGGGGGCTTGGTTTTTAACCTTCCATGACACACGTGGTTTGTATATCAAGTGGCTACAGTGGACTTTTAGTGAAAATCTTCATATGTTGTTCTGAAATACACATTCATCTGAAACTTCAGTGTATGTGAGGAAGCATTACCTGAATTACTTGCATCTCAATAAGACCAATTTCTCACCACTGATTTCTAAGTAAAAAAAAAAAAAACAGTCTGCAAGTAGGAGGCAGAAGAGCAGGAAAGAGAGAGAGAGAGGAATACAAAAGCCATTGAGGGGGCTTGGTTTTTAACCTTCCATGACACGAATGCTTAGTACATCAAGAGAGCATTATTAAAATGAGCTGAGACCTCTGGGGAGAAAGAGAGCAAGTTCTTAGGAGCTAAAGGGGCTAAGCACTAACATAAAAGCTCTCCAATATCTCTTCCTACTTCTTTTGTTCCTTTTCTCCAGCTCACTCTCACACACTCTCTCACTCTTGGTCTTGCTCTAAGTCTTACAGAGAATGATGGCTCAATTTCTAATCTCTGAGTTAGGGAGGGAGTACTACTCAAAACACGTCAATTTCTTAAAAAAAAAGACATACTTTCTCACTTGCCTCAGGATCCTATCTTGGCTGCTAAGAGCTTACAAAATGTAAATCAATCAGCTAAATGGTTATATCAGTCTTAAGAAAGGATACAGTGCACTGTATGCTGCTACTGCATTTCATTTTTAAACTGTTGCTTAATTGTGAATTTGTGTTCATAGCTGCTAGTTGCTGCATGCAATTAAATTTTTACAGTAGAAGTTATATTGTTAATTCTAATTAAATTACCACTGTATACTATGAGTTCATAACTTTTGCATTTGATTGGTCAAATTTTTGCCAGTGATCAGTGTTGGGAAGCTACTTTGTAAATGTAGGTTACAGATTACAAGTTACACTAGTTAAAATGTATTGAGTAGTATAACTATTTCAGTGACTTTGTAATTAGTATGCAAAACTTACTGAACACACCTTTACCTTTTCTCATGACTCGTATTCATCCCAATTGTGTCAATAGCCTTAGGCGTGGATGCTTTATTTTTATTTTATTACCACTTCACAGTGAAATTTTATTTTATTTTATGTATGTATTTATTTATTTACATTGGTCTCATGATGAAAAATTGTTTATTTTTATTTTCCAGAATGTCTCCTATTGTGTTCTGCAGCAGAGAGAAGATCACATGAGTCAATCTCTTAACTTATTTGCTCCATGTAACACAGTGCAACCACTTGAGTCATGTAACACTATTACGCCAGCTGGGAGAAAGTAATTTAAAAGAAAATAAGGTCCAAGTTTCCAGAGAACACTAATCGTTAATCGTTCTAATAGAAGACTTCAAACGTAACCATTATTTTCAATTGTAACCTATGAAGCAGCACAATATAGTTATTTTTTATTCATGGTGTTACAGAAAATTTCACAATAAAATTACATTATTTTTAATGCAGTATTTTTGCAAGAAATTGCTGTTAATTGCTTAATTCTGACAATATTTTACAGTGCACTTAATGCACTTACAGACATTAGATTCTATAAAAGACATTATGCTGGTAATTTTTTCATAGTCTTCTACTGATTGTTAATCAGCCAACAGCATGAGGAAGACGAAATACAAAAATCTTCTGACCAGAACATTTTGATGTGGATTTTTGATGCATAGAAACTCTCTCATGGGAGTCACTGACAAGAAATGATCTCTGAAAAAGTTCCTCTTCTTTCTCATAGTATAAGTTATGAGCTCTAAAAGAAGCAACCGTCTGACACTACTAGCCAGCCATGATGCCTCACACACTGTGACTGACATTCCTGCAATTATCTTTCAATTCACTATCAGTTCACCCACGTGACCTTGACCACCCTCCAAGCCACAGATTCAATTATCGCTAGGGCTGAAGAACCTCTGGTTTGCCTTTTGGCTATTTAGGATAAAGTGGTTCCAGAGCGTTGAAGTGTCTTGAAGTGCAACATGTCTTAAAGTGTCAAACATTTTTTTCTTTTCTTTTTTTTCAGTTTTGTGATAGATATGTTTTCCACTCAGGTGAATGGCAGGGAAGTTTACTAATTAGCAAAAAGATGATGGCAATTCATCAAAGGGGCTGAAGCTGAACAGTTGGGAAACATGACAAACTGCTGTCAAAGAAAACAGTGGGTGGCCAGATTGAATAAAATGAGAACCCTACTTTGTGCCGGTTATTTTCGCAATGCTCTCCTGAAATAAAATGTTCACAGAATCTGAGGAAGTGAATTTTGCAAGGACAGAGTCAAGAAAACAATGAGCATGAAGTTGCAAGATAGCTAGATGGCTAGATAGAAAGAGGGGATTCATGCAGTTCTTATATAACTCACCCATGGGTTTATAATATACTGGAAGCCTTTGGCACAGCAAAACTTGAGCTTTTTTTTTAAAAGGCTCTGTAAATTTTGACAGCACTTCCCTGTTGGACTACGGTGAAGGCTTTATACAACCTGAGAAGACTCAGATAACCTCTACTGCTGTTTTAAGAGCATATGATTGCACTTTACTATGCAAAGGTCACTTTATTTATTCATTTCTTCACTTCTATTTGAGGCAAAACGAGCGAGGAAGAGCAATATACTATATAGAGAACTCTTGGCTTTAAGCTCTTAAAAGCAAATTTGAGAATAAAAGAAAGACCTATTAAATTAATCTTTTATCGATGATATTTTGTTTGTTTGAAATCAAGTTTATCCATATCAACAAACTTAGCATCTTAATGACGTCATACATGACTTTATTTAATATTACAAAACAATTGGAGCAATGTTTTTGGGTTGATATAGTAATGAACATTAACATTCATTTGATTGATAGATAAAAGCACACTCTTATATCAGTGTTGTTGTTAATTATGTGGCTATTTCAGCAAATAGGTTTTCGTAAAGGGATAGTTCAAACAAAATTAAAATTCTGTCATTAATTACTCACACTCATGTCATTCCAAACCTGTAAGACCTTCGTTCATCTTCAGAACACAAATTAAGATATTTTTGATGGAATCCGAGAGCTTTCTGACCCTCCATAGACAGCATGATATTACCACAATCAATGCACAGAAACATAGCAAGGGCATCGGTAAAATAGTCCATGTGACATCAGGGGTTCAACCGTAATTTTACGAAGCTACGAGAATACTTTTTGTTGCCAAAGAAAACAATAATAACATAATTTATGGGGTATGCCATTTTGGAGAGTACCCCAGAATGTAATCAACATAATCAGCGTTGTTTATGTTCAGCATGTGCGCACTGTCTACTGAACGTAAACAACACTAATTATGGGTTTGGAACAACATGAGGGTGAGTAATTAATGACAGAATTTATTTTTTGGGGGGGAACAAACCCTTTAAAGCAGCTATACTGTACCGTGTAGCTTTGTTTATTTTAGCACCCCCTACAGTCAAATAAGCGGAATTCTCTGCCGTAAAAATATCACTGTCATAATTACGGTGCATAGCTGTACACGTGCATTTGTTGCTGATGTAAAGCAATTCACCCTTTTCGAGGAATTTCGTACCTGCACACCAAACTTACAACCGCCATATAACAATACTTTTAAGAAGAGGTCATTTGTGGGGAAGAAATAAGAGCCATTTGCCTTATTAGAAGTCTATGTACCATCGAGGGGATTTTGACATTGAAGGGGAAACAAACACTCCCATAGGAAAGAAAAATCAAAAGTGAGATCTCTTTAACATCTCAAATATTTCTTTTCCCAAGTCCAGAAACGTAGCAAGGAGATCGGTAAAATAGTCCATGTGACATCAGGGGTTCAACCGTAATTTTACGAAGCTAAGAGAATACTTTTTGTTGCCAAAGAAAACAATAATAACATAATTTATGGGGTATGCCATTTTGGAGAGTACCCCAGAATGTAATCAAGATAATCAGCGTTGTTTATGTTCAGCATGTGCGCACTGTCTACTGAACGTAAACAACACTAATTATGGGTTTGGAACAACATGAGGGTGAGTAATTAATGACAGAATTTATTTTTTGGGGGGGAACAAACCCTTTAAAGCAGCTATACTGTACCGTGTAGCTTTGTTTATTTTAGCACCCCCTACAGTCAAATAAGCGGAATTCTCTGCCGTAAAAATATCACTGTCATAATTACGGTGCATAGCTGTACACGTGCATTTGTTGCTGATGTAAAGCAATTCACCCTTTTCGAGGAATTTCGTACCTGCACACCAAACTTACAACCGCCATATAACAATACTTTTAAGAAGAGGTCATTTGTGGGGAAGAAATAAGAGCCATTTGCCTTATTAGAAGTCTATGTACCATCGAGGGGATTTTGACATTGAAGGGGAAACAAACACTCCCATAGGAAAGAAAAATCAAAAGTGAGATCTCTTTAACATCTCAAATATTTCTCCTAGACAGAAGTGAGATTACTTTAAGATCAAATGGAGATTTTTGCTTGAGTCTCCTGCTTCTCAAACTTGTCTCCTGAGACAAAAATTCTAACAATCTCACAATGGTCTCCTTCAAAGCTTTAAAATAGATCGCAACAACATCACACACTGTGCTTAGATATTTCTCCTAGTCTAAAGACTCTGGCAGTCTCACATTTGTCTCCTCCAAAGTTTAGATTAGAGATCTCAACAACATCACACACTGTGCTTAGATATTTCTCCTAGTCTAAAGACTCTGGCAGTCTCACATTTGTCTCCTCCAAAGTTTAGATTAGAGATCTCAACAACATCACACACTGTGCTTAGATATTTCTCCTAGTCTAAAGACTCTGGCAGTCTCACATTTGTCTCCTTTAAAGCTTCAGAAGAGATCACAACAAAATCATGCACTGTGCTCAGATATTTCTCCTTACTTAGCTAGAGTCTCTGAATCTCTCACATTTGTCTCCTTTAAAGCTTCAGAAGAGATCACAACAAAATCACACACTGTGCTTAGATATTTCTCCTAGTCTAAAGACTCTGGCAGTCTCACATTTGTCTCCTCTAAAGCTTCAGAAGAGATCACAACAAAATCATGCACTGTGCTCAGATATTTCTCCTTACTTAGCTAGAGTCTCTGAATCTCTCACATTTGTCTCCTCCAAAGTTTAGATTAGAGATCTCAACAACATCACAAGCTGTGCTTAGATTGTTCTCTTTAGCTAAATTATCTGGGGGTCTCATATTTGTCTCCTGTAATGCTTTAGAAGAGATCTCAACAACTTTACAAAGTATGCATCAAGTCAAGTACTTGAAAGGCACTAAATAAAAAGGGGGGGGGGGGGGTCATAAATTCAGAGTTAAAGGCTATATTGAGAGATAAATTATGCAGAAATGAGGATAATGTTATTTTTTATAGGACAATGTTTATGTACTTAGGCACATCATTTGTTGTCGGAAATAGTAATGTAGTGGATGCCTTAATCAAAACTAATCTACAGACAATGTAACCCTGGAGCTTTCTTTGCTGAAAGGTACATAAATAGCTTATGACTCAGTCTTGATTATTAATTGACTAATTTGATCATTAATACATATTATATGGAAGAAATATTTGAGCTCATACTGAGGGATTTGACTTGGTGCACACTTTGTAAAGTTATTGAGATCACTTCTGAAATTTAGATGAGACAAATGTGAGAGCTCTCGAGTCTTTAGTAGGAGAAATATCTGAGCACAGTGTGTAAAGTTGTTGAGATCTCTTCTAAAGCTTTAAAGAAGACCATTGTGAGAGTGTTACACTGAGTTCACACTGCATGATTTTCAAACTCGTCGAGTCGCCGTTGTTTTCACTCTGCGTGACTATCTGGGGTAGCATTCAGTTGCTGCTGTGTTCACATTACACGGTGGATCGGCGACAGGGGGTTTCACACTGCATGACTTCACAATAGGAAGAATCGCCGACAGCTCTGTCTGGTCCGCAAACTACGTTTCACAACAAAACACATGCGAGAAGTGATAAGGAAATAACGCAAGAACCCGTGTGCGTCAGACCAGAGTTCTCAAGCAAGACTGGAATTATATGAAAAATGTTTCACACTGCATGACTTCACAACAGGAAGAATCGCCGACAACTCTGTCTGGTCCGCAAACTACGTTTCACAACAAAACACACGCGAGAAGTGATAAGGAAATAATGCAAGAACCCGTGTGCGTCAGACCAGAGTTCTCAAGCAAGACTGGAATTATATGAAAAATATGTATATAGCCCGCAAATTGTCTGTGAGCTGATTTCCAGCTACGAGAAGAAAAAGAAAAACAGATTATGCAGGAGGGAGATGCAGGGAACAGGGATTGGGTGTTCTGCAAAGAGAGTTGGAGGTAAATAATTTTGCAGTAACTGTTATGCTGATGTTGTGGCTGGTCAAGCAAATGTTTGTGCTTGTTTCTGTATGATATAATTGTTCATATACAGTATCTATTAAAATACTAATATTCTGGTCTATAACTCCTCCCCGAACTTCCCTCTGCCCTGTATCTTGGTCTCTCATTGGCTGTAGGCCATCGCCGATGTAGTTTTCAGTCAGAAATCATTGCACACAGCGTGATTGTGAGTCGACAGCTTCAGATATTTAGCATGCCAAATATTTTGCGGGCGTCGGCGATGTGTCGGCAATTCCCTCAGATCCCGTCTTTGATAATTCACCCTGCGTGATTGTTACTCGCGTGAACGAGCACCGATTTGCCTCCGATTTCGGGCATTTGTCGGCGATTTCGCAAAACCTATCGGCGAGTGAAAAATCGGGCTAAAATCGTGAAGTGTGAACTCGGCATTAGAGTTTTTGTCTCAGGAGACAAGTTTGAGAAGCAGGAGACTCAAGCAAAAGTTTCCATTCAATCTTAAAGGGGTCATATGATGCGATTTCAATTTTTCCTTTCTCTTTGGAGTGTTACAAACTCTTGGTGCATAAAGAAGATCTGTAAAGTTACAAAGACTAAAGTCTCAAATCCAAAGATATATTCTTTATAAAAGTTAAGAGTCAGCCAAGCCTACCTAAAACAGCTCATTCTAACACGCCGCCACATGTCTACGTCACGATGTGGGAAGATTTGCATAACGCCGCCCAAATGTTCACGCAAAGAAAGAAGGCGTAATTTTTATTCTTGCTGTAGTATTGTTGTTGCCGCCGCCATGTCGTGAAGGCACTGTGTGATTCGTTGTGAAAGCGAAACTACTTTGTTTGGCCTTCCAAAAGAGGACGATATCTGCTTCGTCATGCCTGCTGCTGATCTGTGCTGGTCTCTGAGGAAATACTACTACTTTGCGCTGTGGATCGCCGGATCAGCTTTCACCGTGGACGAAGCGGAGTCCAGCCCGGAGTCGTCACATGTCCTTCCGGACGCTCCTTCATCGAAATCGCCGGCCGCGCCGTTCTCAAGCCCACCCACCTCTGCTCACTCTAACCCTCCGGCCGTTCCTCATGCTAGCCCCCGGCTTCTGCTCACTGTAGGCTGCCGCCACTCAGTGTTCTGACTCAAAGACTGTAAGTACGTTTTTTATATTTAAAGAGTTTTTATATTTTATATATTTAAAGCGAGTTTTTTGGGCAGTGTAGAGTAGGGCTTGTTGTTTGTCATTACTCCGATCACAAATGCAGACATGGTTTTATGTTTTACGCGGCGCGATGCAACGCAATGCGTAAAAATACTTTTTTTTTTTAATAAACCTTTTTTTTTAATTTATTATAAGTCATTATAATCCATAATTATTTTCCCACCGGTAAAAAGATCTCTTTTTTATTTTATTTTTCTTACCTCTGGTTAGCTTCAATGTCATTTATCTACACTATTTCAATCAAAGACAATATATGCATTGTCATATTTGAAGTTGTTTTATGTAGACAGTGTTTTATTACACAGTGATTAAACAGAGGAAACCATAACCTATATTTACATACATGCAAAATGGGCTGTACAAGACAACATTTTAATACTAAACAAAGCAAAAAAATAAATAAAACACTGGTACACTAGTGTTGCATTTGTTAAAAAAAAGGTATTGCTCTTATACTGAAAATCTTGCACTTGTAAGTCCTTTCTAGTGTGTTTGGAAAATGTGGTGTATATAATGCTGGACATTGAAGATAAATTTAAACATTTAAACTAGTAATATTAGTAATAGTATTATTGATATTCTGAAATGTTTGATGCTATTTAAATTATAGTTTTAGTATTTACAATAGTTTTAAAAGTTTAACGTTTCTCCTAAAATAAAACTAAAGACATCTTAAGACAAAGCTGACATCTCAATGAGACATATAAGAGAATGTAGCGAATTTAGCTCACAACAGGAAATATGAATAATTAACCATAACTAGTGTAATCTCTGTCAGAGCTGTAGCCTTGTGGGCAGTAGATCGACGTGAAGGCACAACTGCACCTCAACATGGGTTTGGATCCCAGCTAAAGATACTTTCCTGTTCCTGTTCAATTCTTACCTGTCCAATTGTTTCCTGTCTCTACTCCTACTGTCCTAACCATTAAAGGTGAATAAAAAAGCAGCAGTAATCCATTTTTTTTTAATAATGTAGTCTTGCAAGAGATTACAGCAAGACAATAAAGAGATCTCCCATGTTTCTGTGGTGTATATAATGCTGGACATTGAAGATAAATTTAAACATTTAAACTAGTAATATTAGTAATAGTATTATTGATATTCTGAAATGTTTGATGCTATTTAAATTATAGTTTTAGTATTTACAATAGTTTTAAAAGTTTAACGTTTCTCCTAAAATAAAACTAAAGACATCTTAAGACAAAGCTGACATCTCAATGAGACATATAAGAGAATCACGCCTTAGTATCCTGAGCATAGACTAATCTCTGTCAGAGCTGTAGCCTTGTGGGCAGTAGATCGACGTGAAGGCACAACTGCACCTCAACATGGGTTTGGATCCCAGCTAAAGATACTTTCCTGTTCCTGTTCAATTCTTACCTGTCCAATTGTTTCCTGTCTCTACTCCTACTGTCCTAACCATTAAAGGTGAATAAAAAAGCAGCAGTAATCCATTTTTTTTTAATAATGTAGTCTTGCAAGAGATTACAGCAAGACAATAAAGAGATCTCCCATGTTTCTCACACGTTTCTCTCCCATTGTCCCATTTGGGATTCCTTTCTTTCAGAACTTTCTCATGTCTCAGTTGTGTCTACTTTTATTTCTCCTAAGGATTTTTAGGAGAAATATCTGAGACACTGTTGAGACTAAAATGAGAAATACATGAGAATCTCAACGAAGTCTCCTGAGGTTAGAAAGAGCAACCACGAAGCAATATAGATATAAGAGTCTTGATAGAGATTGCAACAAGACAATAATAATGTTTCTTCCACCACATTCTCTGTTTTGACTCTTTTTTTCTCAAATATTTCTCATGTCTCATTTATGTCTACTTCCATTTCTCCTAAGGAATTTTAGGAGAAACATCTGAAATGCTGTTGGTACTAAAATGAGAGATATATGAAAATGTCATCTAAGTCTCCTGTGCTTAGGAAAAGCAACCACTGAGCAATACATTTTTCCTATGGGCTTTACCAAAAGCTTTTTCTCAGGTAATGTCAATAGTAATACCCATTTTAGTTTCGGCTAAAATAACAAATAAAAAAACAAAAGTGGTTAAATGTAAATATATTTTGTTTGATCAAATCGATTGCTAGGGACAATTCATTCATTCAATGTCCCTATTGTACTGTGTTCTTGTTTCAAAGATCATTTAATGCACAGAGCTGATATCAATGTTTTTACACAGGAACTTTTAATAATAATAATAATAATAATACTAAAATGTGATCTATATTAATATATTTTAAAATGTACGTATATTATGTGATGCAAAGCTGAATTTCAGCAGTCATTATTCCAGTCTTCAGTATCACATGATCCTTCATAAATCATCCTAATATGCTGATTTGCTGCTCAGGAAACATTTAATATTATTATCAATGTTGAAAACCTTTATAAACCTGTAAACATGTTGCTATATCAACCTGACTGAAATCATTTTTATGGAATAAATCCAGTGCATTGGACTGAAATAACAGTTGCAGGTTAGGCCTACCACTTATTTTTCACTATACATTTTAGTGTGCCACCCTGGGATATTTACTGCCCCACATAAACGTAATATTTAATAACATTACAACTTGCATCTGTACAAAATGCATGCAAATGCACATGTTCACTTAAAGTGACATGCTAGTCAGAATGTGTAAGTCACATTGTATTTGATTTAATTTTGCATATTTTCATGAACGAAAATTAGATGCCATTTCAGTCATTAGAGTAAAAAAAAAAAAAAACTATGTCATTATTACGAGAAAGTTTCTCATTATAACGAGATACTAAGTCATAATTTTGAGAAAGTTTCTCATTATTATGACTTACAGAATTATATTTTTTTATTTAGTGGCGGAAACGGGCTTCCATAGAAACGGGCTTCCATACATTTCAGTCATTAGAGTAAAAAAAAAACAAAAAAAAAAACAAAAAAAAAACTATGACTAAACCATGAAGGTAAAAAAAAAAAAACACTGTTTGAAAGGTCAAACATTTTAAAAAACTATAGTTATTAAGATTAACTAAATTTTTTCACATTTTAGTGTGCCACCCTGGGATATTTACTGCCCCACATAAACGTAATATTTAATAACATTACAACTTGCATCTGTACAAAATGCATGCAAATGCACATGTTCACTTAAAGTGACATGCTAGTCAGAATGTGTAAGTCACATTGTATTTGATTTAATTTTGCATATTTTCATGAACGAAAATTAGATGCCATTTCAGTCATTAGAGTAAAAAAAAAAAAAAACTATGACTAAACCATGAAGGTAAAAAAAAAAAACACTGTTTGAAAGGTCAAACATTTTAATAAACTATAGTTATTAAGATTAACTAAATCTTTTCAATGTAACCTTAAGGCTGCCATCAAGTATTCAAAGCATATGAATGCAGGGAGATGTGAGTCATCCGGTTTTCTCTCCTCTCTCTGTCATTCTCTATCTCTTCTTCAGCTGTACTCTGAGGGCTCAGTGCTCAGCCAGTCAATTGTGTTTTGATGTTCCTGTGAAGCTTACAGCTGCACTTAGCACTCCGGAGCCATAACATACATTAGCCTTCCCCATATCCCTCCCTTGTCTCTCCTCCTCTCTCTCTCTTTCTCCTCTCTTCCATCCTCCTGTAATCTCGACTGCTTTCCACTCAATCGCCCGTATTGCCTAGTGTGCGAGTCACGGATGTGCACCCGTGGCCGTCAGCTCCCGAGGTCAGCCGCCAGTGAGCGCGTCACGCGTAATTACCGTTATTTATGGACCTCTCGAGCCCCGCCACGCTCTTCTGTCACCGCGTTTGTTTTCAGAGCCACCGCTACAGTGTCGGGAGCCTATACCTGCATATGACGAGCCACAAAAAGATCGAGTGTGTGTCCATCATGTCCCTTTTGCACCGTGTTTTGCCTCTCATAGTATGAATTATGGGACTGGGCATGTATAGTCAGCTTCTCAGGAGTCCTGGCTGTTTGCAGCTGGTGACAAATGCTAAATCTCTAACTTTTAAATGTCCTATCAAGCATGACAGAGGTTTATGTGATGCTCAACAACCGTACAGGCCAAGGGTAAAGTCACTGTGACAATTACCCCATCAACTACTCATCTGATTATAGGGGTGCAGTGTAGTTTGACACATGCGTTTTGATACCTCCATCTTTCATTATTCTTAGTGAGTAGGTACTTCTGAATAAGTAATTTCTTTACCATTTGAAAAGTATTCCTTTGACATACACTCTAAAAGATGCTGGGTTAAATACAACCCAGTGCTGGGTAAAATAGGGACAAACCCAGCAATTGGGTTGTTTTGACCCAGCGGTTGGGTTACTACCCAGAAGGTTGGGTTAAACATTTAACCCAAACGCTGGGTCAAAACAGCCCAATTGTTTGGTTTGTCCCTATTTTACCCAGCACTGGGTTGTATTTAACCCAGCATTTTTTAGTGTGTACTGTTTTAAGCCTACTATATAGTAGGGAAGTATACATTTTGTTATGAGTGAGTCTGTGAATCATTCAAGTGCTGTGTTCAAAATCGCCCCCTATACCCTCATTCACTATTCCCTTCTTTAGCCCACAAATATAATCCAGTTTAGGAGTGAATGAAAACAAGTGAGCGAACTCAGTGTGCCAGAAGGGCTGCTGTTTTTGCATAGGTTGTGCTTGCTGTTTAATAATAATTAGAAAACTTAGCAAACTGGCAGCTCCAGGAGTAATGAAAGGATTTATCTTGAACTCTGTTATGGAAACTAGCATGTATAAAACTCCATTAAACTATTTAATTAATTTAAAAGAAATGTATACCTGTGTGGTATTATGCTGTACCCACATTGGACATGTGGTTTAGAAAATGGATGAATGGATGATTCAGGTGCAGACGCCATCCTCTGGCGAGATGGGGGAATTCATTCGGCAGGACCCTCAAAGTGCATTTTGGGTATTCTCTAGCTGTTGAATGTATTGGTTGTACACTTGTTATTGTGGTGCATTGTGGGATTGAATGAGTGCACTTGATAACGCCCACTATGCTTTTGGACACCACTACCAATGGCTGCCCCCTCAAAACGTGCCCAAAACATGCTCCCCAATTTCGGACACAGCCAATTATTTGTTCTACAATGCTGATTCATTTAAGTACATAGATGTACAGCTGTTGATTGTACTTCGACTACGTTTGGAATGATTTTCAGTATAGTGTCTATTCTGGCAGCCATTTTGCATTTGCACCATTTTGGAATTACCATAATTATGAGTATTTCTGACTTGTAAAAGGCGCTTATATTTACGACTTGTAAACTTTTTTAGAGCTCTGACTTGTACCATCTGACCACTTCAACGTCATGTGGAAACATTCAAAATGGCTGCGGCTTCAGCAGTAAAAATTTAGTCAAATAGCTAAATAGTCATAATATTTCTGTTTAATAATTCCTATAATTTACTTTTGTTAATGCAAGATTAAACGAAAATAAATGGCACAAACAAAAGGCATACAGTAAGTTTTATGTATCTGGCAGAGAATGTAACCATTTTATTTCTAATGTCCTACTAAATAAACATAAACATCATAAATGTTTATGAATAAGGCATTTGCTTAACTGCTGTAATTTGTATTGCGCTTTTGCCTATTGATTATACAAATGGCTCAGGTTCATTTTGGCGTTAAGAGTGTTGCCATAGAAATGCATAATTCCAAGAACAGCTCAGAGTAGAACGTCAGGGTTGCCATCTAGTAATTACATCAATTACGACATGGTGTGAACACACCATAAAACTTAAATTACTCAATATTGTTCAATTGCTGAACAAAAGCAATATCACACTCACAACTGCGCTGTTGGTCTGAATATTAGGAAGAGACGAATCACAGCTCTGTTAATATTCAGAATATTAATCTCTCTCAATATTACTTAAATAAGCTAAATATTAAATTGGCGATTAGAAAATATCACCCTGGATAACTTTGGCAGTAATTAAAAGAAGGTTCTGCCCTGTAAGATGCAAACATGCAGCATGATTAATTAAAACATTTTCCCACTGCAGGTTAAAAAAAAAATAGTTTGAATATAGCCCACTATAACAAATGAATATGGATGTTTTTAGCATCTTTTTTAATATAATTTGTTCTTCAAAGGATCTCACTGGCCGGGTCAAACCCTTCCACAGGTTGTGTACTTGACATCCCTGCACCATACTGTACAATGCAGGGCTGATTTTCAGTGACAGCTAATTAATGTGATTTCTCTCTGCACACCTCATTGATTATTATACTCTCAAATTACAACCTTGATCAAAAAGCAAACATTCATTATCTCCAATGTAAATGATTTCTTTTAGACAGTTGCTAGCTTTCCCTATTATTAAGATACGATTAGAATAACATCAGAGGAAATGAAATGAAAGTTTATGATATTAAACAATAACTGATTCTGCAAGGGAGTCCCCAGCTTCATTCTTAACCTCCGTCATGCTGGCGGAGATAAAAGCATATGTGACTCCAGCATCTATTTACTGCTTAGCATTTTGACAGGAATGCAAACAGCTTGGGGGGTGCTGTCAGTGTTTATTAGTTTGCCAGTCCTTCCTTTTAAAGTGTTATCCCTGTCTGAGGGTTTGGGTGAATGTGTGTGTGTTTATGGGAGGCATCCAATAACACGACGACTGAATTCTAGTCACCACTCTTAGAGTTCCCCATTATACAGCTTAACAATTATGGAATGTCAGAACGTTCGTTATTTCAGTGCTGGGAAGAGAAGTGCATTCTGGATGATTCTAACACTGGTAATTGCTTTGTTGGGGAAGCTGGCTGTCACTTGTGTCTGGCTAAGCAACAAAGTCGAAATCACAAGATATTTGAAGAAACAACGTTCACACACTGTGAGGGGGATTGAGTGTATGAGTGTGACTGTATTTATGAAGGTGTGAACATTTCTTTTTTTTTTCTTAGGAATGTTAACTGTAAAGTGAACTTGTTTGTTGGAGTAAACTTGTTTGTTATCTACTGTTATAGATATCATAATAGGTAAGAATTCTCTTCTGCCAGTCTGACCAGCAGTTAGTTTTTCTGCTTACACAATTTTACTGGACCGA
The DNA here is from genome assembly GCF_001515645.1 of Sinocyclocheilus grahami. Classification (NCBI taxonomy): domain Eukaryota; kingdom Metazoa; phylum Chordata; class Actinopteri; order Cypriniformes; family Cyprinidae; genus Sinocyclocheilus; species Sinocyclocheilus grahami. Next base: position 663,563 of record NW_015505622.1, read on the forward strand.
ACGATATTACATATAAAATATAAATATATATAAAATATATATAGCCTATAATCTATTTTCACCACCAAACACTAGTCAGACATGCATGAACGTGTGTGTGTGTGTGTGTATGTGGAGAGAGAGTAAATTGCCTGTTATTGACCCCTCTGTACTGTAATGCCTCTATACTGTAATGCCAAAATCACTGTGGCTCCTATTGACTCATTGACTGCATCTAGAGACGCCACAGGCCCCCCATTAACCTCAATTGCTAAATCAACATGGTTGGATAATCACATATAATACTAAACACAATGGTCAGTTCCTGACATGGGTCACAGCATGTGCCATTATAGGCCTACATTCACATTGTTTACACAATAGGTAGGCTATATTTGCCTTATAGTTTGATTTCACTGTGAAACCTGAACAGTTAAAAAGATAAAATAAAGTAGATTTTCTTAATAGAAAAAGTTACATGAACTCAAAATCTGATTCTATTAAGCTGAACTTAAACTGACTGAATTGCAGCAGATTTCTTGTTTCCAGCATGCTTTGCGTCAGACTGTAGTAGGGGAATATACTGTATGTTGAAATTAAGCATTATTTTGTGTGTAACAATTTTTGCCCAAGATTAATATAGGGAAAGATGTGTTAGTGCTTAATATTCTTTTATGTTTGGATTTGCAGGGATTTCTTTTATGTTTATGTTATAGGGTTACCATTGTGGTGAAGAGTATAGCCTGTGGTTAGGCTGAAGATAGCCTATATATATGGCATGTTGCTTAATTATATGCATTCAAGTGTATATAGTAATAGTTATTTTGATTAGTTACATTAGCATATGCTAGCATGAGCTATTGTTAACTAGCATTTAACCATTAGTGGTATTAATAATATGATGTTAATGCAAGCAATATGTATGAGTTAATTTATGCAATATTGTTATAGTACCCATGAAATCAAAATTGAAGTTCTTTGGCTTTTGGTAGGAATATGTTTGCCATTAGGTTTTCTACAAGCTTGCGTGCTCCAAAACCACGGCAAAATTCGCATTTAGCAGATATAAACATTCAAAACTTACAGTCTTTCACTTTCGCCAATATGAATCAATGATTTTGATGACATCACCCTGCACATCCACTCCTCATTGCATTTTCTGTCCAATCAAATGCTCTCTAGAATCCGAAGCGTCCCGCCCCCTACACTATAAATAGACGCTGAAGCTGCGGCTGAAATTGGTCACTTGTTCACAAAATTACTATTTTCTGTATGGTGAATTATGAAAGTGCACTATATAGAGGATAGAGAACGATTCAGATAGTGTAAATATGCTTTCCAATAGGGCAAATGAAGTCTGGTTAAACCACCATGGCATGCATAGTCTGCTCCAGTTCAGAGTTGCACAGCCCACAAAACGTATCAGACCAATTTAAATTCTACACAGAATGCTATATTTTTTTGTGATATGGATGAAATTAGGAGAAACTCTTAGACAGACTCTATTAGAAACAGCATTGACAAGTAGAAGTGATAACTTTGGTGCCATTCACCAATATATTACACACTTTTGAAAGTACTCATCCTCAGCCAGGGGTGCCACTATGGTTTCTGGGTCCCCTGAACAACATGTAGACTCGGGCCACCTTTCGGTAGACATCGCGTTCAGGCCCCCTCTCCCTCGTTGGGCCCTTGGAATTGTCCTAACCTAACAGAACCTTTGAAAAGATTCTGAAAGCTTCTTGTACAGTCTGAAGGCGATCCTTTATGCATTTAAGCAACATGTAATGTACAATACATTCGGCTTGTTATTATTTACAGTGTGATTAGAACCTCGACCCAAAGCATATATCTTGTCTGTGTGAATAACAGTAGTCCAAGGCACTCGAATCTTATTCAAAAAGTTTTTAAAAGCCTTTATTTCATCATGGTTTTAAGAAGAGGTGACAAGTGCACACCTACGCATTGCGGCTATTTTGCCTCTGTCAGGGTGTGAGTAACAAACACAATCTGAGTTCATTTTGAAAAGAGCTATTAATTAGTCAAATAACAATCACCTGGTCATTCTACACAGGACAAACAGAAGAGAGGAAGTTCGACGATTACTATCAAATTAAATCAAACACAATATAATCATATATAAAGGAGAGGAAAAAAATTTAAATAAAATAAACTTAAATATATAAATCAGACTCCACAAATAAATATATGTATGTACATAGTATAAAAAAAAAAAAAACATACAAAACAAGATCAACAATATAATACTTCCAGATCTGAATTCTTATTACAAAAAAGGTACAAGGTCTAATTCCCCATTTAAGCCTGGAAGTTTAGTTGCTTTCAGTATATAGATCCAAAAAGACTCTCTCTGTAAAAGCCTATTGACCCTATGACCTCCTCTTATTGACCTGGGGACATGTTCTATTCCGATTATCTTCAATGTACTTGGGCTACCATGATTTTTCTCTTTATAATGAAGGTTATCTTGTAATAAAAAGAGCAGATAAGGGAGGCACAGTCGTTGTATGGGGCAGAGATCAGTAACAAAATTGTGAGTACTATCAGCGCCTGAAATTTAATCCAACAGAAAGTATTAAAAATGAATTGACTGACATTTTATTACATGCTGAAAATGAGGGATGTATTTTTAAAAAATAACGTGATTTTCTATTTTGTAAAGATCCTAGGATTCCTACTTTTTATATGCTTCCAAAAATACACAAACATCTTGAAAATCCACCAGGGAGACCTATAATTAGTGGTAATGGGTCTATTACAGAGCCGGCTTCAAAATTTGTGGATTATCTTATTAAACCATTGGTTAGTGAACTCCCCTCGTTCATTCAAGATACAACTCATGTATTGAATATTGTTAAAGAAATGAAAACTACAGAATCATCTATACTGGTGACTATGGATGTTGAATCATTGTATACGAATATAGACCATAAAGATGGGCTGGAAGCATTATCATACTATTTAGTCATGTTTTATTATTCAATTAGCAGAATGGACATTAAATAACAACTTCTTTCTGTTTCAAGATGAATTCTATAAACAAATTAAAGGTACAGCAATGGGTGCCTGTTTTGCCCCAAATTATGCAAATTTGTTTTTAGGATTTTGGGAAAATAAATGTGTATTTTCTGATTCAAATCCATATTTAAAGAATGTGATGTGGTGGGGTAGATATATAGGTGATATCATTTTGAAATGGGCAGGTTCAGAAGCAGATCTGTTAGTCTTTCATTCATACTTAAATAATACCAATGTGAATTTGAAGTTGAGTCTTGATTTTTCACATACTCAGATAAATTTCTTGGACTTAAATTTTTTTAAAGAAGGCAATGGTGTATTACATACTACTATTTTTAGGAAAGAAAAAGATAGAACTACTATTTTAAGAGCAGATAGTTTTCACCCTTCATGGTTGATCGACAATATTCCCTTAGGACAGTTTCAGAGGTTAAAAAGAATCTGTGACAAGGAAGACGATTTTGATTTCAGGGCTCAAGAATAGACTCAAAGATTTCAGGAACGAGGGTACAAAAACAGGGTGATCAACAAGGCATTTAATAAAGCAAGAAACATCAGTAGAGATGAGTTATTAGTACAAAAACGTAAATCACAAGATTCTGATAATTCGGTTTATTTCATTACACAGTACAGTACAGAAGCGAATAGAATTAAGAACCTGTGTAGAATGACCAGGTGATTGTTATTTGACTAATTAATTGCTCTTTTCAAAATGAACTCAGATTGTGTTGGTTACTCACACCCTGACGAAGGCAAAATAACCGCAACGCGTAGGTGTGCACTTGTCACCTGTTTTTAAAACTTATAGCCATGATGAAATGAAGACTTTTGGAATAAGATTCGAATGCCTTGAACTACTATTATTCTTACAAGTTGAATCACTCCTTGCACCCAAAGAGCACCGAGACAAGAACCCTATACCCCGTGCAGCATTTCTTTTGCATTCTTTATTTCGAGGAATAGTCTGTGTGTGTTTTGATTTGATTTGAGAGTGGAAAAAAGGCTTATATTTTTGCATCTCTTCAGGTGTCTATTCTGTAATTCTGCAACTATTCTGTCATTCTTGTAATATACTAACTATCTTCTTTTGGGTTTCACAGAAAACAGGAAATTATACAAACTTGGAAAGGCATGAGGGTGAGTAAATGACAGATTTAGCATTTTTGGCAAACCTATTCCTTTAATGTTACTCTTGACAAGTTTGCATTTCTGAGACCTATAAAATAAGTGGAAACTGCATATATATATATATATATATATATATATATATCATTATACATCCATTTTCAAATTCAGTATTCGGCTTCGGCTACATTCCTGGCCTTTCAGAATTCCGTTTGGATTCGACCAACAAAATTTGAGCAGTGGCTGTTGAGGCCTATAAAAGATAATGTCATTTATTGTTCTGGCAGACTAAAGGCCAACCATATGGGTCCTTCGATTTTAGTGTTTCCACACCATTTCTATTAAGAGCTATTAACCTGCTTAAAACGAGACCATATCAGCCACCTTATATTTCCAGATAGTGCTTCGAGATCACTGCGTTTCAATGTTCCCTCATTTAAAGCACCTTATTTCACAGGGAAAAGGCCATGGAGTCAGGCGGCCGTATCATGAATAATTGGAATAAATTTGCTTCCTTCATTTCATATTTCATGCACCATACTCCTTCGAATAACTCAGGCTGTAATTGTAATTGCAAAGTCTAATAAGGAGTAACATGGTTTAAATTAAGAAAGCCACTGACCGTGAACCTTGCAGTAATTCTTAATTCTCTTATTTAATTTCTAATAAAGCACCCTCTTGGAATTATAGAGCGCGTTCTGCTTTGATCCGATCCGCATGCCTCTCATTCTCTCTTGTAATCCCTCAGGTAAATGGGGATTTAAGCTTGTAATAACACACACACTCACAAAACCCACCACAGGTCTTCAGTCATCAGCAGTGACTGATGGAGATCAGAAAAGCAAAACTATTAAAGAGAAAGATGTTTGTTTCCATCTCTTTGTTAGAGCTCATGCGGACTGCTCCTTGTACATTCAGTATAAGGAACCTTAAACCAGATACACTGCAGTGACACATGTTAGAAATCTAACCTTGCCTCTGTTTTTAATGAAGCGTTTCTCAGAAGCACAAAGTATGAAATCAGTTTTCCTGGCAGTTTCAACCTTCCTCAAACAACAGCTACACTCCCCGGTGTTCTAATAATGCTGTTTTATTAGTTTTACATTGCATCTTTAATGAAATTCATACATTCACAGAGCCACTGTTGGGTTAGGACTTACAAGTGTGCATATAGCCTGATCTTATAGTCCCTAAACACACACAGACACCTTTGCATCTATAAAAAGATGGCTTGCTGTAAATATAAATGGGGCTTTGTTACTTTGTATACGTTTGTTTCAAGTTGCCGCAGCTTGTTACCTAAATTCGCAGATAAACATCTGTTGTGAAGGAACATGAATGTGAAACTTCACATCTCTATGTGTGTTAACAGGGCTTGAGCTTTGTGCTTCTACTGTTACTAAGGTGAAAAAGTGGAGGCTCTGTTACTCTTAATGCTAGGTTAATCTCTCAATGGCTCTAAATCTGAACACTGCAACACTGCGTTTTGTCTGTTGAGTGCTATTCATTATGCATTGACTGAGTGAGATGAATTATGTAGGGGATGGAAATGTTTTACAAAACTAGTTAAATCATCAGCATCTATTATTGATGATGCTGAAAATATGGCCAGAAATCCAAGTCACGCGAAGAGACAGGGTTTATCCACCAATAAGGAGGGCCCCCATGGCCTAGGGACATTATCTCGATTTTCTGTGATATATTCCACATTGTTTTTGCAAGTTTTTCTGATTTGTTACCAAGATAATGTCATATAGCAGACCAACATAAATTAGGTTTTGTCTAACTGCAAAAATGACTTGTGATAGTCTTGGCAGCATCAGAAATAATGTATTAAAAACTATAAACCCATTTGGCATCATACACCATCTTTTTCCAGCAAAGGAGTGTATGAATTTATGAAGTGACATTATAGCTTTATGATTTTTTTTATTAACTTAATGTTAAGGGGAAAAAAGAGTAAGGAACCTTAGCATTTAATAGTGGTGACATAAATTAAATTAAATGAAACGAAAATTAATGATCAATGTAAATATATTATTAGAAATATGAAAAGTTTTACATGCGCTATATAAATAAAGGTGACTTGACTTAAAATTACTGTATGTTCCGATATGACAACAGCAATGTGTAAGACTGCACTGATTCTGCATTTCATTTGTGCAAAACAAATATAGCACTTGAGCAGTTCTGATACAGCATAAGGTCAGAGCTAACTTATTTTAGTATGAATTTATGGGGAATTCATTTTACACAGAATTTGAGCTGGCACTGATGCTCCTCAGAGCAGCCTTAAAGGGGTGGTTGATTGCGATTTCACTTTTTTAACGTTAGTTAGTATGTAATGTTGCTGTTTGAGCATAAACAATATAAACTGTAAAGTTACGATGCTGAAAAGTCCATGCAAACGGAGATATCGTCTTTTAAAATTCTGGCAGTTTAATGCCTACAAAAACGGCTTGTAGGGACTACAACAAGTTACTTCCGGGGTTTGTGACATCACAACCCCAGATAAACCCCGCCCCTGGGAACATGCAACAAAGGGGGCGAGGGCATGTTGCGCTGCTTTAGAAAAGAGGAAGAGAAAACTAGGGGTGCATGTAAAAATGTATTCATATATGAATCACAAATCTGTCTTCTAACGATTCTAATGGATTCACAAGTTTCAGAATAAATGTTCTAAAGCAGCAGTTCTTAATACTGTTCATTGTGTCGCCCTGCTCTGCACACGCTCTGCATCTCTCTCTCTCTCTCTCTCTCATTCAGATCATCAGCTCAGCTCCAACAATAAACTGTTCCATTTATACACTTATTTTCGCATAGCTATGAGAAGCTTTATACATGGACGTGCGTGCGGTTGCCGTACTGTATTAAAGCTTTACGAAACGCTACGGGAACGCCTCCAGCGTGACCACGCTCTGAATCACATGTGTAATCAGTCAAATGGATGGGCGAGACGTCACGGGCGGGGTGACGTAGCGACCAGGAAGCATAAAATCATGTGCGGTGAAACCGGCGTCAGCTTCTAGGAGTGAAGCAAGCGCTGGCAGGGATGCTGAAAGTATGGCCCTGAGACGCAGCTTCTCGTTCCCTTCGGGGAACCATGGTTACATGCGTAACCTGGAGACGTTCCCCTTCAGGAACTCGAGCTGCGTTGAAACGCTACGGGAACGAGAATGCCCATGCCGCCAGACTTGCAAATCCCTGCCTAGTGTGGAAGAGCACAACTAAGGAGAGAGAAAAGGGAGCCAGGAGTGGCTAAAGTAGGCGGGGCCCGCCGTCCCAAAGGCCAGCTTCTATAGGAGTGAGCCTTGACCCCCAAAGGAGAGGGGAGATCAGAGGACTCGAGGCTATGGAATAGCATCCTGATCCACCACTTAGCATAAGCTTCTCTGGCCGGAGCCCTCGGCCTCAGCGCATCGCAGAGGAAACGTGTAAGAAGAGGGTGTCTTCCCACTGAATGGCCACCGAGAGGGGCGGGGTAGGCCGCAATGGCCGCCACGAAGACTTCTAGGGTGGAGTGGGTCAACCAGTGGAGCTGGATGAGTCAGAGAGAGAACCAGAGGGGACCGTGCGATTATCATCTGATTCACAAACAAGTCCACCTGAGCCTGGCCAAAGACTCTCCAAGTCTGCTTCACCCCTCGGGGTGAGGCATCTATTCCCCGGGCCTCGGCCCCTGCCTCGACAGGATGTCTGCTACCACATATATATGAGACCACTGCTGTGATGTCGGTGCGCACCAACACATAGCGATCTCTCATGTTTGGAATTGTTCGGCACGGTCAGCATCTCCAGTCAACTCATGCACCACGTGAGATGGCGGCCGCTCCACAGGCCGCGGGCCAAGCGGCCACTCATGACCGCTCCAAACCGGTGAGAGATGCATATGTCGCTAGCATACGCGGCGACCGATGACCAACACCGGGCCCTGAGATAAGAATCAAGGTTTCCTTCACATGTCTAAGGCACGTAGGCACTGCCACATGACCTTGAGCATGCAAAATGGGTTTCCCCTAGGGGAGAACCCCTTGGTCTTAAGTCCCCACTGTAGGGGTCTCATGTACAGCAGTCTTGAACTGCTTGACAGTGAGTGACCAGCCTACTCTCGACTCTCGATTCGATCAGAGCAGGAGACATACGTGCCTGCATCGTGATCGAATCCCACACCACACCCAGATGAGTGGTTCTCTGTACTGGAGAAAGCAAACTTTTCTTGGCGTTAAGTCTTAATCACAGCTCTTTCGTGTGAGCGAGAACAACGTCTCAATGTCGAACTGCCATCCACTCTGATTGAGCTAATATTAACCAATCATTGATGTGGTTGAGTCGTGAAAGTGTGGGGTGAGAATGCAAGGCCAAAGGAAGAACCGGTATTGGTAGACTTTTGCCCCCAAAAGCAAACCTCAGGAACTTCCTATGATAAGGAAGGATGGAGATATGTGCATATTTTAGATTGATCGTGACATACCAGTCCTCGGACTTGATCTGAGACACGACCTGTTTGAGTGCGAGTGTGCTGAGCTTCAGTACTATGACTGAGCGGTTCAAAAGATGCAGATCTAAAATAGTACGCAACCCTTCATCCTTCCTCGGAATGGTGAAGTACCGGCTGTAGGACCCAGACTCTGCTACGCGAGGAGGGACCACCTCGATGGCCTCTGTCCTCAGAGAGTGTCTACTTCTGTTCCATTACCAAAGCCTGCTTGGCGCTCGGACCCCTTCAGAGGAGAACTGAACTGGATTCTGTGGCCTCTTACTACAGTGTGCAAGACCCACTGAGACATGTTTGGCAGTAGTTTTCACGCTGCCAAATAGTCTACTAAGGGAATCAGTCTCTCGAGACTGACCTCTGGTGTGATCAGAGAGGCGAACCGGCAGGGAACGGCCGAACTAGCTGCTCTAGAGACCTCGCCGGAGACCGCTGCGCCCTGTAGCACCGGCAGGGTTGGCAGACCGATCTCCTGAGGGCACTGAGGAGAGATGGGCACCGTGTAATGCGGTGTACACCGCTCTTCCCCAGAGGGAGCCGCTCAGTCACACAAACAATATCAATCTCCTTAGAGAAAGATGGCTGCAGCAGCGAGCTCCCACTCAGAGGGGGAAGAAACTGCAGCGCGGGCTTCCAAGCCTAGAGAACGAGCTCTAGATCTAGGGAACATGGGTGGAGATAGGAAGAGCCGTCTCCAACATGTCCGCCAGATCATGTGCGATCCCCGCGATCTCAGTCGCCGCCATGCCTCAGCAGCAGCGGGATCACAATCGCAAGATCACAGGCACGGACACACTCCTTGGAGCATGCCCGGTGAGAGCGGAGCGCTTAACAGCAGGAAAAGCACAATCAGCCCCCCAAGAGCCTCCGCTTCCCATTAATGCTGCACATTATAATATTAGGCATAATATGCTTGTGTAACTGATGCTTGTGCAACTGGCAAGCTCTTCAACGCTCTCTGTATCAATCTCCTCAGAGAAAGACAGGCGGAGTGTCGCGCCCTCTCCCTGGGGGGAAGGACCACAGGGCGGGCTTCCGAAACCCCAAGAGTGGGTGCCGGATCTGGTGGTTAAGGAAGCAGATAGGGACTCGCCCGTCTACATTCCCTCCACCAGATCCATATGCAAAACCCACGAGCACAGCCGCCACTCCGCCTCGGCGAAAGAGATCCTCCCTCGAGAGCTGACTCATGACCCAAGCAGACAACAAACAAACTGCCTGAAACGCTGCCTGCCCTCGCCCTTGAGGTGTTTGGTTTTGTCTTGTGCTTTGACATGATTTAACTTGACAAACAACACTAAATAAGACTCACAAACAGATATCAGACTGACACACACACAAAGCGCTTGCTGAATGACAGAAAGATGACGCCGGTTTTACCACACATGCTTTTATGCTTCCTGGTCGCTACGTCACCCCGCCCGTGACGTCTCGCCCATCCATTGGATTGATTACACATGTGATTCAGAGCGTGGTCACGTTGGAGGCGTTCCCGTAGCGTTTCGACACAGCTGGAGTTCCTGAAGGGGAACAGACAATTAAGAGCCGTGCTTGCACAGGTTCTGCGCGATCCTCTTCACTAATATCCTCTGTGTCTCAATTGGGCTCAAATTGATAAGCAATATTAATGATGTCATTGTTTACAATACAACACCGGAGCGCACGCCGCTGAGGTGAGGGGAGGGATGTGTAGACACACACTAGGCAGTTTAGCCAATCACAACACACTTGACCAGCTAACCAGTCTGAGCCCATTATGTATTTCTGAGGGAGGGGCTTCATAAAAGCAGGAAATGATCAGTGCATTTATAGGAGAAGGGACAGAGCAGCGTGGAATAAAGGTAAATTATGTGAAAAATACAGTGTTTTTTTTTTTTAAGCATTATGATTGAAGCAAATGAAGCATTAACACATGTTAGACTGCACCCCATAAACACAATCAAGCCTAAAAAAAAAAACAGTCAACCACCCCTTTAAATTTGGCATGAAATGGAAATTCACCCTGAGATCCACCATCTGTTTTATAAATTAATTTTATTGATCTTATTGCGAACGATTCATCTATGTATGTTTCTTTTTTGACCTAGTAATTGCTAGTTAAAATATAATCTTCTCGATCTCTGGTGAAACAACAGACTTCCTTCTGGTGGTGTATGTTGAACTTCTCCAATCAGCCTGATTAAACCCCGCCTCTTTCTTGCAATCAACTGCAAGCTGACATTCAGATCCACCTCTATCCCATCAACAAATAATGGATTGTACCAAGTTCCCACCCTGCATTTTTTTAATGCGTATTTGATAATGCATTGTGATACAGCCTGGTCTCATGGTTTATACGTAGGTATTAATATGTAACATTTAAAAGCACAAAACGTACACTTTTGTACGTTTTTAATCATGCTAAAACTTACAATTTAGACATATTTCAACGTTTAAAACGTACAAATAGCTACGTATTTTTAGCTTAAAAAACGTAAAAATATTTACGTATCTTTTTTATCATTGTATTAATACGCAATTTAGATTTTTAGACCCCTTAAACTACCCCCAAACCTTAACCTACCCATATTTTATAGCGATATATAAATATAAAACGCAAATGGCCGAAATACGCAGGAAAATTAAACTTTTAGTAACATAGCATTAAAATATATTTATAGTCGCTAATTCCACTCCTACCTCCTAAGCCTAAACATTTCTGTACAGTATAAGAAAAACATGATAGACAGATAAATGCAATTAACGTTACAATAATTTATTTATTGCAAAAATGTCAAAAGCAGCACTAAAAGTAATCCAAATGACGATACGTTGCACCCGCAGTCCTCTCTGGCGGAATACAGTAGGTTTGTGTGATCCAGAGCAGAATTTATGTTGTTAATCGCTGAAAATATTATCCAGATAATTTTCCCGATCCACTCCGTGAACTCGTAAAGGTACGCGCGGCAGAAACACTGCATGTCGCAATCTGTGACGAATACAGGTGAGAGCCAATGAGCGTTCGATTATCCTGTCGTAAAACATGTCGTTTGAAGCGGCAACGTTTGAATTTGTAAAGAGCGCGTCAGTCAGCGCGGGCTTTGCTGCTCACGGTCACTGGACTCGCTGCTCGGGATGGAGAAGCAAGCAGATCGCCAAAAAAAGGCTTGGATTTGGGTTTGTTCCTCGCAGTCGTATGGATTCGGAAGATTTGGATTACAGCGCACTAATAAAATTGTTTCATTTCATAATTATGTTGCAAAATACGTAAGTATTTGTACGTTTAGATGCTGAAAATACGTAAGTATTTGTACGTTTAGATGCTGAAAATCCGTAAGTATTTGTACGTTTAGATGCTGAAAATCCGTAAGTATTTGTACGTTTAGATGCTGAAAATACGCAAGTATTTGTACGTTTTAGTGCCTTTAAAAACGTAAGTAAATGTACGTTTTATAGAACCTCATTTTACGTAAAATACATACGAATTATCATGAGATCACGTTGGATATACAGTACATTGCAATACGAAAGAAAATATATACTTCCTTTGCATCGTGTCTTAACAGCAGCAGACTGTGTAAAGACTAGACCTGTTGTTCCAAGCTGCTTCTTGGTGTTTTCAGTTTGCAACGCTTCACAGTTTTAACAAGAATTTCTAAAATTAATACAATTATTTTATTTTATGCTGTATATTTTATTTTATTTCATTTATATTTTTAATTCATTTATTTATTTATTTTAGAACCTAAATTATTTAGTTGGTTTTCATGTTGATTTTTGGGAGTCAGAGAGTCATATATTTCAGACAAACATGCCAACCCATACAATCTTGTACTTTTCCATTGTTTTTCATTGTAAACACTAGCTGGACATATCTGACCGCTGTGCTTGTGCCTTATGTTTCTAGTAGCGTCTTGCACGACATCTAAAAATGCAGCATAAGTTTAACTTAAAAAAAAAAGCATCTTGAAACTTTCCACCTCCATTTTACTTGATTTTTTGATAGGGTTGTTTACCCCAAAATGAAAATTATTACAAACCTGTATGGTCATCAAAATTATTTGGTTACCAACATTCTTCAAAGTGTCTTCTGTTGTTATACAGCCATACAGATTTGGAACGACATGAGGGTGAATAAAGAATGACAGAATTGTAATTTTTTTTGAGTGAACTATTACTTTAACTATCATGCTAGAAAGGGCCCAAAGTGAAGCCATTTACTGCATCAACATCTCTGCCAAAAGAGTTTCACTAGGAGTTTGACAGTGTAGCTTTAGAATGGCAGAAACACATTATTGTTCACAATTAAGTGCTTATGAAAACACAAACAGAGATGTTGAGTCAAATCTCAGATCAAGTGAGGTTTACATTTGTCTGTACAAATAACAATTCCCTCGACTTTACACTTTCAAGTCTAAAAGGGCCTCAGTTTTGGCCTAGCAATGAACTGGCTGGGCTTCTTAAACACCACAGGTTTGTCACGCCCCAAAAAAGCATGTTATTTTACTCCATAGCCAATGTCTTGGTAATTGAAAAAATCAAATTACCACACCTTATATGATCTTGTTTTTATCCCCTTATCAGTCTGATGTCTTGTGGCACCAATATACGCAATGGTGCTGCAATAAAGATGATGTTGTAGAGTTGTATGAGATCCACTGGGGTGAAAGTGACTATGAAGCCGAGGCATTAGAGGTGGAAACTTGGCAAGATGATAATTGCTGTTAAAGTGGGGTCAACCACCAAAGGGACTTAGATGGCTCAATTACAATCTATTATGTCTCTGAAGCAAGCTCAGTAGATAAGCAGCTCTTGTCTGCGAGGACAGAAAAAGCCTTGAAATTGGAAACTGGTAAACATGACACGGCTACGCTGTGGCTGACAGAGAGATGGCTGTTACACCGTTCCTTTCGTGTTGCTGTCATGAAGAACATACCCCCATCAGTAGATAAGCAGCTCTTGTCTGCGAGGACAGAAAAAGCCTTGAAATTGGAAATTGTGGTAAACATGACACGGCTACGCTGTGGCTGACAGAGAGATGGCTGTTACACCGTTCCTTTCGTGTTGCTGTCATGAAGAACATACCCCCGTCATGCAGACATTTATTCCAGTTTCAGTACATAAGGACTGATGTGTGTGATAATGTCTATTGTGTTTACATGTGCATGTTTGTTTGTGTGAGCAAACATTTTGTCACAAGCCCTCTTCACTTAATACCACTGGCGCTGAACCCAAAAGGGACGCGAGTGTAAATTAGCCTGGGTAGAGTTTTCATCTTCAGGCACTTTGATCTGACATTTTCTTGGGCGGTGACTTCCTACACATCTCAATAATATGCTAATTACACTGCACTGTTGAAATTTGTTTGTTAGGAATATTAATCTGCTGGAGCATGTTTTCACAAGTTTTAATAAAACCTGTGTTTGGAATGTAGATGTCCCTGAATTCCCTGCTCGCTCATGCACTGGTGCTTCTGCAGTTGTAATATTGTAATTTCACAAAACATCAGTGGCACAAAATTATGCACATATCATGTGCTCCTAATGTATATGTGCTATATGTGTACCGTGAGAGCTGATCCAAAATTCAGAAACCTAACTAAGCATAACTATTTATGAAATTACAATTTCCAATGAATTTTGATGTGACACGTACACTGTAAAAATTGAATTGTTAACATGAGGAATTGAAATGTTTAGGTTTTCTAACTATAAAAAATTGTGCTTAGTAAGCATGTTTTATCAGTTTGAATTTGTTTGTTAAATTAATTCAAGGCAACTACAGATTTCCTGTTCAGCTAATTTTCAATTAGCTACACAATAAATGTATTTGGGATAGAATGTTGCACATACACTTCAAGACTTCACACACAAATCTCAAGAATGGTGACAATGAACAAATATAAAAAGATGAGCTCTTAACAAGATAATTAACAAAAATGTTTTAAAAAAACAGCAATCAGTTAAATACTCCCATAACCAGGGTTTAAATTGGGCCGGGGCCGTCCAGGGCTGAGCCCTGGTACATAGACTCCAGGGCTCGATATTAACGCTTCATTAACGCCAGACAAGTAACATGATTAAAACCTCAATAACCAAAAATAACTATGTAAACACCAAACGCAAGTATTATTCTGATTTTATTACATTTAGAGTAAGTGGCGAATAGTGGATATAGCTACTGCATTATTGCATCTTTTGACAGCATAAGGTTGCGCTGCTGACTTGCTGAGGCGAAGCTCACGCAGCCTCTCCAGGAGAAATCAAAACGCGCAACACAAATAAACTCAGCATCCTGAGGTAAAAATTCAAAATGGAAAGTTTTTATACTTTTTATAACTGTATTTATATTTTAAAATACAGTTCGTTAGGCAACGTCGCACAACGTTTTCACCATTACGACTGTTTAATAGTTCTATAAACAGTTCAATAAGCAAATACAATAATATTAGGTCACTTACATTTTAGGCGGAAACACAGCCACCAGCCGATTCATTGCTGATTGATTCCGTGTTTTGAACGAATCGGTTGAGTCAAAGTTTCATTAGCTCATGCACAAACATCTGATGAATCTGCCGTTTGAACGAATATCGTTTGACTGAACGACTCAATGACTCACTCATTAAACGCTCACTACTGGCGTTCTAATTTCCAAAAAGTATCATTTCCACCATCATTTCTTGTTTGTATATTCAAAAATATTTAAAATAATCTCATAATATTATTTAATGCAGTTGTATTTTTCAGTGTAAATGACTTAATTTGATAACGTATAAATAATCATATTATTATTATTGAATTTATAGATCAAATGTAAGAATTTGAATTGAAAGTAATGAGATTAGTGGGAAAATGCCTCTCTATAAAGGTAAAAAAATGCCTTTGGATAAAATATAAAAAACACACAGATTTATATGTCACAGCTGATAGAAAACTGATGAGAATATTATAAGAATAAATCATATTTGCAAAAAAACAAAACACACGTATATATATGGTCACAAAGCAAGGCCAGACACAACAGGTAAGTGCAAAACAGGATGGTTTATTGACGGGATAAGTGGATGATTGGAATAGGTAAGGTTAAGGCAGGTGAGTGTCAACACAGTGAATGATTCCAGGGTGCTTGTCTGAGGACTGAGGGTGAGGATCGTCTGCCGGTTACGTTGGGGATCGCGGAACAGATTCCAAGGAGTCATTGGAGTATCGCGGGAGGAACAGCAGGTAATTCGTTCTAGGAGAATTTGGTAGAGAGAGTCCAGAACAGTTCGTAGGAGTGAACGGTAGACCGGACAGTGAGGGACTATGCTGTGTGTGTATTTGTAGTGTGGCTTGATTGGTGACAGCAGGTGCGGGTGATCAGTACTCAGGTGACTGTGATCGGGTAATTATCCTGGATGGTGACTGAAGTGACTGTGATGAATCCCTGACATATATAAGCTCGATCCCATAGAGCCCCCCCCCCACATAACAAATCCCAATTTAACCCCTGCCTATTCAAATGCACGTTGAAAACTCACAATCCTTTAGCATTTCAGCAAATTGTTCAATGCAAAACTCTTTTTACATTTGGACAATATTTAAAATGATGTAACGTGTTTTTAAGTAGTTTTTAAATTATTTGCATTTCTTATGGTCCCTTAATTTGTAAAATATGTAATATTTAAGTTCTTTCTTTCTTTCTTTTTCTTTCTTTCTTTCTTTCTTTCTTTCTGTGTACGGAAATGTATGATTTTTCAGCAGGCAGTAAGAAAACATATGAATAAAATTGTATAAACTACTATGAATTAGCCACCAGTTTGCCAAATTATTAAATATTTGTGAACTGCCAGAGAGTGCATTGGAAACCAATATTTAAAATCTGAGATTCAAAATCTGAGTTAAACCTGGAAATAAAATAAAGCTTTTAAAAAAAAATATATATATTTTTTTTACATTAAATGAGTGAGAAATGTTTAAGAATCGAAACAAATGGTATCCTACAATGTGAGTCGTACCATATAAAACCCTTTACTTCCTTATGTATGTAGCGTCTGGTTCCTTATTTCTTCTTTACTGTTTAAGCTCTAACCCTTTCCTATACGAACTGTATGTGTGTGTGTGTATGCTAGACCAGTTTAAGTGTTTATGTGTATGTTAGACCAGTTTAAGTGTTTATGTAGTATGTTAGACTAGTTTAAGTGTTTATGTAGTTAATAAAACCTTACTTGTATCACACTTGACGTTGTTCATTGTTTGCTCATAACTGGAGTCACTTAATCATGCAGATTTATGCTACAAGCTTTTGTGGAATTGTACAGTAAGAAAGTTATTTCCCTTAACCAGGAAATTAACGTTCTTAGAATTGACAAGACAGTTGACCCTGAGAGGTCAAGTAAATATCTACAACGGATCTAAATATTCATAATTAATTATAACTAGTTATGATTAATTATTCATATTTCCTCATGAGCTGATTCGTTACATGTAATTATTTTATCATTTATAATCTAATTAATATATTAACAATTAACAATTTAAAATGTAAAATAATTATTCAACTAGAAAACAGTGTGAAATAGAATAATTTTTGTTGGTGATCTCAGATTTTTGGACGCCATTATGCATTTTTCGTAAATATTGAATGACATTTTCAGTATTTGGGTTTCAGGCTCAAGGCCTTGTTTCCGTATGTGTCCTCTCGGTTGATCTCTGGATTAGAGCATGTGATACACACTTCCTCCTCTGAAGAGATTAATTCATACACCATTGCAACCTACTACTGAAAGTCAAATCCTAATCCCAGTTTAGAAAATAAAGGGAGAAGAGTGAGAGAGAAAGAAAGAAGCAGAAGTTGAGCTCTGATGAAATCTGTGATGTTGGGAAGGACAGAGATAGGCTAAGAATCAGTGAGAGATGGTGATGTGGAGAGAAAGAATGGAGTGATGGAAGATGCAGCGCGTCCTCATTCCTCTCATCACGCTTGTGTGCACTAAGTGTTGAGTGAGCTGTAGGCAGCAGGCAGAGGGTCTGGAGGGAACACTTGGCATGCTAGTGGCCTCAACTCCCCTCCACTCAGCTAGGTAACACTCCTTCTCTCTCTCCATTTCCCTCTCTTTTTGTTTCCTCCATTCTGTCCCTGCAGGGAACACACAGCGATCAAAACAGCAGCAAACAAAGTCTACACTCACAGCCCAGTCAGCCACAACAGGGCAAAACAAACAGTGGACTGACTCAGTCAACCACACACACAAACACACATACACACGGATATATGCACACAGCACTCAAGCAGACATGCACAGGGAGAGAAATGCAAACACTTTACAAGCATTATGTAAGGACACAGATGCAGCCAAAAACACATGAAGTCGCTGTGGATAAAGGCACCTGCTAAATTAATAAATCTACTTTACACTCTTAAGGCTGGAAGACACTACACAACTTTAAAACACTGGGCATCATTCACTTACCGACTTTGTAAACAGTCACACAGAAAAAACTAGGCATCATAGACTAAATGACTGAGGGTCATATACACTACCAGATGTTAAAATCATTTTGCAGAAATGTGCGCCTTGTTGCTAAGAGATGCGTGAAAAATAAAAACAATATGTGTTCTAAAATCAGCTCAAAATATCATGTTTGATATCCTCTGACTGGATGGAATCATGGTCTGAAGCTAAAAAAAAATGGTTTATGACCATCATACACTACACGATTTTCTATGAAATCTGTCAACTCAGATCTGCAGACTGGCTCTGACTTTTCCCAACTAGCGTCAGCTTCTCCAGACTTTAAAATCTGGACAAAAGTTGTGTAGTGTACGCCAGCTTTAAAAAATGTTCTTAAAGTTGTTCTTATAGGTTTAGCAAAGAACTCCCTTTGTATCAAGTATCTTTGTTTAGTGTTTACAGTTTCAGAGTACAGTTGCAGAGTTGGTTCTATGAAGAAAAAAAAGCATTCATAATATGCTGTGTGTGTCCCCACAAGTATAGGAATGTCAGTAAATTTTGGCCTTATGGGGACATTTTTTGGTCCCCATGAGAAAACTAATTTATAAATCATACAGAATTATATTTTTCTGAAAATATAAAAATGCACAAAGTTTTGTGTGAGGGGTCAGGTTTTAGGGGAAAGTGGATAGAAAAGACAGTTTGGACAGTATAAAAACCATTACTGTCAGACTTTTGGACCCGTTTTGGACCCATTTTGCCCCCGTAGTTCTTCCTGTGTTTCTTTTATATGGTCTCTTTCCTGTTCTTGTTTAGTTTGATTGCCTTTAATGCCTTATGATTCCTTGCACATAAGTTCCTTATGTAAGGGAAACAGGTCAATTTAGCTCAAAGGGAATAATTTAAGATTTTAAAGGGAATTTGGACAGAATCACTGTTTGACGGCTGATCACTGAGACGGCCAGCGATTCATTGAACGAGCCGTATAACATCAACTTTGCAATGGATATTAATATCCAAAATATAGTGAAAACACTATTAATTAGCACAGTAAGAAGATCGGCAGTTTAAGACATTAACTTGTAAGCACAAAACACAAGATACTTCTCTTTTCAATATGAAAAGACTTTATTGGATAAATCTAAGACATATAAACTAATCTAACACATGAACACATGCATTCACACAAGTTGCAGAAAGAAAGAAAGTGAGGAAATAATTAGCTTAAGAAAATGAAAATGTGAAATCCCAAGTTTACAGCAATATGTGCAATTGCAGAGATCTGAACAACCATCAATCACTTAATTAACCCTCGCATTGAGTTCCTCAATTAGATAAAAAATTATATTAAATGCACCAGTTCAGCTAGGATCTGGAGGTACTTGTGTTGCGTTGCCTTTGTTGTGGTCCTTGCAGAACAGGAGGGGTTTCCCGCAGTCCCTGATTGGCTGGAAGTTCAGTCTTGGGAAGCCAGTGGTTGGGCATTGGCTGACGACGCGGAGCTGTGATCTGAAGTTGAAGTTTAGACGGCACTCTTTCGGAGACACGGCATTGGGCAAAACTTAACTCGTAACACAAAACTCTCAATGGAAAATAAAATAAACTAAAGAAATAGAAGTAAAGTTTGATGAGACTAGGTGGCGTTTCTCCTCATGGTTTTCGATGAGCTGGCGTGTAAGCCAGAGCACGCTCAAAAAGCTAAAGAAGCATGATTAAAAAGCATAGCTCAAAACTATGACTAAAAAGAAGAGAGTGAAACAAAGAGCGAGCAAAGAAAGGGATTGAAGAAGAGAGTGATTTGATGGTGTCCTGAGTATTTAAACTTTTGGATTTTGGACACCTCCCAAATGGTGTTTTGACCAATTAGATGTCGTCTTTGCTCGGGGTGTTGTATATTTCTCCTCCCCATTCATAACTCAAATGTTATCTTATCAGTCACATGGTCCGAGTTTTTCCCACTCTTGCAGAGTATAATTTTGGACATGATTTCTATAACAAGAATATTATACATTTGACAAAGAATTGATTGGAAGAAACGTTTCAAGCAAGAAGATTCAAACACATACATACCCAACATGAATATAATCCTATAAACTATTCAATAGTTATTCAAAATACATACACAATAAATGATTAAAACGTGATAGTCTAATGTGTGGGTTAGATACCTAATATGGAGTTATGCATAGAAATGATTAGTTGCTCACAAGTCATTTTAGTGTCATTTACAGTAGGTGCATGGAAAGGCAGTTTCTGTGCCATTCTGTGAAGGTATGAAGACCTAAGATTAAGAGGTCTGTAAGGAATCTCTGAAAGTCTGTTCTTTGTATCCTAGGTGGGGGGAGGTCAATCCACAGAGCTCGTGATTGTGGTTATCCCGTGATGGTCATGCTGTCATCTCTTTGATCATTTAATCTTGATTACTTGCCCCCAAAATTGACAATCTCCTTTGAATTGTCAATAAGTGTTCTTTTGTTTAAATGCTGTGAGCTACTCAAAGCTGCTAGTTGGTTCAGGCTTGTGGCACCAGTATCTGATTTACGAACATCCTGTGTCTTGGGCCTCTGTGGAATTCGGCTCCTCGTGTTTCAACTGTGTTTTGATCACATCTTAGATTGTCTGATTCGGTCTGATATCCTACACATATTATCCTGTGTATATTAGTTCCTGTCTGTTCCTTAGTTTTCCGTCAGGTCTACTTGTTGCAAACGTCTTCTTTGTGCTCTTTTACTCCCTGTTGGACTATTAAAGACTCTCGTTTTTGTGAAATCTCCACATCTCCTCGTTTCCTCGTGCACATGCTCCAGCGGATTATGACAGAAGACTCGACCAAATACAGTTACCTCCATGTGTCTACCCTCCATTTTTGTTTCCGTTGTTTCTATGGATCCCCTCTCCCGTCAGGAATACCTCCTCCTCCTGCTGGAGGGCCATACCAGACTGTTCCTGGTCATCGCTGCTCTAGCCAGCTACTCGGACGACGCGCTCTGTGTGTTCTACGACACCAGTTTGAACATCTAGTGCAGAGCGCTGTTGTCCGAAGATGGTCCTCGAGTGAATTTGGCTGCCTTTGTGGAGTGGACACTGGCGAAAAATGTATCTCCCCAGGAGAATCTCGCCAGTTCCACTCCCGACCCAGTGCCCAGCCCACCATCTCCCCGATGCGCGAAGCGCATGCCTGAGCCTACCACTGACGGTGAGCGGGAGCCCGCCGCGACCGGCGAGCCATCGCCGCACGGAGCGACGGAGCTGCAAATGACGTCAGTCAAGGTGTGTGAGCCGGCAACAACCCCTGCCACAAGGAAGAAAGCCGGCGGACGGTGTGAGCGTGGAGAAGAGCTCCGCCCCCTGCAACGCGACTGAGGGTGAGCTGTGTATGGCGCGGCGACTGTGTCACAGCGAAGAGGAGAGGGCTCCCGTTCCTAAGTTCTGGCCTGAAAGCCCGGAGGCACACAAATGCCAGCCCTCCCACCCAGCTCGCCCTCAGCTCACCATCTATGCAGTACGAGCTCCGTGGGACTGCCATCCTCCAGCGTCGCCGTCGGCTCCACCGTGGGCCACTGTTATGGCTGTGGCCTGGGTCCAGCTTGGCTCCTCCTGCTCCAAGCCCCTCCTGTCTCTGGTCACTTCGAGGATGCACCTTCCGGGAGGGGGCAAAATGTCAGACTTTTGGATCCATTTTGCCCCCGTAGTTCTTCCTGTGTTTCCTTTATGTGGTCTCTTTTCTATTCTTGTTTAGTTTGATTGCCTTATGATTCCTTGCAACTGAGTTCCTTATTATCCTGTGTATATTAGTTCCTGTATGTTCCTTAGTTTTTCATAGGGTCTACTTGTTGTAAACGTCTTCCTTGTGCTCTTTGACTCCATGTGAAATCTCCACGTCTCCTCGTTTCCTCGTGCCCGTGCTCCAGCGGATTGTGACAATTAAGTTTATCTCACAACCAATTCGTACAAATTTGACATATTCATATACGAATTTGTATGACCTCACTTGTATGATTTCTGTGAGGGGTAGGTTTAGGAGCGGTGTTAGAGGTGGTCATTCGTATAAACGCCAAAAAATTTGCCACCTCGTAACTTACGATTTTTTTCACAAATCATACAAATTAGCCACCTCATCAAATATGTATGAATTGCCCGTGAGATCGGGTTGGGAATGTTCCCATAGAACATGGAAATCCAACATGTGTGTGCATATTCATAACACCTGTTGTGTAAATGTTTATGCCTTTTTGTAGCAAGTTTTATTAGAATCAAATTTTATTACATTTTGGAAAGGTATTAATGTTATGACGGAAGGAATTGTAACAGTTGTTGACATAAACACATTTTTTATTCTGTGGATTTAACTGCTGTCCTTGACTCTATGGATTATTTGAGAAAAACACATCCGTAAAATGTTTTCTATGGAGAGTACGAATCTCTTTATTGGACTTAGAAAGGTTCAAATGACATCTAGATTTTGGTTCTAATGGGAACCTTTATATTTTAGAGTGACTGGAAACACAAAAGAGAAAAACATTTTTTAATGTCAGACTCCATGAGGTTAATAGCATTAGCATTAGTATGCTGCTTCTAATTAATTCTCATAAATCATCATTGATGTTCTGTACAGACATTGACTAAAATAACTCCACAGCACTGTGCCCTGCCTGAAAGAGCTCTAACACAATCAAAACTCATGTGAAGATGAAGTGTTAAGGGCTTCTTTCATTTCATGTATATTTCACAACAAATACTTCAAATTATCCACCGTTGGGCCATTTATTTAACATTACAGCTGAAAATCAACACAAATGTAATTAGAAGTTAAGATGAACATGGGGGACACATTTAAATGTTACATCTGACCCAAGCAAAGCCCCTTTTTTCTGTTTGATTTTGTTTAATTTGATTTGGGCTCACTTATACCATCTGCTGTGTCAGGCCTTTCTTCATGGCCTGTAACATAATTTCAGCATTCTCCTCTTTAATGGCTTTTATAAATTGTGCTCTGGCTGTTTAGTTATTACTATCGCTGTGACATTTACAGAACATGGAGATTACTTTCAACATAGTATAGCAGATGAACAACTCTATGATTTTAATGGATTGAGACAATATTTGATTCCGTATTACATAAATTTATCATCCGTTCATGGCGGTGCTTGAATGTCATAATGTAACCCTAAGGCGAACCAGCTGCACATTTTGAAACACAAGTCAGTAAATACTATGCTTTACAAATGTATCTCAGATTCCTTTTTAAGTGGCATTTTTATTCATACATATCTCACATGAGAATATCTCCTTTAAATATCTCTGGATAACGTATTAAATGTTTCCTTGAAATCATACAAGGGTTCATTCAAACAGAAATTAATGTTTAATAATCTGTTTGCTTCTTTGCATAAATAGATCTGAAGACAACAAGACATAAATAAAATATACACAGCTTGACTCACTTTATAAGTATATTTAACTACAGTACTATGTAATGAAAAATGCTAATTATTAAATGTTAGTTGTTACAGTTTACTCACTGTGTGCATACATTGTACTAATATTTAAAGTACATACGTGTAATATAAAGTGGGACCTACTTTAGCTTTTTATTTTCCTGCTATGGTTAGCCTGCTGTTCTACTAATTAGATTAAAGGTACTTTATTCTTATTGTTGAATTCTACCTTCAATATATGTGGTCTTTATGTTTTAAGTAATGACACACATGTTCATTTGTACAGTTTCACTTTTCAAGTTTAGGACAACTTTGACAAAACAACCCTAATTACATATGTGCTGTTAAATTCTAATTAAAACACAAAGCAGTGCCAACATTCTTAAAATACTGTCATGTGCAAGTTCTGCAGGTACATTTCTCTAAAGTGAGAGAACAAGCATACTAACTACTCTAAAGCAGAACAGCTGCAGTGTTTTGACAGTGTTCTCATTCACAAGGGCACTAATAGAAAATGTGAAGTGCAAAGTGAAAGTTGCAATATCTGGTACCACTGAGATAACTTTGCTACATTCGTATGTTTGTTGTCTTCAGTGTGTTACATGAGCATATACAGTATACAGTGTGATACAAAAGTCGGAAACCACATCCAACATCTGGGATTCAGAATCTTAATTTGAGTTAAGAATTTTAACTTGAAAATAAACAAACATGTTAGGATTTTGAAAAATTTTACATTAACATAGAATTAATAAGTAATAGGGGACATGGTATTTAAGATGATATGACAAATGTATATTATTGCTGATTATATAATTTGCAATAATTTGACTTTTAAATTAGAAAAATGCACAATAGAAAAATGTGTTGCTTTTAATAGTAATATATTTTATTATAATGAACGATTATAATATTTTAATGTTTAAGGTTGGCTTTAAAATAACAGTTTTTATAGTCTGAATATACACTGAACAAAATTATAAATGCAAAACTTTTGTTTTTGCCCCCATTTTTCACGAGCTGAACTCAAAGATCTAAGACTTTTTCTATGTACACAAAAGGCCTATTTCTCTCAAATATTGTTCACAAATCTGTCTAAATCTGTGTTAGTGAGCACTTCTCCTTTGCCGAGATAATCCATCCACCTCACAGGTGTGGCATATCAAGATGCTGATTAGACAGCATGATTATTGCACAGGTGTGCCTTAAGCTGGCCACAATAAAAGGCCACTCTAAAATGTGCAGTTTTACTGTATTGGGGGGTCCGGGGGGGTCCGAAAACCAGTCAGTATCTGGTGTGACCACAATTTGCCTCACGCAGTGCAACACATCTCCTTCGCATAGAGTTGATCAGGTTGTTGATTGTGGCCTGTGGAATGTTGGTCCACTCATCTTCAATGGCTGTGCGAAGTTGCTGGACATTGGCAGGAACTGGAACACGCTGTCGTATACACCAATCCAGAGCATCCCAAACATGCTCAATGGGTGACACGTCCGGTGAGTATGCTGGCCATGCAAGAACTGGGATATTTTCAGCTTCCAGGA
>NW_015505622.1:689887-699887 GCF_001515645.1 Sinocyclocheilus grahami
CGGTTTGCTGATGTCAACGTTGTGGATCGAGTGGCCCATGGTAGCGGTGGGGTTATGGTATGGGCAGGCATATGTTATGGACAACGAACACAGGTACATTTTATTGATGGCATTTTGAATGTATGTGTATGTGAAACTGCACATTTTAGAGTGGCCTTTTATTGTGGCCAGCCTAAGGCACACCTGTGCAATAATCATGCTGTCTAATCAGCATCTTGATATGCCACACCTGTGAGGTGGATGGATTATCTCGGCAAAGGAGAAGTGCTCACTAACACAGATTTAGACAGATTTGTGAACAATATTTGAGAGAAATAGGCCTTTTGTGTACATAGAAAAAGTCTTAGATCTTTGAGTTCAGCTCATGAAAAATGGGGGCAAAAACAAAAGTGTTGCGTTTATAATTTTGTTCAGTGTATATATTTTTTTTTGAAAATGTCAAATTGTCTCCAGCATCTACATGAGCTCTGTAGTCTACAATGTCTCTCTCTCTCTCTTAATCGCTCTCTATGTGTGTGTGTGTGTGAGAGAGAGAGAGTGTGCGTGTGTGTGTGTGTGTGTGTGTGTGAGAGAGAGAGAGTGTGCGTGTGTGTGTGTGTGTGTGTGTGTGAGAGAGAGAGAGAGTGTGTGTGTGTGAGAGAGAGAGAGAGAGAGAGAGAGAGAGAGAGAGAGTGTGTGTGTGTGTGTGAGAGAGAGAGTGTGTTTCTTGCCACATCCTCAGTGAGACAGATGGGATTGTGGGAGGGGGTGTTGCCAATTTGATGGACATAATTAATAATTATAATATTAAAAACTTAATCAGGATTAGAAAACTTCTTAAAGTCTGTAGTCAAGTCCAGACTCTGATGCAAACAGGCAGTAGCCTTCAGCTATAGGTGACATGTCTTTGAATTGAACCTCATTGGTCACCCTGGCAAGACTTCAGTGACCCATATAAATACAGAGAGAAGAAATGTTCCTTCTTATGGTAATGAGCGTTTCAGTATGAGATGTGGAGACTGAGTTACAATCAGCATGCAAAAGGTGCTCAGGAGGGAAAACACACTCACACACGTTCTTTCTGCTAACTAACATACATATGTTGAGCATTTCTTCAATTATGACCCCTTTTAGAAAATAAATGTGGACTTTTAGAAAATAAACTCTTAAAACACCTTACTTTTTAAACATTTTAGAATAAAATGGCCAATTTCTTTTTCTCACTAAGCCTAATTTTGATTGCACAATATTTTCTCGCTTTTTGCTTAATTTGACAAAATCATAATTTGATTGGAATTATTTTGTTCATGCTATTTACCTAAATTATTTTTTTATCTTTTACATCATGACTTTTATTCCAGCTCACCTTACCAACATTTTACCAACAGTTTCTCTGTTGTAACCAGATACACAAAATTGAAAACTTTATTTAGGGCAGAACTGTTGGTTGTGATGGAAATGATGCCACAATAGAGCAACAGTAGAAACTTTTGTAAAAATGTATATAAATGATTTTCATATGTAATAATTATTTGTTTTATGATGGATTTTATTTCTCTGGATAAAGCAACAAGTAAAGTTAAAATGTATTTATAAAACATTTGAAAAGTGGCTAAAAATAAAGGATAATGACAAATGGAAAAATGTTTTTAGACAGTTTAAATATATATATATATATATATAAAATTTAACAGCTGAGACATGAAAGCCTTCAGAGTTAAAGAAATATACATATAGACATTCTCTCCGCCACTCTACACCGGTTTTAAAACAGGTTTTATTCAAGACAAAAATATTATTTCATAGAGAATCAGCCTAAACACATTAATTTATACCAACCAAACTAGATTTTATGGGTTAAATCAGGTAGAAATAGCTCTTTAACAATTGCAGGTCATCAGTTTTTACAATGTAATACACTGTTTCTCTCTTATTTTCTCTCTACTAATACACTCTCTTCACAGGCGTAAATATGGGATACACACATCCATGCTCCTCTCAGGGACTGAAGCTTGTAAATCGGATTTCCACTGTGTGACATGTGACATTGATCTGTGAGTCATTTCAGTTTATAACTTATGATAAACAGAGGATCGGAGCCTGCATTGATTGTAAGCTTTTAACTCCATGCTGTTCTCTCTCTGGGAGGGAGAAGAAAGACATTGCCAAAATCCACTTTCACACTCTCAAACTATAAGTGTGTGTTTATGTAATCCCCTGCTAAAGCATCTATCCATCTCTTCTACCGATAGAGTAGTAGATTGCGCTTTACAGCTTTTGTTTATTACAGCAAATAACCTTTTTGGCGTCCACCAAGACTGTGCTATGGTGCTTGAAACCAGAAAATTATGTACTATACTTTTAAATGAGAGCGAATAATAAAGTCTCCTCCCATGTCTTTTGGATGTAACGCCACACTGACTATAATAAGACCCTTTCTGAAAGAAAAGAAAAAAAGAGAGACTTCAGCTGCCAGTGTAAATGCTCTAGGCCCAATACAACTGCTGGTTAAAGTGATGACAGCTTTTACAGGAAGTTGCAGACATCTTGCTGCGGTCACCTTCAGCATTGCCCAGCAGACTCAGCGGTAGCTGTCTCGCCCTCAAACTCGGCAATATAGGGTAAATACTGAGCCTCAGTGATCCGTAAACTCATTAAGGACCTTTTAATTAAACGTCAGGTCATCAGCATGCAAGACACTGAGATCAAGCCTGCAGAAAGCTTTGGATGTCTCACACAAAGGAGACCTTTGAAGTATATAATGAAGGTGTTAATCAGAAGGGATGGATCTAATTGTGAGCCCTACCCTTCTCACACTGTAAGAGACGTCCTTGGTTCATCCTCGGGCTGTTGGGACACTTCAGGCATCATCAGAACCTTGTGGTCAGGCTAAAGCTATCGCTTTGTCTGAGATCAAAAGAGAAACTTATTGTGGACTTGGAGAAGTGTAGAAATGCTGAGTAGCTCAAAGGATAAGGTTCAGATTTTTTTCTGGAGAAGTTTCTTGACGGAAAAAGGAGGTGGTTGTTTGCAACGTTTAACATAAATGGAACATTCTGGGTTCAGTTCAAGTTAAGCTCAGAATCGAAACTCGTTCCTCGTTTTGTTTAAAAAAGAAAATAAAAAAAGAGCACTTATGAAAGAAGTAAATGGGGCCAAACCATAAATGTTAGAATACTCACTGTTACACTGTAAGAGACGTCCTTGGTTCATCCTCGGGCTGTTGGGACACTTCAGGCATCATCAGAACCTTGTGGTCAGGCTAAAGCTATCGCTTTGTCTGAGATCAAAAGAGAAACTTATTGTGGACTTGGAGAAGTGTAGAAATGCTGAGTAGCTCAAAGGATAAGGTTCAGATTTTTTTCTGGAGAAGTTTCTTGACGGAAAAAGGAGGTGGTTGTTTGCAACGTTTAACATAAATGGAACATTCTGGGTTCAGTTCAAGTTAAGCTCAGAATCGAAACTCGTTCCTCGTTTTGTTTAAAAAAGAAAAGAAAAAAAGAGCACTTATGAAAGAAGTAAATGGGGCCAAACCATAAATGTTAGAATACTCACTGTTAAAAAAAAAATAGAGACAAGACAGAAAAATATGCATGACTTCAAAAATAAAAATAAAAAACCTTTCGAACCTTCTCTGCGTAAAAGTTGAAGCCTTTTATGCTCACCATTACTCCAGTCTTCAGTGTCACATGATCCTTTAGAAATCATTCTAATATGCTGATTTGCTGCTCAAGAAATATTTCTTATTATTATCAATGTTGAAAACAGTTGTGCTGCTTCATAATTTTGTGGGAACTGATGCTTTTTTCAGGGTTCTTTGATAAGAACTTCCAAAAGAACATCATTTATTTCAAATAGAAATTCTGTGTAACATAAATATATTTAACATTATAAATGACACTTTTGATGATTTAATGCATTTTAATACATTTAATTAATTTCTTTAAAAAAATGACTGACCTTAAAGATTTGAACAGTATGTATATACAATTATAAACGTCTCACTCTCTGTTTCGACTGAGGTTAACTTGCATTGAACTTTAGCTATTTCTTAATGTTAAATCTAATTTCCTTCTACATTAAAAATGATTGACAGGAAAGATTGTTCTATGCTTATGTGTCTGAAATCCGTGAAAAGCTCCAACAATATAAAAGAAGAAGAAGAAAAAAAAGATCAATAATTAGAGAGAAGGGTAATGAAGCAAACCCTACCTATATCATAGAAGCTGAGTCAGTGCAATAGAAGCAGTTTAATGAGTTTGTGCCTCCAAAGTCAATGAGCCACTAGAAAATGAGAGAGGGGGTTAAAGACAGAGAGAAGGAGGAGAGAAGGGCAGCCGGGGAAACTGTGCTCTCTGTGTAATTTTAAAGGGCTATAAGACCATCATAAACATTGTTTGAGAGTCTCTTGCTGGAGTTCTGTCATTTGATTGCTTGATAACAATTTAAAGTCTGCAGATTTATTTGAAATAATCAAACAAGAACTTTGTGGGTTTTCTGATGGGCATCCTAATATAAGGTCCATGTGACATTTATATTTATTTGTTAATAATATATTCCTTCATTTATTCAAACTACAAACTAAAAGACTCAGTGACTTAGGCTTCATAAACTAAAGCATAATGCTCTGTTAAATTCACATCTGCTCTAAGACAATAGCATTGCTTTTTCATAGACAATCATGTTGTAATCAATGTCTGTGTTGTATTTCAGTTGCTTATTGGAGGCCTGCACGTGTAAACAATAAGGTAAAAATGAATATAATTGCTGTTTTGTTCCTCCCTGGTCATTTGAGAAAGGTCAGTGCAAAGGAGGTTTCTAATTAGGATGCTCCATTAAACTTGGAGCCATTTTGTCTTTCATTGCATGTTACATGACACTGAGGAATAATGGCGACAGATTGTTGTAAATACTGTTTGCTTTGTTCATTGTAAAACACCTCAGTCATATTTTACAAGGTTTAAACAGTCTGCAGCTGCGAGAAACGACTGAGAGAAATTAACCTGTTATACAGGGAATTTCAGAAAGTTCTTTCTGAAGAACTTACCTAAACATAAGTTCAACTGAAGTTGAATTTCTTTAGTTCTGTTTCTTTATAGGCAGTTGTCTATATGAGGAAATTGACACAATGACTGCGTAACTGGGTCAATGATATGAAACTTTTTTTTTAATTAAAAATTATATAAGTTTATTAATTACAAAAAAAACTTAAAATATACATGCATAATATTATACCCCTTTAACATTTAAAATTTTCTATTCATTATATAAAATTCATTCATTCATTTTTGGAAACAGTTGTGCTGCTTAATTAATTAATTTATTTTTTATAAATTTTTTTGGACCTGTGATATTTTTTTCAGGATTCTTTGATAAATAAAAGGTTTAAAAGAACAGTGTTTATTCAAAATAGAATTTTTGTGTTACAGTATACACTACTATTCAAACGTTTGGGGTCAGTCAATTTTTTTTCTAGCGCATTAGAATGATTTCTGAAGGATCATGTTACACTGAAGACTTGAGTAATGGCTGATAAAAGTTGTGTCATGTTTACTTCAATGCGTTAGTAATCAAGAACAGTGTTTATTCAAAATAGAATTTTTGTGTTACAGTATACACTACTATTCAAACGTTTGGGGTCAGTCAATTTTTTTTCTAGCGCATTAGAATGATTTCTGAAGGATCATGTGACACTGAAGACTTGAGTAATGGCTGATAAAAGTTGTGTCATGTTTACTTCAATGCGTTAGTAATAATTTGAAATTGTATCAATTTCTAAGTGTAAATTGATTCTACACAATTTTTCTTTTATATCACTGCTTACTAACATTTAAAAATACTTTAGAAAGTCATCAGAATCACAGTAATGTGGTGTGTCTAACTTGCAGAAACAGGCAAAAAGACTTTATAATAAAATAATATAATACCTTTTTTACCTTCAATATATTGATATCATTATTTATGAACCTTTTTGCTCTGAGTGATATACTGGAGTAGAAATGGAACAACTAGCCCCAGTCTCATAATTAAATGTCAGAAAGGATTTTTATTTTTATTTTTCAAAATGTTATTGACAGATTTTCAATCACCTTGCATTACATAGCCTTCACCCAAGTAAGCTTAGTGAGAATTTCGAAAATTTGGTTCTGGCCACAGGTGTGTGGAAGCTGTCATATTCCTGGCATGTCGGTGCCTGTCAAATATTACCCTGTTTTTGTTTTCATAAGACTGAATGTGGCCACTGAGAATAACATAAGATTAAAATGCCTGATTGTTTAACACTGCTCTCACTGTCACACGAAAACACACAGACTCAAATTGGAAATTGGAGTATGAATGTGTGCAGTGGCAGAGTGGAGTTTATGATTTCTGGAATCTTCTGTGTCCTTGGGGCAGAGGCGGATTAGCCCCTGACTCAAACAGGATCATGAGTTAAGAGAGGGGGACCGTGACAAAGCTGGAAAATGGGAAGAGGGGAGCTCTGCTGTCCCTCATCTGTCCTTTCTGTGACCTCTCTCTTTCCCGCCACTGCTAGGAGAAAACCCATTATATTCCACAAAGCATGATGGGTGTTTGCTAGATGCTGCCCTTTTGCACTGATCTGAGACCTGCTCCTCAGCTTTTCTTATAATGGAAATGGATTTGGCCAGGATCATGATTTGGCTGATCTTAGATCAGGTAAAATGAGTTTGTAATGTGTTGTCGGTGTCAGGCAAAACGGCACACATGGCGGAATGTGCAGATGGGATCGATTAAGCGTCTACTTTTAATCTCCTGAGCGGGAATTTATTTGATCATTGGAACACTTGTCAAATTAGAGAGCACTGTAATTATTGTATTCCGTGGGCTTACAGCTTGTCTGAAAGCGTGTGCTGAAATATTATTTTATGATGGTGTCATCCGCTGACTCGATACTCTTTTTAAAGATTCCCATCTTTATATTTGAACTCTTCTTCCACTTCAATATTTCAAAAGTGCTTAATGCCACTTCTGAATCAGGACTATACTGTATCGAGCTGGTATACACTTAAATGGGCTGATCATTCTGTCATTTACTCACCTTCGTGTTATTCCAAACCCACTTTATTCAACAAAAGGAGAGTTTCTGAAGAATAACCTGGCCTTCAATATAATGAAAATGAGGCATTTCAAGCTCCAGAATGACATAAATGTACAGTATCAAAAAAGTAGTGCATTTGATTTATACACTATAAAGTCCCCAACACACTCTCTTTTTTCTCTCATTCAGTGCTTTAAGTCCAATATACCTTTGCAGCGGTATACTGGTAGTGAACATCCCGATGCTGGAAGTGGCGTCTAGATGAATATGTAAAATGTATATGTGCCACGTGTTTGAAATCAACCGGAGAATTACCTATTATGTAATCGTCTTGGACCAATGGTAATGGTGTTTACCAGCCAGAGCAAACTTTTCCAGAAACTGTTTCGAATTCCTGAAATTAATTCCAAATGTACTTCATTTTGGCCTGATTTTGTTTGGAATGACATCACACCAGTTCATTTTTTGACTTCGTTTGAAGTATATAGGGCTGTTAGTCATACAAAAGCTTTGTGGGAATGACAGCTTTGAGGAACAGATTGAAATTTAGAACATTATTCTCAAAATATCTTAAAATCCACCCTAATTCATCTCAGTGCGTTAATGAAATAAAGTAGCGACATTCTATTTGTGAATGAATCATTTTCTCAGTGATGTCTTTTCAATGAATCTGGTGAACCAGTTAATAAAGTGATTCTTCATTTAAGAGTAAATGATAACCTTCATTTGTGGTTAACTATTCCTTTAACAGTTAATTTACAATCTGACTTTTATAAATCTGATGATTCAGAACACTTGCAATATCACAAATAGTTACACCTAACACTTGTATGATATACCATTATATTATGTGTCATGTTTAAAGTTTTAGCTCTAGTATAGTTCACTTTCATTAAATTAAAGAGTGGCCTTTAAAAAAAAACTCTTGGAAAACATTTTTTCCAATCATTCTTGGGTAAACTCTTCCTTTTAAAGTCACCTTAAAATGTATATACAAAATGTTGTATAAAATCAATAATTACATATATGTAAAAAATAATTATATACAGTTTGTGTGCAATTAATAAAACATTAACTTCTCTTTAAGTCTGGCCCTACATTTTTATCATTCAAGAAGCCATTTTACTCAGACATACATCACAATAAAGAAGACGATTACAATGCTGACTTTAAAAATGTCTTTCTGCTGAACCTAAACCTTTATTATTTTCAACAGAAATGCTAAGTTTTGCTTTCAAAGTTTATATTTTTACTACAGCACTTTTATATGCCTCGTTGGCCTTGTGTTTGTTGTGTTGTGCCAGCTTCTGTCATGCAGTCCTCCTCAAAAGCCTTCAAAGGAAAGCCAGTTTTCCACAGTCTTAAACGTGCATACACTTTTTGGAGGTTAAACCCAATGACAACCTACCTCTTGCTTTTTCCTTATCTCTCGCCGTCATTTCTGACACCCACAGTGCCTTGCTGCAGCTCCCTGTGGCCCCGTATCTAATATTTCTGAAGAGCGCAAGAGGCCTTTCAATACTCTCCTCACCTGCCTCCTTTAAAATCCGATAGCGAAATCCGCACAGCCCCCCCTCGCGTTCCGGATCAATACTGTCAACAGGAGCCCAAGTGTGTGCCGAGACACTTTTATCGATGTGCTTTCCCAGCTTAAGCACCAGAGGAAATAACGGTAGCAGGGGGTTCTTGAGTTTGAAGAACCCCAGGACGGAGAGGGTTTCTCTGGGTCAGGGAGGTGCAGTTCAGCCCCTGTAAGCGAGAGTGATTGAATCCCTTACAAAGGTCCGGAGCTCTGGGTGATTGTGATTAAGCACTGGAGTCGTGTCGAGGGCCGTTTCTTGTCCTTTTCCCAGCAGTGGTTGTTAATGTTGCTTTGGTCTTTGACGATGAAGCGGCGTGGGGTTGAAGCCGGATATCAGTTCTGGCTGAGTAAAAAGTGATTATAGACTTCCAGTGAATTCAACTTAAGGCTCACTTCTCTGGACATACCTTGTTGTAACAATTGTGTAAACTGGGCAATGAGCAGCAAAAGGTTTTCGAGATATAGATAGGCAGTTAGTGCAAAAGCATTCTGACTTCTGACAGATAAATTAGGGTTAGTGATGTGATGCTCATTTTGCTATCTATTAATATGTTCAAAATACATGAAAATGCAATTCAGAGACACAATATCTTCTGCTATTTTCAATATACTGTACATGTTGCCCCTTGGTAATATAATTAGAAAATACGGGATTAGTTTCCACTGTTATGCCGATGATACTCAACTATATATCTCAACAAGACCAGATGAAACTTCTAAATTATCTAAGCTAACAGAGTGTGTTAAAAATGTAAAAGATTGGATGACCAATAATTTTCTCCTATTAAATTCGGATAAGACAGAGATATTACTTATTGGACCAAAAGACAGTACAACGAATCTCGTGGATTACAATTTGCAACTAGACGGATGTACGGTTACTTCCTCTACAGTCAAAAATCTGGGTGTTATATTAGATAGCAACTTGTCTTTTGAAAATCATACTTCCCATGTTACAAAAACAGCATTCTTCCATCTTAGAAACATTGCCAAGTTACGAAACATGATACCTGTTTCTGATGCAGAAAAGCTAGTTCATGCATTCATGACCTCTAGACTGGACTATTGTAATGCACTGCTAGCTGGTTGTCCTGCATCTTCAATAAACAAGCTACAGGTAGTCCAAAATGCAGCGGCTAGAGTCCTTACCAGGTCAAGAAAATATGATCATATTACGCCAATTTTACAGTCTCTGCACTGGCTACCTATTAAGTTCCGTATCAGTAACAAAATATTATTATTTGAGGTTTTTTCTCCATTCTGTCACCGATGGAGTTTTGGTTCCTTGCCGCTGTCGCCTCTGGCTTGCTTAGTTGGGGACACTTCATTTCCGGCGATATCGTTGACATAATTGCAAAGATATTATTTAAACTGAGCTG
>NW_015505622.1:702387-714177 GCF_001515645.1 Sinocyclocheilus grahami
TTTGTTTACCTTAAAAATATGATTAATTAAGATGTATTCAATGTGTATACATATATCACATGTATTCAAAGTAAGGAAAATGTGTCAGTTTTACTTGGTTGTGCCACATGAGAGCCAATCAATCAACTTTGCTTAAAAACAGTATACAGTTTTTTTTAACTGTATGAAACTAACATGAATGAGTAGTTCCTCCACTTGACATGTTATTTTTTGTGTTTTTTGTTCCCTTTCTTAATCATGGACTCTCTTATTTGTCAGTGGCCAGTTGTTGTTTTACAATTACTGATAAAGCATCACAGATTTGACAAAAATTATTAGGTAAAAACCTTTACTTTTTTTGGCTTTATCATGAACTGAAGGTGTGAATACAAAGGAAAGCATTAAACATCAGAGTTGCACGCAATACAACGTTCACATGCCAGCTGTGCCATGACAGTGTTTTAACAAGTTCACATGAAGTATAAAGCTGAAAAAACAAGCAACAAAACACTGTTCCAGCATTCATTCTGCCAGCCAGCAACCAAATAATGCAGCATAAACTTTGCACAGATTGTTTTCAGAAATCCAGGGCATTTAATACAGTGGAAGCTTCACTTAGAATGAAGTTTCTAAACAAAGCTGTAAATAACACATAACGGTGTATCAGGGCTTGTTCTGGTGAAACAACTGAGTGATCAGACAGTCTGGCCTTGATTTAGTACCTGCTCCAAACTCCCCAACAATTCCCGGGCCGATTCAGAAACAAGCACAATAGATAATCAAGTGTAATTTATATTCATGGCAGCGTGTGTATGTGTCATGAGCATGGGATATCACTCAAGTATATCTGTGTCATACAGGAAGTCATGTTCATTTGTGTGTGTGTGTGTGTGTGTGTGTGGTTGTTGCATTGAAAAGAGAAAACCGATAAATCCATGACTGCACTGAAGGATGTTCTGTCTATATTTTAGAGATATATTTCACCGAACATCTGTGTCAGTGCATATTGAATGATATGGGTGCCTTAACCTTGGTATGTCTGTTCGGTGTTAAATAATGCATAGGTATCAATGCAAACAATGTAGCTGCACGGATCTTGGCCTGTCTGGTCATGGTTTGGATAAAAACAGAACCTTTCAAACTCAGTCTAGAAGAGCTTCCTGTCTTCCCAGCCACCCCAACAATACAGCACAACATCACCATTCAACCTTTCTTTGCATCACTGGCTGCCAGTTGTTGCTCAAATCGAGTTTGAGACTCTGATACATACAGAAAAGTTCCTGCCTCTGCAACTTCCTACCTACAGTACCCTAATGGCAAAATCTGCATTCCCTCCAAAACCCTGTGGTTCACTTTTCTGAACTTTCACAGTTTTCTTCACTGTTGGAATGATCATTTAAACCTATTCACAGCTGAGTCCCTTGCTATTTTTAAGAAATATCTAAAGACACATCCCCTCTAGGAGACTTTGACTTAGTGCTTTTAATAACAAACAAATGATTATTCTGTTCTGTAATAAAAAAATTAAAAATTAAATTTTGTTGCAGTACGTACTTTAGTACACAATTTTAGCAATTGCTTGTTTAAAAAATAAATACAATATAGATAGATAGATAGATAGATAGATAGATAGATAGATAGATAGATAGATAGATAGATAGATAGATAGATAGATAGATAGATAGAGACTGTTTGTTAGAAGTTATCTAAGCAATTTTGCTGCAACACTCGTTTTCTTTACATGTAGTAATGATTTAAAAGACAAAAAATAAATAGATTAAAAAAAGAAATAAGAAACACTAGGACAAATAATCTGGTGAAATGATCAGGAACCCACATCCCTTCTGGGGGCCCTTGATTCAGTCCTGTTAAGAAGAAAATACAATTAAAATGATTTTTTTTTTTTTTTATGGCATGGCATACTTTAGTACACACTTTTGTTTTGCAGAGTAAAAACAAAAAACAAATTAAATTAATGCATTTAAATGCATTCAATTAGATTATTAAGATAGAATCAGATGATTTATTTCATGAAACAGTTGCTTGTATTAAATAACTTTTTTTGAAATACTACAAACTTTTAGTGTTTTCATTACCATCTCTCGCTTTCATTTTTGCTTTGGTACTTCTCTAAGCAATTTTATAATTTAAAACTCACAGAGTTTTCTTAGAATGGAATGCTTATATTATATTACAGATTGAAGTCTATCTGAATAAAAGTCTCTGCAAGATGAATGAATATAAATGAAAATACAAAAACACATAGACACTCGGAATGCATGAAAGCGCTTGACCAGCAACACAATGTTCTGCTCCGTTTGGCCTGAATGGACTTCAAGGGCCAAACCAGTTAATTCAAGGTCAAACCTAATTCAGTGACTGAAACTTATTCAAAGTTCCCTACACAGGAGAGAACCCACCAAAGTATCAAACTTAATTAGCGCTCAACCCCCCTCAACTCTTTAGATGAAAGACGGTAATTTAACCTGTCTGGGACAGGGCGAGAACAAAATGTTGGACGCCTACACACCTGTGAGAGATTCCCAAAGCTCTGATCCAGTTAAAACCCATCTCTCCATCTTTCCACCTCTATCCTATAATCCTTAGTCCTAACTGATGATGACAGCTCAAAACAGATTTGAAGGAATTCATAAGATGAGAAACAAACAGAGACAAATTTAACACAGTTGGAGCTTTTGTTGTTGCAGACATGTCGCAGAACAGCACTGTTTGTTCTGCATACTGTTACAGATAAAAGCTGGGATTCTCATCGAGCTCAGCATCTCCCATAATCCTTTGCTGCAGGATGATAAACCGCTGTAGGGCGTTTCTAGAATACGTGGATGTAGTTTCTAGAATACTCTAGTGTGTAGTGGAGGAATCAAGGGTGCTATATGGTCTCTTTAGGGCAGTTCAGCTTGTCATAACAACTCACATTTTCATGCTCTTTTTCTTTCTCCCTCTCCATCTCTCCCTCTCTTTTTCTCTGTCTCTTGCTTCATGTCAGCCGTTAATTGTGTTTTGATGTTCTTGCAGACTTGTGATGGTGCTTCTACCCTTTCAAGCCCAAACACAGTGGAGAGTTGTCCATTCACACGAACACACAAATGCAGCTGTCTCTTCAAATATACATCAAACCTGCTGTCACCTCACAGACACACAAGTATGCATGGTCTTTTGCATACATCCATATTCTATTTCACTATCGTCCATTATTATTTGTCCTACCGATTTCCGATCGGTTTCATCCTTCTCTGTTTTTTCCGCAACCACTGATCTCGTAGACTCACCCGTCGCCACACATGCACACACAGTCAGCCAGTGCTTATGTCAGATGCAATGATGTCAGATGAGGTCTTTGCATGTGAATTGTGTGCATGTCTTTAGCGATTCCCCAGCTCCTCTGCCCCTGACCCCACCTCGCACTGCTGTGGAAGTAAATATTTGCACGCAATCATGAACTGTTGAGGGTTGCCTGTGACCCACAAGCCCTTGCTGCATTAAATATTAAACACCTTAGATACTAGTAGGGATGGAGGGGGAAAAGTGTGGGAGGAAGGATGGAGATGTAAACGCCTTGTTTAAAGGGGATAGACAGGATGAATGCATGATTTTATATATATATATATATATATATATATATATATATATATATATATATATATATACAGTGTTGGGCAGTAACGAGTTACATGTAATGGTGTTATGTAGTTTAATTACAAAATAAATGTAATTGTAATCAGTTGCAGTTACTGAGAAAAAAAATGTGTAATTGAATTAGTTACTTCTGAAAATGTTAACGATTACAAAGGAGTTTATATCTGAATATTTTTATACACACCCATATACAGATTGACTGCTCTAAAATATGAGACACCAATGTTTGAGGAGTTTAGGGCACAATAGGACACATGCTTATTCAATACATTTTTTATTTCATATTGAGGTTTATGTATATGCTTAGTTTTTCCCAAGGCATTGTTAGATGCCAGTGTTTCCTATCATAGCTAATACAAAGATTTGATTTCAAAAACAGTATTAGGGTAACAGGTTAGGGGATAGAAAATGTCATTAGCTCAGTATAAAAACCATTACTCCTATGGAAAGTCCTCATATTAACAGGTGCAGTAACATGTGTGCATGTACGTATATACTGTATGTACATACAGTAAATAAAGTATATAGGCTACAGCAATGGAGTGCCATTGAAACACTTCACACCATATTTTGACTGCAGGCAGTACTGTAATTTGCCAGACCTGCAGTGGAGCTACAGAAACTCTCCAGAGGCAAACTATGCAGTTTCTCATTCCTAGCTGAAGCCACTTGTTACTAGGATCTGTGGAACAAAATAGGAAACCACCAGAATGTTCACCTCCACGAGATGTATGTCTTGAATACTTCACAGATGTACTGCATCAGATGTTTCCAAGATTCTTTTAAAGCCGAGATATGTACTCGAGTTTGTCAAAAATAGCTCTCCTCGTGTTCATTGGAGGAGTAAATGCTCATAGCCTCTTATTTCATCCACAGTGGGCTGAGTTCAAGTACCACAGTTAGTGCTGTGTTATCACCAACCACCTACACGAAGACACACACACACACACACACACACACACACACACACACACACACACACACACACACACACACACACACTCTGTTATGCACATGCACATATAGGCTCTCAGGGGAAGCTGAAGAGATGGAGAACACACTAGGGATGGAGGCAGGTGTATTTTTAGCTGTGTAGTGCAAAAGAGTTAGCAGAGAGCTCTTGTCAATGCTAAGCAGGACATTTCATCCATCTGCTGTTATGTATTGGTGTGTGTGGTTGTGTATGTGTGTAGCTGAGTGCTTTCAAGTATAATTATCTTACATTACCTGTCCGGTAGTGTGAGGATGATTGTGGAGGAGGAAGAATCAACGGGGGGGAGCTCTGTTCCAAAACCTAGTGAGCTGCCTCACTTCCTACTGCCTACATTGACAGTATCCTAAGTGAAATGGAGCCTCATTATAGCGTGTTCACACTGACAACGATAAATTGCTGAGGTTGCTAAACCACTGTGCTATTGGTTTATAGTAGGCGTTCCTATTTTGTCGCATTAGGTTGCAGATCCCTGTCTCCACTCCCATTGGTAGTTGTTGCACTTCGTCGCTGCTCATTTGTATCAACTTTGCATCCAGTCTCATTGAAATTCAATGATGTGCCAGTGATGCTTTAATGTGAACACCCCTTTAGTGCACATCATGCATGTAGCTAAACTGCATGTTATACACATGTGCTCTGCTATCATTACTCACAATTAGTTTCCATACAGATGCCCAGAGAGGAACAAAATAATACTTGTAGTATATGTAAATATATGTAGCACACACTAATTGCATAATAAATATTCAGTTTTTAATTAATTGTATTTTAAGTATTTTTATATTATATTGTTTCGCAATAATTTGGGATATTGAATGAATTATATTTATAATACACACAAAAAATACATCAAAAAGAATTAAGGATATTTATTAAGACATCAAAAAAATAAAAAAAATAAAAAGTTGGTAAGTTTTAGGTTTTAGGTTTTTAAAAAGTCTCTTATGATCACCAAGGCTGTATTTATTTTGATCAAAAATTAAGAATTTTTTTTTTAAGTGAACATTTAAAAAATTTAATTTATTCCTATAATGGAATGCTGAATTTTCAGCAGCCAGTACTCCAGACATCAGTGTCACATGATATTTCAGAAATCACTCTAATATACATTCTAATTATTATAAATTATTTGATATTATCAGTGTTTTGTATTACCAGTGATTTGTGCTCATTAATATTTGTGGAAACTTTAAGACATTTTTTTCAGGACTTTGATGAATAGAAAGTTCATAAGAACAGCATTTATTTTTAATTGTTTTGTAACATTATATATATATATATATATATATATATATATATATACAGTAGATAGTCATGTTTGATTAATGCATTCTTTCTGAATACAAGTATTAATTTCTTTAAAAAAACATTTTACTGTAGTGTAAAATCTGTGCATTTGTTGAATATTTGTGAATATAATAACTGGAAGAGTTATGGTAAATAGCATACTCCTCCTAGCTATAAATGGCATCAGGTTTGCTGCTTTCCCTTTAGACACTGATGAGGAAAATTGTAATTATTAAAGTCTTATTTTTTATTATAAACTTTTCTCAAGCTTTGTCTACCATCTTGTATTTTTATTATTATTATTATGAAAAATCACTATTATTTGATTTATTGCTCATTGCCATGCATTCTGGAATTGCAATGCAATGCTGCCTACTTAGGTATCTTGGAGGCAGCAAAGTTTTTGCCTGATTTTTGGAACAGAGTGAACAGAGTTACAGTTTTGGATAAATGTCCTCACACGCACACACACACACACACACACACACACACACACACACACACACACACACACTGAAACAGCAGCAGGTATATGCGTGCACACCTGCTCTTCCCTTGCTGTGCTTAGACATATTTGCACATCCCTGTTAGCTCAACATTCTGTGCCGGTTCACAGCTGTCATGATCGAGTCACCTTTTCTGCCAAATCAATCTCTCCACAGTCCTTTATTCCCAACACTTCCTCACTTCGGCAGCATTTACACACCCATTTAATGCTCTGTGCATGCGGACACAATAGATCTGGCACTGATGTAGACAGGAAGCAGCACAATTCACTGTCGCAAATGTCTCCCAGCTGATGAATGTGTTAATTGCTTTTCCACAATCCACTGCTATTGCTGGACAAAGTTCAATAGGGTGCATATGTGTGAGTGCAGAAGAAAAAACGTGACAGGGAGTGTTTTGCATGTGTATGCATGTGTTTGTCTTCCAGCGAGGCCCGGCCCAGAAACTTGTGACATGCCCAAACCAGACAGCCCACCCAATTCAACACTTGCCAGAATATCTATATGGCATGAATGTTCAATCAGGCCCCTGGTTCCTCTCCAGAAACCTCTAACAGAAATCAATAGTCATTCCCGGGGCTGATTATACAAAAGATCCCCACAATCCTCTTTGCAATTCCAATGCTTTCAGACTGCTAGGCCTCAGTGCATGAATTTGTCCTTCCCACCTGACAGGGACGTAAGTGATGACAGAACAGTTGACATCTTCTTCATCTGCGTTCAGTGTATGAAAGACAGATCTTTGCATCATATTTTTTTTTATTAGATGAGCCTGAATGACCTTGCTTTGGTGATGAAAATAAAGAAGTCAGCGCAGATGTGGAGAAATGTGCCTGTGCTCATGTCTGTAGACTAAGTGGGTTTGCATTGATTGAGAGGGAGGCATAATCTATAGTCGTGTGTCAGTGGCTGGCAAAGACAGAGATGAGAACACACACAGGTGTGCGTGGATGATGGATAGACGCGGTGCTGTTTTAGTCTCTGTAAAACTCGATGATGTTCACTTTAATCAGTGCCACAGAGGAGACAGGAGTTTGTGAATACTTAAAGGAAAAGTCCTGTTATCATTTGCACCATCATGTTGTTCCAAACTGGTTTTCTTTCTTCTGTGGAACACAAAAGTATGGAGCCCCTAAAGGGACATGGTGGTGGAAAAAAGATGGGGTGGGAGGAAACAAATTTTTTTCAAAACTTTTGCGTTCCCCCGAGAAACTTTGAGTGCTCTTGAAAAGATGTTTGCATTCCCTCATTAAACTTTCATGTTCTCTCGCAAAGATAATTGCGTTCCTTCGCAAAACTTTTGCGTTCTCTCGCAAAGATATTTTTGTTCCCTTGCAAAACGTTTGCGTTCTCTCGCAAAGATAATTGCATTCCCTCGCAAAACTTTTGTGTTCTCTCGCAAAGATAATTGCATTCCCTCGCAAAACTTTTGTGTTCTCTCGCAAAAATAATTGCATTCCATTGTAAAACGTTTGTATTCTCTTGCAAAGATAATTGCGTTCCCTCGCAAAACTTTTGTGTTCTCCCTCAAAACCAGTTGAGTTCAGACAAACACTTCCTGTTTACTTTACAGCCTAAAGAAATACAGTAAGTGCTTAGTTCAAGGCATGGTTTTACAGTTTATTAATAAAGTATATACTACAAAGCCTACAGAAAAGCATATAAGCCCAGAATATTAACAGAAAGCGCTAAATTGAACGTTAAGCATTTTCCTCTCATAGAAGCTGTTATAGAATACGCTTAACACAGCTCAATGAAGACGGTGATAAAAAAAAAAAAAGTTATGCTATACAGATTATTACAAATATACTGTGTACATATGATTTATCCATTGCAGAGGGGGGAAAAAAAATCTCCTGTACAGCTGTCATGAAAGTGCTTCACTAAACATTGTCCCTCAGGGCTTTTAGTCCACCATTGACTTTAACACCACTGACCTTAACCTAATCTGTGTTGAGCTTTTGA
Source organism: Sinocyclocheilus grahami (assembly GCF_001515645.1). NCBI lineage: Eukaryota > Metazoa > Chordata > Actinopteri > Cypriniformes > Cyprinidae > Sinocyclocheilus > Sinocyclocheilus grahami. The sequence continues at coordinate 710,776 of NW_015505622.1, forward strand.
TGCTAGACAAATATATATATTTTTTTTGTAAAAATGAATGAACATGAAATCATCTGTGCAGAAACACTTAAATCATTGCAGCTGAGAGAAGGGTCATCAGTTCACATCTCAAACTTCATGCTCTTTTTCAAAGAATTGTGCTAAGTGTTGGATAAACATTTAGTAAAACACCAAATATATGCTTTGTTTTAACTGTTTAATAGATTTTTTTTTCAAAAAGTTTAGGTTCAAGGTTTCCACAAGAGGAAAAGGTGATTGTGCCATTGTTCCATTGAAAAAACCCCCAGCTTTGACGATCATGGCTTTCAGTAATAAAACAGTTATAAATAATAAAGAAAAATGATGAAATAACATGATAAAGCTAGTTAGAAATATCGTGAATAATTTTTTGGTTTTTGTTTTTTTAATGGATGTTTAAAAAGTAATGACACTCCAGTATTTTATCTACCAAATGTAGAAATTGACAAACTCTTCACATGCGCAGGGCTCTGTGAACAGGTCACAGGTCTCTTCCACTGGAAGCTGATGATGACTTCTGCCGGGAAAGAGATATTTTCTCAAAATGTGGCATAAATAAATGTTATTTAGGCCAGTTCATTTCTCTGCTTCTTTCTCTCTCCCTCTCTCCCACACTTTTCTATGTCATTGGACATTAATCATAATCAGCATTCCATTGCTGTTAGTTATGGCCAGTGAATTTTAAAAACCAATTCAATCTAAAAAATGTTGAGGATTATTTCTATGGCCTGTGGTTATCTGTTGGCAGGGAGAGTTGATGGGGTGTAATAGCAGTTCACAGTTAATGCTGGCAGTCATAAGATTAGTCCCCAATTCACTTTGTGTTGTCGAGCAGAAGTCACTGACCCCGTATCAGTTCTGCCCCTTAGCACAGATCGGATAGGTTTAGCACCAACAAAGCTTGATCTGTGTGCAGGTCAGCACTTAAAACACTCAATGAAAAGCCCAGTGCAGAATTTGAGAAATGTGAAATGTGAGCTTTATTTAGCTTATGGCATGAAATTCACAAGGGACCGTTCTTGAGATTAAATGATTATGTGTTCTTATGATATGTTCATAGCTGGCTTAGTTTGTTTCTAATTATATCTAATGGTTTCTACACATTGTTATCTTGGGATTTAAATAGATGTTCATATATTTTGTTGCTCCAGATGGCAGTTTTGAACAAGTGTGTCTATGTGATTACTCTGTGTGGTAGGAAGGAAGAGGAGAGATGCAAAAGTTTGGTTATTTTCTTTCAACAACAGCAACAGACAAAGACAGACAAAGTTTGACAAGTTCATCCAAAATTGTGACCACACCTGTGAACAGATGAAGCTAAAAATAAAGAATCATGGGAAGTGTTAATAAGATATCTATTATTAAAAATCTGGTGGGCATAAAGTCAGAAATATCAGGACAACCGTCTTGAAAAAGTAGCTCAACATAATGTTATTTTGTTATATCTTTGAAACTTGAAAAAAAAAAAAAAGAATGATATCCTTTTAGAGAGGAACCATGAAGACCTTATGTGTGCCAAGATCAATAAGCTTTTAAATAAAAAAAATTATAATTCTAGATAGATAGATAGATAGATATGTATTACATATATTATGTTTAATAATATAACTGAAATTTATTTTTTGAAAATTGTTGTATAACATTTAGGTGTACTCATATGTATTCAAAGTGTCAAGAAAAAAAAACAAGTTGTAATTATTATTATTATTATTATTATTATTATTATTATTATTATTATTATTATTATAGCTTTACTTGATGGTTGCACCGCACTTTTTAAAAATTTTAAGATATTTTAAACTATTTTTTATTATTATTGTAGACACTATTATACAGCCTGTCATTGACCCAAGATACGCATGATGAAAGAGAAAGGTGGCAGAGAGGTAGAGAAGGTCATTAAAACCTCTTCTCACCCGGAACAGGTGTTGTTTTAAGAATCCCTCTGAATGTTGAGTGGCCGTATCCTCCCCACCAGGCTGGCTGCTTTTAATTAAAACTGACCATAAAAAAATCCACCGCTCACCTCGACTCCCTATTCCTCCTCTGCTTTCTCTCCTCCCCTCATTTAGACCCTTTTCCTCCCTCTCTCCATCTCCCAGCTTGAGTTCAGGGAGGGAGGAAAACTTGTGCTTGAGCTGTCAGGGCTGAAGCAGCAGATTGGAGCTTAGTGTCGTGCTGTGTGGGGGAAACTGAGGCGTAGTGTATGGCCTGCTGGGGGACACAGGGTGGGAGACCCAGGGGTCCAGCAGGATCATAACCCATATGGGGGGAAAGGCTGGTGCCGGCTCCATCTCTGTGACTGTGTCTGGAAGTAAGATGACAACATCAGTGCACTGCTGGGTTGTATGTCTTTGGCTCTGTGTCTGTCTGTGTGTTTGTGTCTCAGTTTCCGATCAATACTATTGACTGTGCACCCCTGCAAGGACACTAATGACGCTTTTATTGTTATTTCTAAAAGGGAAGCATCTCTCGGTTATCAAAAATTGGTCTTTTTCTGCAACTTGTTTACAGTTTCTCCTTTGTAAACCCCCTGGGGCCTCAACTAGATTAAACTAAAACTTTGGACCAAGCTATGATCTTTCAATTTGCACTTTATCATGAATCCATTGATTTGTACTTGTGCGTTTTTTTTCTGTCAACAGGTCATTTGTAAGCTGTGTCTCCTGTCTGGTAGTGAGAGATGGAACGGTGATGATAAGCATATACAGCTTCGCTGCAGGAACAGTGGCACAGATGCAGAACGTGCATCATGTTTCTAATGGGACAATTAGAGGAACATTTGGAGCCAGATGCCGTGAGTGTAGCCATGAACCTGATACAGCCTCTATCTAATGATAGATTGAAGAGAGAGAGAAATGAATCTTGCATCTACTCACCACACTGTTTAGCTCTTTGATGTATTTGCACGCTTTGACATTGAGCCTCTACAGTGACGACACGGCTAGACTCAAGGCCTTTGCCTTTGTTCGGTGCAGGTTTGCATGAACAAATGTTAACAAATGGCACAGATATTGTCACAAATGCATGAAATAGATCTTAAGAAGCACACACACAATATGCTTATTTGTTCCATATCAGCCATTTATTCAAGTATGTCTGCAGTTATTCAGCATAGAGCGCTGACTGTCTGGGATATATTGCAACACAGAAATGGCGTTAAAAAGTTTGCAAGGTTAGTGGTGTTAAAGTTTTGAGCTATAGAAACACTAGTAGCAAATAAACTAGTTAAATTCCACCTAGTAGTAGAATTGTGCATGCAGCTTTGTTTTGAGTTAGATAGATAGATAGATAGATAGATAGATAGATAGATAGATAGATAGATAGATAGATAGATAGATAGATAGATAGATAGATAGATAGATAGATAGATAGATAGATAGA
>NW_015505622.1:718864-735486 GCF_001515645.1 Sinocyclocheilus grahami
AGATAGATAGACAGACAGATAGATAGATAGATAGATAGATAGATAGATAGATAGATAGATAGATAGATAGATAGATAGATAGATAGATAGATAGATAGATAGATAGATAGATAGATAGATAGGAAGACAACAAATATCAATATAAAAATATTTTTGTGATCCCATTTCCTCAGATAGAAAAAAAAAGTAGTGTCTTCGTGAATTTCAAAAAGAGGAAAATAGAGATAATGGTAATGGCATTTTACCATCACTCAGACAGCCACTGTATTAGAATCTCACTGCAGCATTTTTTATTTTTATTTTTATTTTTTTGTAATTTAAAGCAAAGGTAATATAATGCAAAGTATATTGTTATAAATGCATACTATTTTAAATTAAAATATAAAAATCGTTTTTTCATTATGCTGATGACTAAACACGTCCATTATTTTTAGATTGCTGATTTAACCTATATACATTCATTTATACCAACAAAATAAAATAATATGGATTAAATTGGGTAGAAATATTTCTATAAGGTAACAATTCCAGGTTAGCACTTTTTACAGTGTATGTATTTTTATTTCCCTGTGACGTTTATCATTATGGTATAATTACTTCAGATAACGCCAACCCTAAAAGGCACATAAAAACAAAGTGAACCATGGCTGGTTGCTTTAGACGTCAATCAGGCCTCATCTTCCTGTAGTGGACGGTTCTCAAACAGAAAGAGCAAGTCAAAAGTCTGGCTACACATGTTTAACCTTGGCATTAAATCTATACTTTCCAGGCCCCTCTGGATTTGAATGTCTATAGTCTTGATATGTTTCATCCTTATGCATTTTGATCATTACTGTATAGATTTTTGTCCTCCATCAATAAGGTTGACCAGGCAGTCAGCTATAGACAGTATGGGGGTTGTAGGACAGTTCTCCAATATAGAATTTATTTCCAGAACATTCTAACAGACTTTGTGTGTCTAAATCTTTCCCTGGATGACAATATTAGCTAGACGGTGATGTCTGTAGCATGTTCTGCAAGGATGCATTAAATTGATAAAAAAGTAACGTATTTAGTACAGTAATGTACAGTAAAGACATTTATAATGTTATAAATATACTTCTATCATAGGAATATATTATATTTTTGAATATATTAAATTGTTAATTTACATTGTTACACTTTGACATATTACATTTAATTGTAAATTGTAAAATTTCACAATATTATGTATTTATCTATTTATTTGATTTGATTAAATAAATGCAGCCTTGGTGAGCATAAGAGACTTTTTCATAAACAGACTTATTCTCAGCACACGTGCCGTCCCTTGACCTTGAGATATATCTGTCTTCATGAAACTTTCTTTTTTTTTTTTATAAACCATCTTCTGAATGCATACCACCTTGAAATACCAGTGCATTACAGATCACACATCTTGAATGATGCATGCTGATTGAATATAGAAATGAATGTATGAATACAGAAAAAAGCATCCATCTGCATGAGTCAGCTGCTCTTCCATGCTACTGGTGCATCAAGGGAGAATATATCCAAATGAGTCAGCCGTTCCTTTTGGTGCTGATGTTGTGGCTAGTCCTTTCAGCTGCAGGTCCAGCTGTTATGGCCGCAGCACCATATTGGAAGTTGCATCATGCAAATAAAAAGCAGCCAAGCATGTGGACATGTGACGTGACAAAGTGATCATGCATATGTGTGGATTTGACTGTCAAAGTGCATGAAGATATGCCAATCTGCATTCTTGAAGATGTGCAAACTGTTTTACAAATGTTCTAAATATGTGTGAAATATATGTGTTAGAGTGTGCATGAATAAATTGTTTTTTTTAATTACACGAAGGTTTGCTGAAACATATTGCATGGTAGTCCTTGGGGACAGCGAGAGGGAAGCAATTTAAATCTGTTGCCATAAGTTCATTATGTTGTGGAGTGTTTGTTTTATGATAGGATGAGTGTGTGCACACTCAGATGATAGTGGATTTCAAGAGCTAGTCATTTCAAATCTACACTGTTTAAAGTGGTAAGTACCATAATGGACAAAGGAACATGTGCAATAATCTGTTTTTAATGAGAGGTGAGTCGGTGGAGTGACAGATAGTATAAATATAGACTGACAGGGGAAAATAGCATAGAAACAGCAGGTACAATTCACTCAAAAATGAAAATTTGCTGAAAATGGACTCACCCTCAAACCATCAAGGATGTAAATGAGTTTGGAAAAATTTAGCATTATATCATTTGCTCACCAATGAATCAGCAGTGAATGGGTGCCGTCAGAATGAGAGTCCAAACAGCTGATAAAAAAAACATTACAACAATCCATAATTAATCAACATGGATCCTGTTCATGAATTAACATCTTGTAGAGTGAAATCTGTGTGTTTGACACAAATCCATCAATAAAGCGGTTTATCTTAATCAGAATCAAAATACGACTAGACTGTTTGGACTGTTTTCCCTTGTAAACAATGCTTGATTAGTACATATTTCTCTCCTGCCAGTCGACTTTTTCAATGGAGAAAGCAATATTATGGATAGAGGAACCACATTTTAGTTGGAAGCCACCGTTTAAATCTGTTCACATGAAGAAACAAACTCATCTCAATATTGGATGGGCTGAGGTTGTCATTTTTTGGCAAATTTTCATTTTTGGGTGAATTATTCTTTTAATGATGATGTGAACAAACTGGTTCAGATGGTGTGAGATTAGGGATTTTACAGTATCTAAAGGAATAATTTTGCAAGACATTTTACATGCTGCTACAGTATGCTCACTCTCTTACTTGCTATTATCACAGTATGCTACAATGGCCTTTTAGTAGCCTAGTGAAGGACAACACAAATACTACGCCGGTCAGACCGTCATTCAGCCGCGCTATGCTTTATACTGCGCAGGTCAAGTCGAGAAAATCACATGCTGTTACTTTGACTTTCTTAAATCTAAGAACTCCCACATATAATCAATACTCAAGTTGATGAAGTAGTTAAAGTGCTGTGTGTAATTGGTATCAAAACAGTTGAGCTAATTAGACAATTGTTTCTTAAAAGAGGTTGAGGGGTTATCTGAGGCAATATTGTTTTTGTCGGTTATCTGACTGGTTTATTGACCTCATCGGCCACCACATACTGACAGGGCTCCTTTCAGCTGAAATCCTTTGGTTTCAGGTATGCCCTTTTTGTTGTTACATGTCAGTCTTCCTCTCAGAACTCTATTCTTGGTCTTTCAATCAATACACTCACAAGGCCAGTGTCTGTTTCATTACGTGCGTCTGATTCTCAAAACAGTGTATCACCTCTTCTAGTGAATCTCCCCCCTAGCCACACTTCAGCAGGCCACAAAATCAATCAATACAGTAATTAATGCTAACACGCCAGGTGTTCTGTCTAGAGCTGCGAACCATGAGGGGAAGTTAAAGGCTTTGTTTTATCTCCACGTTACATTGTGTGAAAATTTGTGACTCAGAAAATAGATTATTCTCATTCACTTGACAACCGTTGTATGTTGGATTGATTAGATATGGGCATGAGTGGGATGTTTGCATAAAAACATTCAGGCAAGAATTAACTAATTAATAGCAAGTCAGAATCCTTTTGTCTCCATGTGTCTAACTATATATGTGACCCTGGAGCACAAAAGCAGTCATAAGTCACGCATGTATATTTGTAGCAATAGCCAACAATACATTGTATGGGTCAAAATTATAAATTTTTCTTTATGCCAAAAATAATTTGGATATTAAATAAAGATTATGTTCCATGAAGATATTTAGTAAATTTCCTACACTCTAAAAAATGCTGGGTTGTTTCAACCCAACTTTGGGTCAAATATGGACTAGCCCAACTTTTGGGTTAAAACTTTAATTTAAAAATTTAACCCAACAGCTGGGTTAGTCCATATTTGACCCAACGTTGGGTTGAAACAACCCAGCATTTTTTAGAGTGTACCATACATATATTAAAATTTAATTTTCATTTAGTTATGTCCATTGCTAAGAACTTCATTTGGACAGATTTAAAGGTGATTTTCTCAATATTTTTATTTTTATTTGCACCCTCAAATTCCAGATTTTCAAATAGTTGTATCTCTGTCAAATATTGTCCTATCATAACAAACCATACATCAATGGGAAGCTTATTTATTCAGTTTTCAGATTATGTATAAATCTCAATTTCACAAAAATGAACCTTATGACTGGTTTTGTGCTCCAGGGTCACATATAAGAATATAGTGTCCGTGGTGCTGAAGTGATAACCGGACACTATAAGAATATAGTGTCGCTGTCCGTGGTGCTGAAGTGATAACCGGACACTATTAGAATATAGTGTCGCTGTCCGTGGTGCTGAAGTGATAACCGGGCACTATTAGAATATAGTGTCGCTGTCCATGGTACTGAAGTGATAAACGGACACAGGGGAAACAGGAGGTCAGTGAGCAACTCAAAGTTAGAATCACATTCAGATCGCTGTTTATCGACCGGTTGTAATGTTCTAAACGAACATTGATTGTGCAGGGGTGCTAATAGTTGACCAACAGACTATATAATCAACTTCGTCATGCTGTCCTCGTGGGCTGAGTCTGGTCCAATGATGCCAAGCACACACTCTCTCCATTTATTTGCACTTCCTCTCTTCTCGTTCTTTGCGGCAGCAGATTAGAGTTCACACGCCATTAGTCACGGTGGGGTGTTGCGCGCGGTTCCCGCGCCGAGAAATCTTCTTTGTGTCAGGATCGCTTTGTCCCGCCGCGGCGGCTTATCTCCGGGACGAACGCACAATTACTTTTTAACGATTTCATGCAGGTTCATTACGAGAGCAGAGGCCCGCGCACAGAGACTTATAAAAGGTAATCAGACATAATTAAGCTCGCACCGGTGCCTATCGTATAGAAGAATGTGGTCAAATTCAGTGCCGTGACCCATGCTATTATAGACCTAAATACCAAGAGACCTTTTCACATTAGCGTCTCCCTATATCTCTCTTTGTCTATGAGAGTGGGTATGTGTTAAGATAATTCACAAAAATACCTTTAAAGACACTATAGTACCAGATTTTGCCCAAACTCTGTAAAATATGCATTTTGATCTTAATTCTGTATTGACCCCCATAAAAACAATTGAGAATATCTATTTTAAAGCACCCAATGTCTAAAAGCTTAATGGCACTCTTATGGTGGCCTGTGGAAAGACAGAGAGTGAAAGCTTTCATCTTTTTGTAAAAGAATGAAAACTCTGGCAGGTTTAAAGAGACTGCTAGTGCAAGTCCATTATCAATCTTGCAAAGTGACAGCTTCATAGATGAGAGTCCGGGAGTCTCGTGGTGTGGAGAAAACCGAACAGCTGTGCTTCTTTTAACCTTCATTTGATGTTTTCTTTTCCCAGCCAAACATCCATTTTTCATCTAGGAGAATAATCTTGTCATCTTCTCTGTGTTAGGTATGATGTTCTTGAAATCAAAAGCACAAACTGGTTTTTGCTCGCTGCTGTGCGCGCACACACACACACTTTAAACAGTGCAGTCTATTGTGATGCATTTACTGTACATGTTCTTTTGTTTTCTGCTGAGGAGATTCAGAAATATAGATCTGTGATAGCTTTGTTATTTTTCAGACAATAAATGAAAATAGATGGCAAAATAATTTACCACAGCCATGGTGACAGCTCTGTTCGAGTATTGCAAGTAAAATAATTATGGAATATAAAATCTGGCCTTCAGTAAATACAGTAAAACTATTCAATGAACAAATATTTGATCACGAGAGGCTCTTTGCGTTGTTTATCATGAAGTGATCATGCCAATTACAGTATGTCAGATCTCTTTAGATATTTACTGATAAACTATGACAGCATGCTAAATGAGATTGCAGCTCATACTGACTCTCTGTCATGAGTGGACACTTAATATTCTTTCACACAAAGCAGATCACAAATAAAATGTGTACCAAAATAGTGTAATTAATAGGCAGTGTTTGTACACCTAAAGAACATAATCTTAATAATAATCATGGCGAATTCTTTGTGTCTGAAGATCAGTGAGAAGGGTTTTGTCTGGGGCAGCTGGCTCTCAAGTGGCTATAGAGGCCAATCTTGGACTTGCACGCTTTGGAGCAGATGGGGCAAGGAAAGAACGGGTCGCTGCTGTTGGATAATTGGACAGCCAGACCTTTTCAATGTTTGCGATTCTCCTGGGTAGTTATCACTCTGCGTTCTTCCAACTCCCCAGCAGCTTTCTTTAGGAGGGTCCTCTAACTGGATCTATCTGCAGCCAGTGTCTTCCAGTTTTTGGGATCAATGTCAACCTGCAACAACTGTCGCTTTAGCTGATCCTTGTAACGCTTACATGGGGCTCCTCAATCACGCTTGCACTGGCAAACTTACCCATATAGCACTGCTTTTGGCAATCTTGCATCATCCATGTGTGATCCGTGACCTATCAGGCAAAGCTTTCAGAGCAAGACCCATATATTCCTAGATACCTAGATGAGAGACCCCTCATATGACTGTAAAGTGCTTTGGGTGTACAGCAATACACAGAGCGCTATATAAATACCTTATTCATTCATTCGTTCATTCATACTAAATGCTGTACTTGCAGTATATTCTTTGAATACATATTTAAGGAAAAGTGTCTGCATTTGTTCCAAATGTTGTGTAATATATGCATTTTGATCTTAATTCAATATTGGCCTCACACATAAAAATACAAATAGTACTTTTAAAGGAGCATTGTGTGAAAGCCTAATGGTGCTCTAGCTTAATGGTAGTCTGTGGAAAGAAAGAGTGTGGAAGCTTTCATCTTTTTTGTAAGAGGGTGAAAACAACGGTAGTATAATACCATAGAAAAATAAATAAATACAGTATATTCCTGACTACTGATTGGTACTTTATGTATTGGGACTTTACTGCAAACATGACCAGGTGTAGCAAGTGTAATGTAACACACACACACACACACACACAAACAAAAGCAAATAGGATGTGCTGGTGCTTAGGTTCCCATTGTGCATTTTTTATTTTGCTTTGTCACTTTTAAACTGCTAGTTATATATATATATATATATATATATATATATACTTCAGAGTTATTACTTCTATACTTTATATTGGCAACATCTGTTTACTTGCCTAAATATTAGATGTTCACACACTGTATGCATTGCTACTGCTTAGCCAGAATTAAACCTAATTCATGTCATCTCCTATATTAAAATCCTGTTTTCCTCAAAACCTCATGTCTCCAGTCAATCAATAAATTACATTCAGCATATTGTGTATGCATGATGGCATCGGATGACCTTTAATGGCTGCGCAAAAATAACCATCCTGAATTGATTGTATGTAGGGGATATTAGGGTGAAGGAGGGAATTATTTTCACATTTGAGACCATTAGACGCCAGTTAGATGTCTGAATTACGCAGGCGTGACAAGCAGATATACTGTAGACTCTCACAAGCAGGACATCAGTAAGCGATAGGATCCAGACCACAACAGATAAATCAGGTCATGCATTTGCACAGTTGCCCTAAGTGTGAATTATAACCTGTTTATATTCAGAGGTGAACTGTGCACTGTAAAAAATGTAGTGTGACTTCACAGTGGACGAGAGCAGGAATGTAGCAGTAATCTAATGCAATGCTGCTATTTTTGTAGATTAAGTGTAATGGCAACAGTAATTTGCTAGTGCCTAGATTCCCATCATGCATTGCGGCATGAATAAATTATGCGGTTGCATTTTTGTCCAACGTGCCATTCTATTTTGCTGTTTCTGTTGTTGTCACTTTTAATTACCTGTGATGTTTTGTTTATTTATTTATTTATTTTTTATCTAATCTGTTTCTTGATTTTCATCATTGCTATGTATGTTAAGCTTAGTGTTAGAATTTGTGAAACAATAACTCAGAATCATTCAGAAACAATAACTGGCTTACCACAATAGTATTTTGAAGTATTATATATTTTATGTCCTTACATGTGCAATATTCAAATTGCAGTTACAATTTGCCAGTCAGTCTTGAGTCAAAGTTTTTGTTCCACATGTAAGTGCAACCACACTGTGTTATGAAGCACTATTACATCAGCTGCATGGGGGGAAAATAATTAAAATAAATAAGGTCCAAGTTTCCAGCCACAAAGGAACAAAGGAACACTAATCAACATAATGACTTTCAAACAAAACAACTGTTTACAAAAAATACATTACAGACTTGTAGCGTTATGATTTGAAAATGACCAGATCTGAATGGATTACATAATCAAATTCTGAATTTAGTTGTAATAAATTACTGTAAATTCTTACAAAACACTGGCAAAACTTTGCAGTGCACCTTTGGTTTTTTTCCTTGCATTATAGTTCATAATATAGTTAAAGGATGATGCGCTTAATATTACTATAGTTGCAAAAGTTCAAAAGAGCTGAAGAATGTTTCAACATCTTAAACATAGAAATGGGTATGCATACAGAAATGTGTCAGTGATGATAAAAACGCATGAAATAACATTAATGCACAGACAACCTGTGCAGTTTGAGTCCCCTTACAGGAGCCGCAGACCAAAGGAGACTTACTGTTTATGTCCCATGCTTTAAATACGCACGCCGGACTTCGCTAGCCTTGACTGGAGCGCGGGACGGCACAGCACAGAGTGGAAACGAACACCCTCTAGTGCTGATGAGCTGGTTTTCCGTCTAGATCCGCAAAACTCACTTGGGCTTCTCACCTCAAGATCACATTTCGCGCGACTGAGACTGAAAGCGTCGTGGAAGCTCTCGTGCCTGGTCTGTCTGCGTGCGCGAGACTGATTTGACTAGTTTAAGCGCGTGATATACGCCAGGCTTGTGTGTCGACGGCACATAGTGTGAAGAAGAGAAGCGCGTGTTAACGCGTAGAGAGGAGGAAAGCCCGTTAATGGACACTGACGACTGGAGAACACACTTAGTCTAGTTCTTTATTTCAAGTGTTGACAGCCTGACAGCATTAGGGATAACTTATCTCACAGTCTCTATCCTATTTATGGGGTAAATTCTGTAAGTTTTTCAAGTACCGCCGGTAGTTGTGCGTAATGGGCTGGCATTTGTGTCGCTCTGTATCCGCGTTTTCGCGATGCGGGGAACGAGGCGGTTGACGCGCAAAATCCTTTACAATAGTTAAATGTGTTTTGTTACTGGATATTTAATCTCGGACTCATTTCTGTAGTAACTGTCACCGACTTGCGTGCACAACTGGATACAAAAAAATGACTTTTCAAATATTTTTCTTCATGTTTGCTTTACCGGGATTGATTTTGTCGGACCCCGTCCATTCAAACCAAGGTGAGTTATAATGAATTGTGATTAATAGGTTGAGACTGTATCATAACCTACTAACATGCACAGTGTGTTTTTATAGTGCGTATTGTCTGTAAAGGAGACGCTATAACCGCATTCAGCCTTTCAGTTTGGTTGTAGGCTACATTATATATTTCTACAACTGGCAAATGACAGTTGTACCGACTATTCAGAATATTATACATAGTTTTGATTTGTGCAGGACAGATTAGAACGCTGTGATTACTGTCGTTCTGCAGTTCTGCAGCTAGTCTTTTGCTCAGCATCACACAAACGGGGTACCCATATAGGAAAGACCGGGGAATGTTGTAACACATTTCAACGTCTGTAACTCGTGTTTTTCACTGTAAAACACTGATATGATGTTCCCATATTTTTCTGTTTCATATTAAAGTAGTTTAGAAACGTTAAACCTATCTCTACAACTGTAAATCAAGGTCAAGTATAAAGAGTGTTGTTGTTGGCACTACCATATGGGTTGTTAAACAAATGGAAAACATGGGAATTTTACATTCTGTGCATGAGTTTGTGAAAATCAAATATATTTTGCTCAAAAATACACGCCTCAACTTAACCCAACCTGCTTCATTTAATCAAAAAAGGTAAACATAGGCTTATGGGAAACATTTTAATTCAAATTAATTGCGAACAAATATAGAAAAACTAAGCATATGCTAAAAATTGAGCGCATATTGGTCACTCTCACAGTTGTGACGTTGTCCATTTTGTGCAATCTTTGTGGGTCCACATTGAAAAGTAGTGCTACCCTCCTTGTCAGAAGCTTGTGTGGATGTTAGAACAAGAGGACCTGGTGGTTCTGATGATAAAGTGATAATCGTTATAAATAAAAGGAGTACAACAGCTTGACACTGTACTTTTTGACATCAGTCTGAAATTTATTTCTTATGAAAGGTACATATTAATATCTTAAGACGTACTAAAGGTAAAGTGGGTGTATGTTTTAGGGTACTGTCCCAGTGGCAAGCTGTTTGACAGATTTTTCACTTGTTATTCATTCATAGCTATGATCACCAACGATTTTTAAATCAGACGTAAAATATAACTTCTTATCTCAAAATTGTGTTTTGTCCAGTAAACCTTTATATTTTTACACAGAAACATTTACAGTCTCTTCAGGAGGATAATTGTGATGTCTAATTTACTCATCCTGCATTAACACACCTGGGTCTCACCTAAGAGACGAAATTGCAGTGATGGTATCTCATCGCACCTGTCCCGTTTCCCCCTGTGTGCCTGTAACTCCTCCCTTCTGTTTACACTCACAGTTCGCAGTGGTCATTTACACAAGAAATTAGTAAAATGGCAGTATTTCGAATATGAACATTACAAGAACAAATGACTCTTGTGTTATGTCTGTCTTGTGACAAGAGAGAGGAACGGAGCATATTTGTGTGGGATGTGCAGAAGATAGAGAGAACACTCAAACCATCTGAGTTGGCTTGCACGGCATTTAAAACTTTTTTCCCAGTTATGAGTCATCCTTATTTTTTTCCCGAGCCGGGATGGAAAGCAGTTATTTAACAGGTCACTGTTTTCTCAGTTTAAACCATCACAAATTAGGCAATAGATCTGGAGACAGTTCTTTTCAATGTGAACCTATAAAAATGGAAATTGAGGGTTTGCAGTTCACTTGAACAAAAATCCTGCCTTGTGATAAACACTGATGCTAATGTCCAATTAGTATGCATGTAGAGATGACCCTACATAACCTCGCAATATATTTATCTTTTGCACTGCCATATAAGAACGGTCTGCTCATTTCTGCTCTATACTGTAGCTTTAGAATCAAACTGCTTTGTATTTCAAATGCTTCTGAGGAACTTTTTGCAGGGCATTCATTGTAGAACTCTTCAAAGCACTTAAAAATCCATTTAAGAGAAGACTGTACTCTGAATAAGCTTATCGCGCAATCTTCTCTCCTCCTCGTACTCATAGCTGAATCGCGAATGCCTCTGTGACCCCCTTATAAAACCAGTCACTATTTAAGCTCAGGTCTATAATAAGCCCTGGTTAAAACCACCTTTTTGTGCTCATGCTTGACGGGCTGCTCTTGCCAATCATGCTCAACTGTCATCTTGCACCAAGAGAAACTTCAAAATAGGCATCAGATCGCTGTAAGATAGCAATGTTCTCAAGCGCTCTTCTAATCAGTCCAGAGTGGTTCTTGAGTGTTCTACAAGGGCTTTTTAACCTCCTCTTCCTCAGATATCGGGTTGGTTGTTCATTTATGCCTGTCACTGGTCAAAATATGAGTTGATAAAGTGTGTGTTATCCGTTCAGATGTACAGCAATCTAAAATGAAAGTGCTTCAAATCACTTTATATGACTGTTAGAGAAGCAGAGAAACAATTGATGTGATTTATATTGCTGTTCTGCCAGAGTTAGTAAAAAAATCTGAATTTAATAATTGGATCTCTTTCAATTCATGAGTAAATTTGAATTTAATAAACTTCACTTAGTTTTTTCTCCAAATGAAGTTTGTCTTCAAACCAGTGATATTTTGTCTTAAAGCCAATGTTATTTAGTATTCTTTATATTAAATTACAGTGTTTAATAGTAATTGTGTGGTTTTATATTTTAAAAATTAATATTATTAATATTGATTTATTATTTGTTGTTTATCATTACTCTAGCTCAAACGCATGGCGCTAGCAACGCCAAGGTCATGGGTTCGATTCGCAGGAAATGCATGAACTGATCAAATGTATACATTGAATGTAACTAAGTTTCTGTGGATAAAAGTGTTTAAGTGTTTACATTTTATATTTTCAGTTTAAATTTTAATTTGCTCAAGTTTTAGTGATTTTATTTTGTGCTTTTGTAATTTTATTAGCATTTTTTCTTCTATTTTGATCATTTTAGTTTAGCACTTCAATTTAAACTTTTAGTTAAAAACATTGTCAGTTTGATGCCGAGTCAACATTTCTGTTTTTTTTTTTTAGTTTTCAGCTAATATTTTTTATTTTATTCGTTTCGTTTTAGTTTTAGTTAACAGTAACAACACCGCTTCAAACTTAGCTTTTCTACTTGATAGTTATATGAGTTCAAATTCAAATTGCAATTCTGCATCCTTCTGCTACCTTGTTTCAAATGCAGCAATTGGAATATAAAAGTCATTTTCGATTCACTTCTGAATGGCACACAACCCTGGCAGCTACTGACTGATCTTAAGCTGTGTGTGTTTGTCTTTCATTCTGATGCAGTCACGTGGCTTAGTCAGTGAGTTTTGTTCTTTTGTTCAGAACAAAGTTTCTCTTTATTGGAAATATATGCATATGCATCTGCCTTGCTTTCTCCAGAGAGCCACAGTTTAAAGCATGCAACGGCTCTGAGGCTGCACGGGTGTGTGTGTGTGTGTCAGGAAAGTGCTATGTAAACAGTAATTGTGTGCTGTAACAGAGGCCTGTTAATGCCCAGTGCCCTGTTTGTGCTGCTCTCATTGCCGCGTGGAGTGCTCATATTGATTTTATAGACACCGTGGAGCCGAACCTCTGAGGTTTCCCTCTTTATACCTTCAACACTTCAATGGCTCTTCAAAGAGAGAGAAAGGAGCAGGATAAGGCTTTGTGCTGGCAGCAGCGGTATTTATATGTGCGTGTATGTGTGTATTCCTGTTTTCTTGTTCTCTTCATCAGATCAAGGTCACAGAAAATCTTGTAATTTAATTGTGTCGTTTTTGTATTGCTTGCATTGGTTCCACTTGCGTTGCATTGACACCCTGGACACGCGCCGTCCCTCTTGCTCAGAGATTACATTTATTAAAGCTGAAAAAAATTGTTATAGTGGAAGTAACGGAAGAGATGAGCTCTTTTTGCGTATACTGTGGCACAAAGACCTGCTCGCACCTCTCCATTGACTTTCTATTGTCGCTGGAATCAATTTGTAAATTGTACCTTGACATTTCCAGGGCCTGTCTGTGCAATGTGATCTTAGCCTTAACCCCAGCGCCTCCTTTTCCTACTCCTCCACATCGTCTCAGACACACTAAATGCCCAGCTAAAGACCACTAATGCATGCAGCGCTGTCCTTATCAGATCAATTTATCTCAAGCGTTCGACAAAGGGCCATTTTTCTCCGGTTGTGACATTCAAATTCCAAATGTCACCTTTCTCGTCTTCATCTCTCATCTCAGAGAGAAAAAAGAGAGAGAACATGAGTTGCATGGATCTAGGCTTTCTTGTCACACTCGCACACACATCTCTTTTTCTCTTACCGACCATTATTATCTCCCTGAGCCAAGATTCAAAGGAATATGTTTAGATCGTTTGGCTAAATGTCAGAGCTTAGTAAACCAGTGCACACTGTTGGTTCTAGTCCAGAGTTTATATAATGAATATATTGTTGCTGATGTTTGGATTGTATACTGTAAAACAAACTTATTCTATTCACACTTTATTTTAAGGTCCAATTCTCGCCATTAAACAAGCATTAACTACATATTTTGCCTCAATAAACTCCTAATTTGCTGCTTATTAATAGTTAGTACGGTAGTTGTTATGTTTAGGTATTGGGTAGGATTAGACATGTACTATATGGTCATGCAGAAAATGTGCTTTATAAGTACTAATAAACAGCCAATATGTTAATAATAGGCATGCTAATAAGCAACTAGTTAGTCCCTATACAAAAGTGTTACCCTTATTCTTAATAACGTATGCTAATAGTGACAAGTACTTTAACAGTACTCGTCATTGCACACCTGATTGACTTGCCACTGGAAGAGTCCAGAGCTTATTGTCATAATACAAAGGTTTTATGTTTTGAGTACTATAGATAGCATTTACCCATGACTTTGAGAATTACATCTGCAGAGCTGACATCCACTTTCACAATTGTGCCTTTAAGTAAAGCACTTAACCTCAGGCATTCGGGACTTAGCTTTGAATAAAGTGGCTAAATGGCAATTTCTGAACATTTTTGTTCTGAAATTGTTCCATACCCACTTAACTATTTTCAAATGCACTACTGTTCAAAAGTGTGGGGTCAGTATTTTTTGTATTTGTTTTATTTATTTATTTTTAAAGAAATTAATAATTTTACCAAGGACACATGACATTGATAATTTCCACAAACTATAAAGAAGCACAACTGTTATCTACATTGATAAAAATTATAATTTCTTCTTGAGCAGCATATTAGAATGATATCTGAAGGATCATGTGACACTGAAGACTGGAGTAATGGCTGCTGAAAATTCAGCAAATTCAATTAAAATAGAGAGAGATTTTTTTTTGTATTGTACTTAATGTGTAAAACTATTTATGTTTTAATGCATTTTGTCACTACTAGTTTTTGCTTCCAAACTAAAGAAAATAATAATCGTAAAATAATACGCTCATAAAAGGTGCACATTAGTACCTAAATGGTACAGTTTAGTGCCTTTTGAAAGGGTACGGCTTCAGTGACATCTATCATTTATTTGTAGGCTTTGGTTCAGTGGTTGATTTTGTGTTTATTTCATTCTTAGAAACCGTTTTAGTTTCTAGTAACCCTGTCAGTACTGGCCAGTACAGGATACGAAAATGATTTGATTTATAGCTTGAATCAGTCTTCACCGCCATGATTATTTAAGGACAAATGGCAGTAGCTAGACCATGCTATCTAGATGCATTCCACCTTGACTGAAGATCAATGACCAATCGATACTACATCATTGCTCCCGAAGCAGAAATTGACAAGCTTCCCAATCTATTCATATCCCAGAATGCTTTTCTCATCAGTGCCACAGTAGGTTGAGTATGCCATTGTCTCTATCAACATAAAAGCCATCCAGCTGAGACTCACAACAGGAATGACATTTCAGCTAGCATTGCACACTCTGTGTTTGATGTTGCTGCTTTTTCACTAAATTTCCTTTTGAGGATTCAAAATAAAAAATATTTTTTAGAATATAATTGTTGTATATAATATAATAATATGACTTTTTTTCAGAATGGTTTCCATTTAACAAAAATGGCTCAACGAGTATAGTAGGGCTGTCGCGATTCGTCTATTTTATTAGACTATTAGATTTGTAAACGTCGATCAACCAGCAAAATACCAGAAGTGGCGCATTTCACAGACGAGAATGTATAAAACACATTATTAGTCTGTTTTCCAAGGCTACATGATATATTAAACCCATTTAAAAATCATAATTAAGCATAATTGTGAATTCACAAACGCTACGATAAATAATTATATGCGATGCAGTTCTAATACAGTATATGTGCTTTAATTATTTACATGCGTGTAGGTTAAGTACATCTGTCACACAGCGTGTGTAGCGTCACACAGTTCACAGTAGTTCCACAGGAACTGTCATCATTTACATGTGTGGAGCGTCTCAAACTCCATCTCTGCATGTTGTTGTGAGTTTGGGTTTATTATAACTTTCGTCTGGGAACGCAACGTGCGCCATTTCATCAGATTTGTAAGGTAAATCATTTAAAAATCTACAGAAACTCAGGAGAATACATCGCGGTTTCAAAATAAAAGCTCAAACTAGGGATGCACCGATACCACTTTTTCCAGTACTCGCCCGATACGATACTTTTAATTTTGGTACTTGCCGATACCGAGTACCGATACCAATATTTTTATTGCATTTGTACTTTTTTTAAATATTGGGTACAGAAACCAAAAGAGTATGTATAAGGTTAGTTGGTTAACTTTATTTATCAAATAGATAGTCAAACCTAAATTTATTCTGACACCTTCAACATTTCTCCCATTATCACAGTTTATTCGCTATAGTTTAGAAAATGGTAATACAATATAACAAGAACTCAGAGTTAAACGGAGTCAGAACAAATTCTGCTTGATAATGTTAGATATCTTTGATAGAAATGTATGTAATGGACTGCATATCCTTCTGTTATTTTCACATTTAATTATGCCCATTAAAATGTATTTTACAAGTTTTTGTTACTTTCACTGTTAATTTTTTGCTCTATGGTACATCATCTGTAATTTAATAGCATTAGAGCTGCTCCATTGCAGCGGCTTAGTACTGTAATCACGTGCTTTGCATTAATAATGCTGGAAACTATTAGTTATAAATCACCTAACTGTGATATTTTCAGAAATAGAAGTCGCATTTTTTTTTTCATCTGAAACGTGCTGCGATTTATATTCCAAAGCCACTCATATAATGCAGAAACACTCATGAAGCAAGCAAAACACGCGCAAAGCATGCACGTATTTGTACTGATGCAGAATAGTGCAGCCTAGCGCATTTCACACAGGCTGCTAGATTCACTTTCGCCAGAAAGTCGTGTATGCCTAAGGTTAAAAATAAATGA
>NW_015505622.1:735576-820818 GCF_001515645.1 Sinocyclocheilus grahami
ATTCTGCTGTCTGTTGTTCTGTTGTCGGTGTTTCTTTGTCTGAATATGGCACTTATCACATGCTGTGTGGTATCGGCGTTTGGTATCGGGGCATTTTAATGAGTACGAGTACGAGTACAGGAGCTCAGTATCGGGTATCAGTGTATCCGTTTTCCACGTTTTGATGTCCACATACTCTTTTAATTACAGTGGCTATAGCATTTCTGTCCTAAAGAAATGGTTAAATATTAATGATTAAGTGGACATTTGAATATAAATGGTGCTTGGTCAATATTAAACAAGGATTAGATCGCACAGTAATGTGTAAAAACAATCGTCAGGCCGTTGGTGCCCTCTGCAGGCCTTTGTTGTAATGCGTAATGTACATTAGCTCTATTGTTTATAATACATTATGTATTTTAACAATTTTGTTCAATAAAACCATATGATTTCTTGCTTTTGATACTTTATTTGAACTAATTATTATTGCTCTTATATATGTATTTTAAGTCATTTTAAAGGCTATTGTTAATTTACATCTATTTTTATTACCACAAAAAATATATGTAATTATAATTATAGGGCATTATGAAATCAGTTTTATTTCCAAAATCATTTTTTTCCATTTCCATTTTTCTATACTCTGTTTTAATGGTTAAATTAAATTGTATTAATTAAAAAGCCTGTATAATTAATTGAGTTTTTCAGTTTTATCTTTACCAGATTCTGTTTTCCATTATTTTCTGGATTCCATTTTAATGGTTCCATTAAATTTTAATAATCAAAATCATCTCCAAGTAATTGATTTTATTTAAAAAAGTAATTTTTTTCAGAAATACTGCACATTTACATTTTTCTCCTAAATAAATTCTGGTCAATAATATTTCTGGTAAATACTCCTTTAAAAAGGGTTTTTTTTGATTATAATTGTTTTATTAGTAGACTAGAACACGTGGATATGTTATCATTCTTACACTATAATACTGAACTTTAATTTCAGTGATTTGGACTATGAGATGGACACTTGCTTCTTGCACTTTATGTTGCACTTTACTTTTTTACTTTTGGATTTCATTTGGTTCAATGAAATATAGTTTAATAAAATATTCTTAAGTAAAATTGTTGATTTGTTTGTGCGAAATTAATCATTTAGATTAATCGATAAATTAGTTGATAGATTAATCGAAATAAAAATAGTCGTTAGTGGCAGCCCTACAGTATAGCCTAATTCCCAAACTAAAGACTAATGAGAAGAAACTTAACTATAAACATATCTTAAAGCTGTGTTCACTCTGAATGGGTTTAGATTTAGATTTAGCCTTTAAATGTGTCACTTAATGGGATGTTCTGTACTGGGATCCAGTCATCAACTGCTTAAAAACACGATCCAGATCTTCTGATATGACACATCAAAGAAACATCGAAGCTATAGAGGCAGCCCAGATACTCAAGGTTTTTCTCCATCTGCCTTTTGTTTTCTTTTTTTTTATCCTTTCCTCCTTTCCATGTGGCCTACTTTAGGGACTCCAGATTTTTACAGACAGACATAGGCGCTAGCTGCCACTTCTGATGTGTCTCTGTTGATGTCTCACTCTCCATGCTGAGGTGGAGGGAGAGAGACAACAAACATTCAGCAGCTGATTTGGTTTGAAATGAAGCTTGCGGATCTTGTCAACACTAGTTATAAAGATTCGGCTGCAGCAAGACAACCCGCTTTGCTTTTTCTAAGAAGACCATCAATAATAGTCCCATCTGGAAAGCGCCTTGCCATTGGCAGCATTACTCTTGCCAGCCCCATTATCTATTTCTAAGGGCTGGTAATTTGAATTTGCTGTACTGTTTTAATTTCAAGCTGTTGTACAGTTGTCAGTGGAAGTTTTCCTCTTTTTTTCCATTATCAAATGACTTATTTAATTGACACTTGCAGTTCATTGACCTTTTTGTTTGGCGAATAATTCACTATAAAGACCACCGTTTTTTATATGGTGGGGAGAATTTGTGACATTGTCAAGGATATCTAAATCACTGGTTCTCATCCTTATTATTATGCTTACTATTTTTATAAACAGACTATCCCTACATTAAACTAATTAACCACAATTAATTGAAACTTAATGATTCCAGACTGATGGATATTTGCTTACTCAGTGTTTTGTCTTGTTTTCCAGTACAAATTAAGACACATTTACTTGAGAAGCAAAATTACTTAATATATGAAGTTTTTTTTCCTTTCTTTTTTTCTAATGATTAAAAGGGAATTCATACTTTATATATAACTATATCATTAGGGTTAGAAAAGGAAAGTGGAAAAAAATCTTTTTTATATATATATATATATATATATATATTCAGTGGAAGATATGACTGGTTCTCATCCTTATTATTATGCTTACTATTTTTATAAACAGACTATCCCTACATTAAACTAATTAACCACAATTAATTGAAACTTAATGATTCCAGACTGATGGATATTTGCTTACTCAGTGTTTTGTCTTGTTTTCCAGTACAAATTAAGACACATTTACTTGAGAAGCAAAATTACTTAATATATGAAGTTTTTTTTCCTTTCTTTTTTTCTAATGATTAAAAGGGAATTCATACTTTATATATAACTATATCATTAGGGTTAGAAAAGGAAAGTGGAAAAAAATCTTTTTTATATATATATATATATATATATATATTCAGTGGAAGATATGTTTTCTTGTTTTAAGCATAAATCTGTAAATTTCGATGCTTTTTTTCAGATAACAAGATTAAATACCTTAAAAATATCTTAAAGTAAATGTATCTTGATTTAAGCATATTTGTCCTGGAAAGCAAAATATTTATTTATTTAAAGTGCTCTTTGCTCTTAAATTTTTAATTAGAATTGTAATTTAGATTAGAGTTTATAGATAGATAATTTAAATACTTTTAAAGGTAGATAGATAGATAGATAGATAGTTTAAATATGTTTAAGTCATCCTAAGGACCCCTTGGAAGTTTGCTGAGGCCTCCTAAAAAATTATGTATATCATTTTTGGCCTTTAAGGAGTTTCTGCAGCATTATAGTATTCATTTTTGTATATATTTTTGTACAAAAAAAAAAAAATCTTAGGCTATGATTCAAGATTGTACGCAAGGATTATTTTATTTTTTTTTCCTGGAATGGATTCACTCTCACTCTCGGTGTTTGTCGTGGAGTTGGCTCATGCATGTACAATGAGCTAGCTTGTATTCACTGCTCAGTGAGATGAGCGTGTCCCCGTAAGAGACAATGTAGAGCCATTTTCAGCAAGGCAAAATCAGGCTCTTTATCACTGTCAAATCTGGGAAGAGCAGGTTTAGGTTTTTAATGTTGAACTAGCAATCAACTTGTCAGTCTTTGAGGCTCAGATGGTGGTTGTGCTACAGGAATTCCAGGTACTAAATATGCCTGTGGGTTAATGGCAGTTGCCTACAGGATCATATGACCGCTCCTGTGGCGAGGAATGCGGCAGGGATTGAAATGTGCCTGTAAATGATGGTGACTGCACATACTGTACCTAGTCCCTGTGGGGGTCTGAGTCTCATATGATCTAGGTCCCTTTTCAAAGTCCCTTTTTACAAAAATTATTTTATTTAATCAATATTCATCAACAATTCATTTATTTTTTTTTCTATTGTAATATTTGTCTACATTTTTCAGATACTAAAATTTCAGTCACTGGCAAAAAACATTTATAATTTGTAAGAATACACACTGAAATCTATGGAAGTGCCAATACTAATCAAAATAAAAAACTTTCAAATTTAAAGGGATAGTTCACCCAACAATAAAAAATCCTGTCATTACTCACCCTAGTACTCTCGTGAACACATGTCGAAGGCTGACACGGAAGAGAAGAAATTGTTGAATAAAGTTATAAAGGATTATAAAGAATAAAGGTTAAACCACTGATGCCACATGGACTATTTTAACAATGTCCTAACTACCTTTCTGGGACTTGACTCGGATTTCATCCAAAATATCCTAATTTGTGTTCCGAAGATGAACAAAGGTCTTATGGGTATGGAATGACATGAGGGTGAGTAATTAATGACAGAATTTTCATTTTTGGGTAAACTAATCCTACCATGGTTTATTTTTCAAACACACATTGTGGAAGTCAATATGAAATTTACTCTATTCCTCTCTCAGTTCATAGCCACTCACTTTTGTTTTATGTGTTTTTTAGTAATAGGCATGCCAATAAGCAAGTAGTTGGTCCTTAAAATAAAGTGGTACCATGATTTGTTCTAAAAAAAATGGTCACATTAATAAAAAGTCATGCCAGGGGCACCGAATATTTGAAACATATGTGTGAAGGGGTTAAAGTTTGCACTTTTTATAGGTTACATAAGTGGTTTTGACTTCTACTCAGTCATCGAGACCTAACCTTAACCAGTTCAGTGTGCATCATAGACTGGCTTTAGGCCTAATCTGGTAAATATCTCTTAATAAAGTCATTACAATTCGATCACTCCATCCCAATATGCTTGCAGACATGTTTAATCTCCCTTCATTGTCAGGGAGAAAGTGAGTGCGGAAATTTCGGGATAATATGTCTCGAGACAGAGACACTGGGTCTAGACAGAGGTGTAATGTGATTTAGGATGAGTGTCCAAAGTGCCTAACCCTCTAATTCACATTTTTCTGTTTGGGTGTGTTAGTAGCACAGATCCATCACTTCCAGGCAAAATTATCAGGCATTGTCAAGCAAATTTGATCAGGGCGAACAGTAGTGCTCATCCTGTCTGCAGGCTCTCTACAGACAGGCACTCATTGAGGATCATTACGTTAACTCTTTGACAACACATATATGGATAAGCTGATTATTAGCTCAGTATTACAACACATATTCAGAAAGCTGTCTTACACACAGACCGCTTTGCTGAGTGAGAATAATGACCACTTGTTCATAGGCCAAATTCAAGAGTCATACTTACTGTCCAAGTTTATTCGACCAGAAATGCACTATTTTTCCACATTTTAAACACTGGATTATGGCTAAGTAGGAGAGAATGGCACATACCTTGACTTTGTGTCACGAGTATATTATGCCTGTGACACGCTTTTATTGATAGACATTGTAATTAAGTCCTGGTGTAGAGACAAAGGAAATTGCACATTCATCATATCAAACTGGCGTATCAAAAATATGTGGGTGAGCAAATTATTCTTTTTTTATTTGGAGTACTGAATCACCTGCTGGGGGCAGTGGATGTGACTGGCTTCAAAGAGGAAATTTTATTATCATGCAGACTAAATGCAGTGTGTTCATTTCTGATTGGTGGTGGATGGTTTAATTTTTTTTATGAATTCTTCCTCTGTGGTTTTTGATATAATGTATTTTGTCTCTGTTAATGATGTCAAACACATCAAGACCATTAAGAGTCTTGTTGCCTGATTATTGGTACTAATTTCTTTGTATCCTTATTTAATTGCAGGCTCAACTGTAATTGAAAATGTTGTCATTTACTAATATGTTGTTCAGAATTTTAGTTTGTGTAAAATCAAAATGGGAAATTCTGAAGAATGCTGGTCACTTTTGTCCGTGAATTTACAATGAAATGAGACTGGACATGTAAGCTTTAAAAAAATAATTATAAAAATATCATGAATGTTTTCCTTACTAAATTTCTAAAATCCTTTCTAAAAATCACTAAAAAAAGAATTGACTTGAAATAATTGATTTTTGCAAGACCAAGACAATATACTGTATCTCTCTCATGATTTTTTATTTATTTAGTTCGTTTTTTTTTTGACAAACCCAGACCTCATTCACATTTTCACATTTCACATTCACATTTTATTTTATTTACCTTATTGAATGTACTACATAAATGTTCTTCATTTTTCGTGTGGCCGTAGTGTTGAATATTTATTCATTGTGTATTAGAGACTGTTATAGTTGACCCTAGTTGTTATCTTTTTTGTCCTTCTCATAGTGATTCTCTTGGACACTACAGCTGTGCTGGGAGAACTAAGCTGGAAGACCTACCCAATAAATGGGGTAAGTAATATTTCCCCGTGACCTTTGTACCTTATACACAATTTCCCCTGCAGTATATACAGTACATGTATTGCTGTTATTAAAAAAGAAATTCTTATAAAGCTCCTCTGAATGTATTCCAACCATGCCTGTGCAAACATTACTTATATCAGGTTAATCCCAACCACACAATTCGATGTGAAAAAAGAAGTATGTTATAATGAAATTTAATCAAATCAGGCCACTGAAACGGCATTGGTGATCCAGAATCTATTCAACGAGTTTCTTAAAGGGTAATTATTGACACAGGTCTTAATAATTCAATTTTGCCCCTTTCATTTTTGTGAACACTATAGAGAGAATTGCTAAGACATTAAAACCAGTCAAAAGGCTAGAAGCAATTTGAATGAAGCAACCAAGTGTGATCTCACAGCCCAGAGGAGCTTCTAATAGTAGAGCTACTATTATTAAATCAATTTCACGATAAAGAGCAGTATGATGGATGCTCGATCACTGCTCTTTTTCTGAGGCCAACTATAAGTACCAGTCCTAGTCTTGAGCCATACTCGAGTAAAACTTTTGTAGTGGAGGAACCAGAAGGTTGTGTAAAATGACCTATAGCCCATAAAATGATTTCCCAGTGGAGTTGCAGTGCACATCTTCATATTAGTTCTGCTCTTACACAGGTGCCCACGATGTCAAAGAAAGCGAGTTCATCTTACCAGTAAACAACACTTGGGATTTCTTTCTTTTTTTTTCATGCTGTAAGAGGCTGGTGCCTCCGATCAAATCAATAATTCATGCTATAATATCCTGGGTCAAATACTTCTCCTATTAGTATTTACCACAATGTCTTTTTCTGCTTCTTTTTGTTAGGTCAGGGTATGTCATGTTAATCAGAGCCTTTTTCATTCTTCTCCCAGAGCTAGATGGAACATACTTTTTCCGGTCTGGGGAGACTTTACCCGCCATTTAATTTGTTTTCTAGCGATGGGAGACCAGCGTGTATGTTTTGTTTACTCTGGCACAGACATATCCTATGGGGTTTCTATCTCTCTACCTCTCTCTCTCTCTCTCTCTCTGACACTCTCCCCTTTACCTTCTCTGTTTGGAGAAACAGGTTTGTTTGTGCTGTTCCATTGTTTTGTCGACTGTTCTCTTGGCTCCACTCCACTGTAAGCCCCTCAGATTATGTGCTGTAATTACCAAATGTGTCACAGAACTCTGGTATCTTTGTGTAGTGTATGCACTTCTCTACCTTGAGGAAATATTAAATGCTTACTGCATGTTAACCCTCATAAATAGTTAAATGAACTCTAGATGTCATGACTGAAATGTTTATATGTAAATTTAAATTAGTTTTTATTATAATATAATATAATATTATATTACATTACATTACATTACATTACATTACATTACATTATATTATATTATATTATATTATATTATATTATATTATATTATTAGTAAGCATTCACTAAAACACTTTCTTATAGTGAAAAAAAAATTAAAATTTTAGGGTTGGTAAGATTTTTAAGGTTTTTGAAAGAAGTCTCTTATGCTCATCAAGGCTGCATATATTTGATCATATAAACAGTAAAACAGTAATATTGTGAAATGTTATTACGGTTTAAAATAACTGTTTTATATGATTATAAAATATCATATTTAAATAATATTCAGCAGCCATTACTCCAGTCTTCAGTGTCACGTCCTTCAGAAATCATTCAAATATGATGCTTTTGTGCTTAAGACACATTTCTTTTTATTATGAATGTTGAAAACCATGATACTTCTTTTTCAGGATTCTTTGATGGATAGAAGAACAGAAAAGAACAGAATGTACTGAATAGAAAGCTTTTATAACATTAAACATTTCTTTGCTGTCACTTCTATTTAATGTATTGCATCCTTGATGAATAAATGAACTGTTTTAATTTATTAAAAAAAGTTCTGACCCCAAACTTTTTAACAGTAAAAAAGCCAAAGAAGAAAGGCCTTAGGCTTTAAAATGTTTTTAAAAACTGCTGACCGTTGACCTCATTTAGCAGGTACTTCTGTCCTTTTCAAGATTAAAAAGCTGTGACAGTCATCAAAGATGTTGAATTCATTGTAAATGAGCATAATTAAAAAACAGTCAGCATGGTTACATTGCTGTAGTTACGATACAAAGACTTCTGTGTCAATCAAAGAGTGATTAATGATCTCTTAACGCTCTCTCATTCCCTGTCGGCCATTTGAAAGTTTGACCTTTTCTAAAAGGCCTTTCCGTCTCTTTTCAAAGGGACTGCAGCACTGGGACGTGAATGATTAATACATGCTGTTTTAGGAGAACTTGTGTCAAGATGAGACAGAAAGCCACACTTTTGAGTGTTAATTTCTTATCTGTAATGGGACTTTGAGTGACCTTCAGCAGGACAGATCTGGTATTTAGTGATAGATCACAACAAAATCTGGACCTCAATCATTAAAGCTCAGCTGGTCAGTGTTTTATACCAGTTAGTTCAACCAAGGTATCCCATGGAGTACAGGGTACCTTTAGCAGGTTCAAAGGCATACTACGGTTTTGCTTTGTTAGACCTATAAAAAAATAAATTCAACTACTAAAAGATAAAAAAAACAACTCCTGGTGCCTCATTTATAAAGGCATATTTAGTATGATCCTAAATGTGAACATATGTCAATTCTCACTATTAACTAGTTGTTGATTAGCATGCATATTACTAGCATATTGACTGTTTATTAGAACTTATAAAGCACATATTGATGCCTTGTTCTGCATGAGCATATTTTAGATCCCTTAATACGACACCATACCTAAACTTAACAGCTACCTAAATTAGCAGTTTGTTGAGGCTAAAGTCATAGTTAATAGTTAGTTAATTGTGAGAATTGGTCCCAAAACTAAAGTGTGACCATTTTCCTAAATGCATCATAGTTCATCTTAAATTCATGTGCATGCAGCAACTGCATCTGGAATGCTCACATATAATGTTACACAAAAGTAATGGTACATACCTCAGTTATTTATGAGATTATAAGGATTTTGTAAGCCATTATACATGCATTATAATACATTAAGAATACCCTTATGATGCATTATAAATACAGGCTTCATCTGGTGTTATAATGCATTATACTCTTAAAAGTTATAGAGTGAACATTAGCCTACTATAATATTATAGGACACAATTAACATCAGGGTTCAAACTATTTATTAATGTAATTATAAAATTATACTCCAGGTAACTGTTGAAATATAGTCATTTACACATTGGCAGTCATAACTTGTTTACATAACAGATTTATTTAATCATTAATTGAATTAAGTCTGACCAACCATTACAGGATAATCCTGCCCCATAAAGTTTTCAAAATGCCCATGCTCTTCTGTTGGCATATACATGTACATGAGAAAATTTTCATGTCAGTTTTCGTCTTTATAAATCCTGATTTGTTCCTCATTTTCAACAAAGGATGTAATCTATTAAATTTAGGATCAAATTCGTCATTGTTTTAGAAAAGAGGTATTTGATTATTCTCAGCATTTTAGAGTTCTGTAACAAAATAATGTGTGTAATATTTGCAAGTTCGTGTGGATCACGCTTCCACTAGTCTCCAACTGGGCTGCACTCCCCTGATTCCAGTCCATACAACACACGTTAACACAATAGTACTAATCTGATAATCTAACACCAGCATGTGCTCTCTGATATCTGCGGCTGATTCGGTGGTTATTGATTGAGTTCAGAAAGTGTTACTTCAAATTCACTGAGAAAACCAGAGCTCCCACTGATTTCGAACACCTTTTTCTTCATCATTGCAACTAACACTAAACACCAAGCTCGATTTTAGCTCGCACCCACATCCTGACAAAATCTCTTATAACACAAGCGAGTTCTCCTTCTGTCTTACTCAGCCTTTGCTATTTGAAGCTGCAGCATTTTGCACTCGCAGTCGTGATCTAAAAGTGACTGATGTGCTCTATACAAATCTGTTTTCATGATGTGATTCACTGATATTAATTTTAGCAGGGAATGTAAGTTCACGACTGTGTAGGATAGGGCAGCAGAGTTGAATCTTTCCAATATATATATTTTTTGAGACAGCATGTTATCAAACAGGTGTGCCAGCAGTTCAAATCTTTGGATGGTTGTTAACGTGATGCAGAAATCAGATTAATACACTAATGGGGTTTGAGTAAGCAGACTGAGGAGAGCAGTCTGAATGGACTTTATCTACACTGACATATAACATCAGTAACCTGCAGCTCTGAGGGTCAAATGGGTGTGTGAAATATATGCTTGCAGTTTATGGGTTTTGCCAGTTAAAACTATTGTATTCTTTCCCATAAGTCCCTGCATGACACATCACATATATATATTTTTTATTATCAGGAATGAACAATAGGGTGTTTTGTGTTCAATGTATGTATTAATGTTTAATACATATATTGCCATATCAAGAGTGATGTTGCCATAAATGTTACTTATAAAGAAATATATCATTTTCACATATGTACATTATAATTTATAAAATCTTCATACTAAAATTTGTGTATTTACATATGTTAATAACATCTATATGATGAAGTTTAGATGTTATTGTAGCAACCATATATGTCAGGAATATATGTACACACACACACACACACACACACACACACACACACACACACACACACACACATATATATATATATATATATATATATCAGACACAGTCACTCAGTACCAATATTGCTTTCTCAGTAACACTTTAGTATAAGGTCCAATTCTCACTAATAACTATTTGCTTATTAGCATGCCAATTATTATTATATTGGCTGTTTATTAGTACTTATAAAGCACATATTCTACGTGACCATATTCTACATCCCTAATCCTACCTAACACCTAAACTTAACAACTACTTTACTAACTATTAATAAACAGCACATTAGGAGTTTATTGAGGCAAAAGTTGTGGTTAATGGTTTGTTAATAACGAAAATTGGACCTTAAAATAAAATGTGACCACTTTCTCTTTTCTATCGCCGTCCCTACATCTCTTTTTTCTTCCTCTCTCTCTCTCTCAACTCTAAAGCTTTGCCCTATATCTGTTTCCATGGTTGTGAGAACTTTGTTTTCATAACTTGTCCGATTGGAGGGTAGCATGAGAACCTGTTCTGAGTGCAATGCATCACCATCAGCCTCTGCTTTACAGGCAGTGACAAACTGTTGTTGCTTCTCATTTACATGCCCGGTCGGCCTTGACACATGTTGTATCTTGTATTTGCGCTCAAGAACAGCAGCAAAGCTTTCCAGGTAATACAATAGATTGAACACTGAACAATCTGTTTGATTTGTGCTGAATACAAGTGACCAGAATGCACAAACAACCAAACAGTTGCATGACTTCTGCATGCAGTATTTCAGCGCAAAAATCTGTCTTGTTCACTTAGCACCTCCAATGGAGTTTCAATGAATAGTTCACCAAAATATTTACTGAAGATGTACTTACCCTCAGGCCAGCCAAGATGTAGATGAGTTTGTTTCTTCTTTCGAAGAAATTTTGCGTTAATCACTTGCTCATCATAAGATCCTCTGCAGTGAATGGGTGCCGTCAGAATGAGCGTCCAAAGAGCTAATAAAAGCATCACGGTAATTCACAAGTAATCCACACAACTCCAACCCATAAATGAACATATTGTGAAGTAAAAGGCTTTGTGTTGGTAAAAAACAAATCCATCAATATATTTTTAACTTCAAACGAGTCAGCTATCCATAATATTGCTTTCTCTTGATATCTTGTCTGTATTAGGAGAGAAATATGCACAGATCAAGCACCGTTTACAAGCAAAACAGTTTTAAACAAATATGTCAGTCAATTTTGATGTGAGAGGACACCAGGGGATGGATTTTATCACTGGATGAAGCATTATTATGGATTATAGACTTATTGTGATGTTTTTATCAGCTGTTTGGACTCTCATTCTGACCTATTCACTGCAGAGGATTCACTGGTGCAAATGATGTAATGTTAAAACTTAGATGAAGAAACAAACTTTTGGATGGCCCGAGGGTGAGTAAATTTCAGTAAATTTCCATTTGTGGGTGAACTTTTTCTTTAACCTGGCGCTAAATGACTATTTAATTCAAGACAGTATACCTTCTTTCAATGTAAATTAGGCTTGCTTTTTCACAAAACTCAGCGAGATGAGGAATTGCACCATGCAAATTGCATTCAGCAAAGTTTTGGGTGTGTTTGCGCCGTTAATGCATTTGCATAATTTCTGTAGCGAATCAGTGCTAAAACAATGCAGACAGTATGTGCGAATACCACAGTTATTAGAGAATTCCGCTCGTTATGTTGTGTATCGGTGAAGGAAACCTTGGCTGTGTTCATTCCAGTTGTCAATAGGGAGGGGAGCCTTGATAACAGACAGAACGAAATGTCAATGTGTCCCTTTGCTGTTTCCTTGCGATGGCTCTTGCACAGGAGTCATGATGACAAAAGAATGTAGAGATGTCGAAGGACTTCGGGTGGAAGTAGGTCATTGTTAGTGTTGTTCTGGACTAGTCCAGAGTGACCCTGATGTCCCGCTGGCCTCTCCTGCTCTTGTTCCCTTTTTCCTTTACTGGTGCATGATGGAAGGGAAGCCTTTTTTTGTTGTTTAAATGACACAGCCCATAAATGCAGTCTTTCATCACTGTCTACCTTTTGTGTTGCTGCTGTTAGATGTTAGATTTCAGCAGTATCTCTTTCCATCTTTATCCACTGTCCCTCTTACTTACTTTCTTTGTTGAGGGTAGATGACATTTTCTTGTCTCCATCTCACTCACTTTCTCTCTATCACTCACTCTCTCTTTCCTTTCCTTCTTGTTTCTCTTATGAGAAACATGGTTTTGAATTGCTTTTCCATTTTTTCATGAGGAAATAGTCATATCAGAATAGAGATTGTATCTGAGTCTAGGTTGTAAAACAGTCTGGGATAATGAAAGTGAAATAAGACAAAGGATAGATTAGGCAGGAGACGACCTAAAGGCATATTGATGTATGTCTGACTTTACCCAGAGCAAAATTAGACATTTTTCATGTCCTTTTTCGTAATCCTGCATGTTCGAAATGAGATTTCAACTCCTTGAGATATCTTGCACAAGAATTATTATTACTGAAACTAATCTTTGTTGGCGAGTTTCTAAAATTACAGTACAGTACACCATGGGATGTCGACCTTTCTGATATTTTTCAGTTCCTTTTATGAGTATGTTTAATTTGCCATGGCCTGTTTGTTTGTTTTTCATTCCATAGTTATTTTTCTCTCTTTGATCAAGTAAACTGCTGTAAATTTGGCATGAGTTTTGGTATTGATTACACTTTAAAATTATTTTCAATAATAAATAATAAGCAATATATAGGCTATATACAATTATTAATAGCTCATGTACATTCAAATATACATGATAATATATGTTAAAATACATAAACGCACAAATAGATGATTTTAATTTTTTTTTCTAACTGTGCATTTAAATTTACATTTTTGCAGTTTCTTTTGGTGTAATCAAATTACATGATATGCAGATTGTACATTTATTAATTATTTAAATAGAATTTGAATAGGCATTACAAAAAGTGGCTTTGTATGCCAATAAATTGTTAATTTCTGAAAACATACCAATAGATTTTTACATTTTTATCAAATAATTTTTTTAAGTAATTAATCAGTAGCTCTAAATTAACACATTAAACTGGCAGCCCAAGTGAGTTGTTATAATTATGATTGTTACATGTGTATTTCCCCCCCAAATTTTATTTACTCTTAATTGTAACCTGAACATATAACAGAAATATGTATTTTCTAATACATACTCAGACCCCATTCTAAAACATTGTATAGTGTAAAGTACTATACAATTAAAGATGAATTGAAGAATTGAATAAATTAATATTTGATTTGATTTAATTAAAGGAAAAAAAGGAAAAATTCTGCACATGTCATACATTTTGCTCTGAAAAATAAACAAGAAAGAAAGCAAGTAAATAAATGCAGTGTTTGAGCCACAGGCATTGCACAAGGTTGAAGAGATACATTATACAGAAATTTGTTGTTTTGTATTGATGGCGTTTGAAGTGGAAGTCAATTAATCAATTATTGAGTCAAAGGTAGCGCCGGTAGCGCTCTCACAAAGCACTTCCATTACCCAAGGTTAACGTGTACTTAATAATTAAAAGATAATTAAACTCACACTCAAGCTTAATTGTATTTCCATTTGCCCAGGGCTCGTTTGCAATTGATAGACCCCCCTCCCCCCCAACTCCCCTGATAGCAGACCTTTATTTGGGTTGTGTAAATTCTATTATGGAGTCTCAAAGTGTGTACTTTCAATGCAAGACGTGCAGAAAAATCAAAGCTTCAAAGATCAATCCTAAGATGGATCTGACAAACAGAAATCAATGATGATAATAGATGCTTTTAAACTATTGAGCGTACATATTGACATGCTAGTCAGTTTGGCGGCGCTTGCTGAAAAGGTTCATTTACAGCCAGAGAGGCCAAATACAGTCAGAAAAAAGCTGGATTCCAAATAGAGGACCACCACTGACAGATTCCAATTCAGTGTTGATATAAGCGCATCGCTTTTCATATGCATTACTGTGTACCAGCATTATCTAAACTATCCTATGTCCTGATATGTGCGTGCGGCTCTTGCCAGCGACTACACCAGCGATATGCCTTTTTCACAGCCAGTTTCCAAGTGGAGAAATTATGACAGATATCAAAGGAGAGTCAGGCATCTTAGACGTCTGCTGAAAGAAACCATTTTTAAACCATTTTAAAAGCAATGAATCCCCCCTCATCCCCGAGATGCATTTCCTCCATGTTGTCTCTATCATACCGATCTGTGCCGCTCTTGAATCCTTCTCTGTGGACCCCTGCCAACTTAATGTGATGTGTAGCCAGCGATTTTAGCTTCATCCATCTCAGCCACTTTTATCAGTGCGAGTAGCATCTTAAGCCGCGTGCTGATATCTTATCTCCGCCGCAGTGTTCCTAGATGTATCCGGTCACTTTCTAGCAGGAGATTGAAAGCACGCCACTGCCTCCCCGTTCTTCTAAATGCCTCGATTTACCACCAACAAAAAAAGCTGATGTGAAACAAAGGGCTGGAAGGCAGTGGCAGGGTGAGAGAAGATTATAGGATCGGGACATGTATCAAACTCCCCGAAGTCGGTGTGCTGTTCTGAGGTCAATTTCTTTCTTTCGTGACTTTATGAATGACACTAAATGGCCTGTCTGGAGATAATGAAAAGCTTGCTAAACATTATAATCAGCATCTTTTTTTTTTTTTTGGGGGAAAATGTTTGCTCATACTGCACAGGCTCCAGGGTATTTTATAAACCTACGACTGCATATAACAATAAACGGTAGCACTTCATTTTAAGGACCGATTCTCACTATTAACTAGTTGCTTATTAGCATGCATATTACTAGCATATTGGCTGTTTATTAGTACTTATAAAGCACATATTAATGCCTTATTCTGCATGACCAGATCCCTTAATCCTACCCCATACTTAACAGCAACCTTACTAACTATTAATAAGCAGCAAATTAGGAATTTATTGAGGGAAAAGTTGTAGTTAATAGTAAGACGTGGTGCCCATACTAAAGTGTGACATAATAAACAAATATTCTTAAATACATTTATAGCCATGCTTTAATATAGCATTTACACATTCATTCAAGTTTAAAAATCTCATTGATAGATAGATAGATAGATAGATAGATAGATAGATAGATAGATAGATAGATAGATAGATAGATAGATAGATAGATTATCATTGGGCTTGGTGTGAGTAGGCTTTTACAGTATAAAATATAAATATTTGTATTAATAGCAAGCAGTTTTAGCCTTCTATTAGAATCTGCATAGTATAATTTCATAATTTACTGAAACAATAAGGGCAAACTGGGTCCTATATTAACACTCCACAAGTGTCAAATGTGAGTAGAAATTGGCTGTGCTGAGTAAATAAAACAGTTGCTTGCCAGTTGGCTGATAGTTGTGAATGGAATATATTGCTTGCATTAAAGTTGCCTAAACAGAAATATAAAGTACAAAGTCATGCTGGGTCACATATGAATATATATCTGACAGCTGCAGTTCCTGGCTCATCTCACATGCTGCATGATGTTGCTAATGTTTGGAAAAACAACTTAAAGGGGAATAAATGTATTAATATTGCAAATAAAAGTTGCAAAACATCATTCAGTGGTTGATAAGACATATTTATGGGTGATACATTTTCTCAATTCCTCCGTCATCAGCAGATGTGGCAAAAAAAAAGAATATAAAAATGGGAATTTTAAGTATAAAAAATATGTAAACATTGGAATTTTAGTTTGGATAATATAATTATGTATTTGGAAGAAATAATTATTTTATTTTAAGAAGAAAAACATCTGTCTAGCATGTGTCTAGTTAGATTTAACCTTTGGGACAACTTCTATGTGTGACAGCGTGCCCAAGTCTCCCCTATTTGTTTGTTTATTTATTTATTTATTTATTTGGTCACACTTTATTTTAAGGTCCAATTCTCGCTATTAACAAACCATTAACCACGACTTTTGCCTCAATAAACTCCTAATTTGCTCGATTAATAGTTAGTAAGGTACAGTATTTGTTAGGTTTATTTATTGGGTAGGATTAGGGATGTATAATATGTGCTTTATAAGTACTAATAAACAACCAATATGTTAATTATAGGCATGCTAATAAGCAACAAGTTAATAGTGAGAATTGGTACCTATACTAAAGTGTCATTCAGATATATTTACATTTCTTGTCTCCGTGTGTCTCTATATAGTTGTTCTGTAGGTCTCATGATCTGGGCCTTCTCACAATTTTAATGCAATTATATCCAGTTTAAGCTGCAAATTACATATAGTATAAACTGAACATGAGCTGACTTGACCTGTTTAGAAATGGAACCCTTCTCTTTCAATCAAACTTTTTGGTTGCAAACAGCGGTCTGTTGTGAGGAGCTATCGGCACACATCAGGGCTATGATACAGCAAGTTTCTGATTGAGAGGCTATTAGGGAAGGCTTAGCTTATCACTGCAATAATGAAAGTGAGTAAGTGGAGGCTTTAGTGCTAATGAAGTGCGTCCTTCCTAATTAATTATCAGAGGGAGATAGATTAGGGAGATAAGAAATAAAAGAAAAAGAAGAGGAAACAGATGATTGGAGGAAGAGATTTATGCTGAAGACACAGAAAGAGGAGGAGAAATAGTGAGGAAAACAGTAAAGTGCCAAAAATGTGGGAGTACAAAAGAACAGAGTGAGAAAAAGAGACTGAATGGGTGGAAAATAAGAATGCCAGAACACAGTGAGAGTTTGTGAAAAAGAAAGTGAGAACATGTGGAAAAGAGAGTGAGAGCGTGATGACAAGATATGGGAAGTGTTTGGGAAAGCAAATGTGTGCAATACAACATGTTTGGAAAGAGAAAATGTGTAAAAGAGAGAAAAAATGTAGACAGTCACTCAAAGCAGAGCAGCAGTACAATGGCCAGACGTCCTGTCATTACTGTTTGATTCAGCTGTTGCTAGTGGCTTTAGTAAATCTATTGGGCCCTTATGCCTTGCTGTGTTCACAGCTTCAGCATAACCAAGCATATGGGTAGCACATCACAGCCTACCGATACTACCTAAAAAATGATGTATTGAAAATGTCAGTAAGGAGGAGTCTCACGTTGCCTGGATGTGACAGTGAAATAAATGTGGGCTTAGTTGTTTGCGTGAAATCTGTACAGTATATGAACATTTTCACGAACAATGATTCATCAATTATTTTCATGCTAGAATGCATTCTAAATTTCCAAAAAAATCACAGTTTCCACAAAAATATTAATCAGCACAACTGTTTTCAGCATTTATAATTAGGGGTGTAACGGTACACATATTCGTACTGTACGGTTCACGGGGCAAATTCCAAATGGAAGTGATCATCCCTATGCCTTTGAAGGGCAGAGCCTTTGGAGTGATCAGGGTACATGCGTGCCATTATGTAGTCATTTGGAATGCACTTGGCAAAGGGAGCGATGTAATTTCCTCATTATCTTCAGCTGGGATGTTCCCGTGACATTCGCTGATGTACACTGGCATAAAAAACACACATTTTATATTTTAAAACGTTTTATATATATTAGTTTTCATATATTATATAGCATATTTTAAAAACTTTTTAAAATATAAAATGTATGTTTATTTGCATCAGTTATGCTAACAACAATAAAAAGACATATATGCCAGTAAAACAGCCACATCTGCTGATGGACACCGTGCTGCGTTGTCATGGGAACATCCCAGCTGAAGATAATGAGGAAATTACGTCGCTCCCTTTGCCAAGTGCATTCCAAATGACGACTACACAATGGCATGCACGTGCCCTGCTCACTCCAAGGGCTCTGCCCTTCAAAGGCATAGGGATGATCACTTCCATTTGGAATTTGCCCTGTGAACCTTACAGTACAAATACATGTACCGTTACACCCCTATTGATAATCCTATTGTCAAATATTCAAATGACGGACACCGTGCTGCGTTGTCACGGGAACATCCCAGCTGAAGATAATGAGGAAATTACGTCGCTCCCTTTGCCAAGTGCATTCCAAATGACGACTACACAATGGCATGCACGTGCCCTGCTCACTCCAAGGGCTCTGCCCTTCAAAGGCATAGGGATGATCACTTCCATTTGGAATTTGCCCTGTGAACCTTACAGTACAAATACATGTACCGTTACACCCCTATTGATAATCCTATTGTCAAATATTCAAATCACCATATTAGATGAATTTCTGAAGGATCATGTGACACTGAGGAGTGAAGGAATGGCTTAAGAATATTTATAATATTTATAATATAAAACCTTATAATATTAAGGTTATTTTAATAATAATAATAATAATAATAATAACCAATAACCATTTCATAATAATACTGCACAATATAATTGTTTTACTGTATTTTTTACGAGACCTCTATAACTCTTTGTCTTGGCCAGCCACTGCCAGAATTTTCAATTTTCACAAAATATTCATAGCCCCCAGAATATTTTGTATGAATGCAATGTCAAAAGAAAGATTAAAAAATTAAATAAAAAAAAAAATCTGCTTGAATGTGGGTAAGTTTCATAAAAAGAATGCAACAATTTGAACAAAAAGCTGAGAAAATCATATCACATCATCAAGCTGCGAAGTTTCTCTGTATAACAACAGATACATGTATGTGTATGCAACGAGATGTATTAAAGGTGTGTAATAACAGTAAGTCATTTATTTATTCATTATTAATTTGTAATTATAGGGAATTGATGATTATTAATTTATTCAGGTTTTGCTAGAACTCGGGTCTGAATGTCCCACGTCCACCTGATTAAACCATTCCAAATTTGTTAGTTTTACTTCAAATCAAGGTCGTCCAGCGAGCCAGTGATTCTTGGTATCTTTTAACAAATTTAATATGTGTTTTCCTGGCCACGGTCCACACAATGAAGATTGTTTGTTCGTTCTTAACAGAGGTAATTATTATAAGTAAGCTACGAGATAAGTAGCAAGCAAGGATCGTTTGGCATAAGTTTAACCTTAAAATTATATGAGCCAAGACATTCTTGTTTATAAATGAAACATGAATTTTATTGGCTAATCTAGATTACATAAAACCTAACTAAAACATACACATACACACAAAGATTCAAGGAAATGAGTTGACGGAGTTGCATTAAGTTTTCAAAGTCCTAACTCGTTTAACGAGTGGTTTTAAATTCAGCCTAGGAGAACACCAAGCAGCAATTGTCTTATCTTTACTGTTTAATTCAATTCTACGCCAGGTCAGCTGAGTTGAAGAGTTTGGTCATTTACTTGCGTTCTGTTTAGTTGAGAGCTGAAACGCTGAGGCAATTCCTTTGCTGACGCGGGCGTGCTGGAGGGGATTCCGTTGCTGATTGGCTGTTGATCTGATGTTGGAATGACGTATGGATGACGTCCTTTTGGGAAACCCCTCTCGGAGTCCTTGGTTGCCGGTTTGACCAGATTAATTCAAAACCTCATGATGGTGATCCAGTGGCATCTCCGTATCCCGTATATGAAATCCCTACAGGTGTTTGAACTATATTTAATTATTGCACACTTAGCATTGCTCAAAGATCTTGCTGCGCATCTCTCAGAAGAGACTGCGTTTTTAGAGATCGTCATATGTTTGCTAAAAATACTGTAAATGAAATGTTGTGCAAAAACCCCTTATATAAATTGGCTAACCCTAACATGCTTATTTAGAATAATCCAAATTTGTAAACATTAGAACAATGTTAAGAACAAATTCATGTTTATATGGAGTGTCAGATGTCAATTTTTTGTGATTTTTTTTTAAGTTTATAAGACCCAGTGTCTTAATTCAAGTTATACTGTGGGTTAAGAATTCAAGTTCTACATGTCATTTATCATGGATATGAATTATTTATTTTGGGAACGTTAATTA
Organism: Sinocyclocheilus grahami; assembly: GCF_001515645.1. Taxonomy (NCBI): domain Eukaryota; kingdom Metazoa; phylum Chordata; class Actinopteri; order Cypriniformes; family Cyprinidae; genus Sinocyclocheilus; species Sinocyclocheilus grahami. The sequence continues at coordinate 756,083 of NW_015505622.1, forward strand.
GTAGTTAGAGACATGTCAAACCAAATCAGTTCAATCCAACTGATTGACAGATTCAAATTGACAGATTCAGAATCTACTGTATATCCAAAACTCAGCAATGCAAGAAGTGCATTTACATGTTCATCGCATGTATTCCACACATGCAGTGAGAAGCTTGTGAGCTGTCAGTGGTCCTGTCAGAGATGGCACCCCAGTGTATAATTAGCGTTTTGCCTTTTTTTTTTTTCTCAAAAAATATTCTAAGTAAACCTTCTTCTCATGTGGCTATCTTCCAACGATAACAAGATCTCTCTGGAAGAAAGTGCATAGAAAAGATGGGTTGTAGACAGTTGCAGAACATTGATGTAAATAAACAAATTTGTGCAGTAACTTTTCTTTTTTGAGCTGCTTTTACTTGCTATAATAAACATGAGTTTCCTAGTCAGAAATCAGACATGAACAGCCTTTCAAATTTTAATGTTATATTTATTTTTTTTTTAAGTGGGAAACTTTGAGATTAATTTGATACCCGTGTTTCCGAGTTGGGTGGGCCATGAACTTTTAACATGGTGGAGGACAGAACAATTTTTTTATTGACTTAAGTTTAAGTTAGGCCTATTTTTTTTCATTTACAGTTATGTATATTCAAGTGTATCCATTTAATGTATATTATATGAATGACAAAAAAATTGTCAGCTAGATAGCGTGGTAATGTTTTTTTGATTGTCACTGTATGGGAATGCTACATTTTATTCAAAATCTGTTGGATATTGATTAAATATCTGCAATTCATTTTGGCTTTAATTAGATTTCCCCAAGCAATAGGCAAGAATGAAACTGCTGTCCTCCATGATTCCTATTCTTTCCAACAACATAGCACTTGAATGTGATAAACATGTAATTATGACTTTAAATTAATAAATTATTAAATTAATTAATTATTAGGTTTGCATGTAAACATAGCCAGTGTTTCAATTTACAGTTTTCTTATGCTAATTTGATTAAGCTAAATTCTGTTTGATTTCTCTGGGCTCCAGCAGCTGCTCTGAAGAACTCAACAAGAACATTGCCCTTCCCGAGGATTCACTCCTTTCTATTGCTTTCTCCAATTATCCCACTATCTATCTTCTCATTCCTCTGTCCTTTGCTCTCCACAGTGGGATGCCATCACGGAGATGGATGAGCATAACCGTCCCATCCACACCTTCCAGGTGTGCCACGTAATGGAACCCAACCAGAACAACTGGCTTCGTACAAACTGGATTCCCCGTCAGGCTGCACAGAAGATCTACGTGGAGCTTCGCTTCACCCTGCGGGACTGCAACAGCATCCCCTGGGTCTCTGGCACCTGTAAGGAGACTTTTAACCTCCTCTACTTTGAGACAGATGAGCCGCATGGTGCCACTGCTCATTTCCATACCAACGACTACGCCAAAATCGATACCATAGCCGCCGACGAGAGCTTCACACAGACAGACCTGGGCGACCGTGTTCTGAGGCTGAATACCGAAGTGCGAGAAGTGGGCCCAATAGCTCGTAAGGGTTTCTACTTGGCCTTCCAGGACGTGGGCGCATGTATCGCCCTGGTGTCTGTGAGAGTTTATTACAAAAAGTGCCCATCTACCCTGAGAAACCTTGCAGCCTTCCCCGACACAGTACCGCGGGTGGATTCGTCTTCACTGGTGGAGGTCAGGGGAGCGTGTGTTGAGAACGCTGAGGAACGTGACACACCTAGGCTGTACTGTGGAGCTGATGGTGATTGGCTGGTGCCGCTGGGCCGTTGTGTCTGCAGCATAGGCTATGAGGAGAGTGACGGTCTCTGTATTGGTGAGTTCTAACATTAAATCCTGCTTTGTTTTCTGTATCTGCTATAGGGTTTGGCAGCAATATACATATACATAGATTATGTAATTATATAATTAAGGTATTGTATTATAATAATAATAATAATAATAAGTGTTTTATACTCGCCAATGCTGAATTAGAGTATTTGATCAAAAATACAGGAAAAATATTAAAGGAAAAGTTCACCCAAAATGAAAATTACCTCATGATTTACTCACCCTCAAGCCATCCCAGGTGTATACTTTCTTCTTTCAGATGAATACAATTGGAGTTACATTAAAAAATGTCCTGGATCTTCCAAGTCTCTTACATATGAAGTTCCCGCCTCAATAAATTGCAAGCGTATATAGCATGCTGGCATTAAAACTCGATCTTTATGGGCAGTACGTGTCGCCCTCGCATTAGGAGTTCTGCGGGGAATCAGATATGTGTGTTTAGACGTAGGTCAGATGTCCAGATATCGGATATGTATCCGACTAAAATCCATATTTGGAAGTGGCCCAGATCGGATGTGAAAAAAGCAGATCTTGTGTGGATTTTTGTGTTTACACGTGTGCAACATTTTCCGATCTGTGTCAGATGTGAGCAAAAAAAATCAGATGTTTTGTGCCAGTGTAAATGCAGCTAAAGAAACGTTTGTTGAAAAGATGAAGCGGTACTATATCTGACTGCAGCTGCATCACAAACCGTAAGTAAATAATTTTCCAAATGCTTTGTCTGGAAATGACTGTTTTATTTTGATTATGTTGTCAAAGCACTCACATGCAATAGCGAGGGGGCATTGATACTGTTTCTTGTGCAATTACGTTAGCCAACCATAACAGTGGCCGATTACTGAGACGCCTTAAAAGAACCTCCCCTTAAAAACAGATCATTTTAGAGGGTCAGAATGAGGGTTGAATAATAATAATAAAATTATAATAATTTTTCCACATAGTTATTTATTTATTTATTTATTTATTGTGCAAAAAAACTTTATTAGCGTTATGAGCAAACCTCAAGGAACATAATAATAATTTTAAAAATCCATCCTTTAATATGTCTATGGAAATTGTGATACTTTTTTTAGGATACTTTGATGAATAGAAAGTTTAAATGAACAGCATCAATCTAATGAGATGAAAAACTTCCATTAGCAAAATATTATAGGGGTGGTTAATTGTTAGTTAGTGTGTAACGTTGCTGTTTGAGCATAAACAATATCTGCAAAGTTACGATGCTGAAAGTTCAATGCAAACGGAGATACTGTATTTTAAACTTATGGCAGTTTAATGTCTACAGTTACGGCTCGTGGGGACTACAACAAGCTACTTCCCAGGTTGGTGACATCACAAACCCTGAAATTTACATAAACCCCGCCCCGGGAAACATGCAAGAAAGGTTGCCATGTTGCGCTGCTTTAGAGAAGAGGAACAGCCATGCCGTCAAAACTAGGGGTGCTCGAAAAAATCTATTCATATATGAATCGTGATTCTGTCTTCTAACAATTCTAATGGATTCACAAGTTTCAAAATCAATGTTCTAAAGCAGTGGTTCTTAATCCTGTTCCTCGCGTCCCCCTGCTCTGCACACGCTCTGCATCTCTCTCTCACTCTCTTTCTCTCTCTTTTATTCAGATCATCAGCTCATCACAGCTCCATCAGTGAACTGTGTTCCAATTAAACACTTTATGTGTATAGACAGACAGATATTTTCCACATAGCTACAAGTGTTAAACATGGACGTGCACGCGGTTGCCGTGGTGCAAACACTTCTCACTGTTACAAAGTAAACAATTACTTTGTATCATGTATTCTGCTGTGTTAAAGCTTTAATCAGGATAAAACCGTATATTAAAAGCTAACATATAAGCAGTAGCATTTACAACTAACAGCGTATCTAAAAGTATGAGACAACAACAAACAAAAAAAAAACTTACCATTCTGAAATGTCCTGTAAGAGCCATGTTTGCAAAGTTTCTGCATGATGCTCTTCACTAATATTCTCTGGGTCTCATTTGGGCTCAAATTGATAAGCAATATTGATGACGCCATTGTTTACAATACAGAAGAAGCGCATTCTGAGGCGAGGGGCGTGACGATTATGAACTGCACTAGAGGTGGTTTAGCGAATCCCAACACACTGGGCCAGCTAACCAATCTGAGCCCATTGTGTATTTCTGAGGGAGGGGAAATCATCAGAGCATTCATCAGAGAAGGGACAAAGCGGTGTAGAATGAAGCTAAATTATGTGGAAAAATAATGATTTTTTTTTTTTAAGTTTGCATGATAGGACTAGGTGTTATGATCCCAATGATGTTATTAAAAAAAACAACTGCAAAGCATTAACACATGTTAGACTGCACCAAACACAATCAAGCCTAGAAAAAAGCAGTCACCCACCCCTTTAATTATGGATTATCCAAAAGAAAAACAATATGCAGTATACAATGCAATTTAATGTAATGCAATATACAGTATAACACATTTTGAAAAATAGCTATAAAATAAAAATCTCTATCATGATGTATATATAGTTTTGGCCCTCTAGCTCTTGATTAGTGAAGTGTTGTTCCAATACCCCTAATATTTAGTACACACGACTCTGCTTGAATGTGTTCTCTGTGTTCTTACCAGTGTTTGCGAGCTGTGATTTTGCTTGTGTTTTTTATTTATGTATTTAGTTTTGAAAGTTACAGTATCTGTACTTTCTCTGGCTTCAGATTTGCCTGGAAACGGAGGTAAAGCGGAGTGATTACAGAATGATTTGAGCCGGGAGGGAAAATTACTGTCACTCCATTCCGCTCACATATTGTATTCCAGTCTGAACGTTGCTTGCCAACGTGCAAAGCTTGATACTTTACTTGCTTTTTTTTTTTTGGAACCGTTTGTGTTGGCGGAGAACAGGCCAGCTTTTGTCTGAAATGTGCGTCACTCGATATCTGCTCCTGTGTAGTTTCAATATTAAGGAGATATTCAGTACAACAGCACTTGCTTGTGGGACATTGCTTAAATATAAAGTTAACAAGATATAAAATTAAGATTTTGGTCATACCGCCCACCTCTGCTCTGTTCGTGATTGACTGAGAAAAGCCCAATTTCTGACAGCAGGTGAAAAGAGATGAGAGAACTCTGCTGTGATCCAATGATGCAAGTAGATCTCCTGTATGGAAAGAGAATGGGACAGTCATGATAGAGACATCAGTGACTGACCCGGTTCACACTGCGGCAGCCTGTAGGGAGGTTCTCTGCACATGTGAGAGAATAGAAGATGGCAATGGGAGTCAAAGGCATCATTACATTCTCCTCATTAACATACAGTAACTGAGTATTTCAACCATTCTCCAAGAGCTTTAAAGATTCTGCAGTGTGAGAGGCACTCGTTTCCAGTCTCTTTCTCAGGATTTGTAAGATGCACCAGATGAAGTATCACTCTTACGATAGCACGCTGTCTGTGATATGATTTAGATTTAGTGAGTACATCAAAAGTAAAGCTCTGCTGTCATGAGGCCGTTTCAGTGTATCTCTACTACCTGCATCCCCCGTTTCCTGCCACCTCTGTCTCTTTCTTCCTCTTTGCACATTATCTAAGCAGATCACTCCTCAGATTAAGGCTGCAATCTCACTGGCACCTGTCAAAGCCCTAATCAAATCCCCAGCGTCAGGGCGGCTCCTGCTGCAAAGTGAATCCATAATCAGCTCTCCCCTGCCCATCAGAGACCAGTTGCTCAGCATGATGTTTGTGTGTGTGTGTGTGTGTGTGTGTGTGTGTGTCAGGGACAGAAGCAGAGGAAGAAAGAGACTGTATTTTCAGAGTATGTACTGAATCTGATGAAAAACTAACTTACTTCCTGACTCTTTGTGAATTTTGTTTGTTAGTGATCCAGATGTGTCAGTTCCAGGTTGGCACTGTCACGTATATTCTTGATTTATGTGAAGTGCTAACAACAATTGTGAAAATAAGTTTCTCAAGTGTTTTTAAACAAAATTAGTTTTAAAATGAAAAAAATATTTTTTTTCTGGACAATACTGATGGGCCAATATTGTTTTTTTAGGTGCAGTCACATAAAAAAAAATCCATTATACCCCAGGCAACTTTCTATTGGTCAATGTAACAAATTCACTTGACCAACTTGAACCTGATGCAATTTACATTGGGAAAAATTCCACTTTTACTTGAAACTTCTGATTGTGTGGATTCCTATGAAATGACTGGATTTTAAATGCAAAATATTGCCAAGCAGCAGTAAATAAAAAGCAGTAAATATTACAATTCTATATCATTTACTCTAAATAAACAAAAAATAAAACCCTAAAACTTTAAATCAGATGTTTTAAATGCTACACAAATTTAAACATTGCAACATTATGACTCATGGCTGTATTAGATCAAAAGTGTGCTTCTACTAAATACTGAGCAAAGGGTCTGAATACTTAGGACCATGTGATATTTCAGTTTTTCTTTTTTAATAAATCTGCAAAAATGTCAACAATTCTGTGTTTTTCTGTCAATATGGGGTGCTGTGTGTACATTAATGAGGAAAAAAAATTAACTTAAATGATTTTAGCAAATGGCTGCAATATAACAAAGAGTGAAAAATTTAAGGGGGTCTGAATACTTTCCGTACCCACTGTATATGTTTAAAAATGTAGGTCACACTTTATTTTAAGGTCCAATTCTTGCCATTACCAAACCATTAACTATGATTTTGCCTCAATAAACTCCTAATTTGCTGCTTATTAATAGTTAGTAAGGTAGTTGTTAAGTTTAGGTATTGGGTAGAATTAGGGATGTAGAATATGGTCATGCAGAATATTTACTAATAGTACTAATAAAGAGCCAGTATGTTAATATTAGACATGCTAATAAGCAACAACTGTAGTTAATAGTGAGAATTGGTCCCTATACTAAACTGTTACAAAAATGTATTCCTATATGGACACAAATATGTAAATTCATTTTGAGATGTGCTTAAGATTGCATTTAACGATGTTATTAAATTATTAGTGTTAAAGATGTACTTTAAGTAGAAGTTTGATGATGGCTAAGGTAGTCTAAATAAAAATAGAATGAATGCAAAATAAATGAAGAAAATCTCTAATATTGGCTGATAAGCAACATGGTGACAATTTATTGTGCTTCCCTATTAAAAAAGTTCATTTTAACCACTAAAAACAATGTTTTTGGTAGCTCTTAAGCACTTGAAAATAATTAGCCAACTTGTGGTTCTCTGCCAACTTTCGGAATCTGTTTATTCTCCACTCCCTTGGCATTATGGGACAGCAGAAGTGTTCACTGTTTGCACACTTCAGAATCCCAGCAGATGCAGTATGTAATCCTTGTATTGTTTGCCTAATGTATCATGAATGATTTTTGCATTCTACTCATTTGACATTCGACTGGAGAGACTGTCTGTACTGTTGCTGGACTAATGCTCTGGGATGCCTCCCACTGCTGTGGCGCTTTAGAATCTCGCTGCCCGCTGCTAGTCTGTGTTTCACAGCTCTGCTAGAAGAGATTGTAGCCTTAAGGGTTTAAAAAGCTTGTCACGCTCTTTTTGTGCGTTGCTCTTTTTTGCCGAGCAAGTTGTTCCACTTAAAAGCACAGAGATAAGTCAATCATGCCATTGTATGTTGCTAATCTCTTAAAGATTAAGTGTGGCATTTTTTATGTTAAAATACTTTATCCTATCATGGTTTAATGTGCAGAGACAACTACAAGTAAGCCATGTTATGGTGTATTCCTGAACAGTTTAAATACTGTGGTTTTGCAGCTCTTTTAAAACATTGTCCCGTCTGTTTGATCAATACAACATTTCAGCAGTTCAAACTTTGGAGTTTGGCGGATGGAATGTATGATGAAAAGGGTGATTGGAGTCTTTCATGTTTGGAATGAGATACTACCATATTATATACACTATAAACTTTTTTTTTTTTTTTTTTTTTTACTATTTTGTATTTGAATCTACGTTTGTGTTAAAAAGGTGTTTATTCTTGGTAGTTTGATCAAACAGTGAGTCACAAAAGAGATGAATTGAGAGATGAGTTGATAATACGCTTGCATTGCATTGTGGGATATAGTATTCCTCACAGCGCTCTGTGGTTCTCTACATTTTTTATTCAAAAGCCCCCTTTGTCCAAAACAATAGGCCCTCCCATATAAGCTGCTGTTTTAATAACAATAATAATAATAATAAACTCAAAATCTAATATCAATTTAATGTTGTACATATGTATTTTATTTTATTGGCATTTTAATTAAGATTATGTTAATGCAAATATATTTGAATAGATGAAGTATACAGCTAGTTCTCAACCCACTGGTTTCACATTTTACTATTCAATTATGCATACAAGAATTTTACATTTCACATATTAGAATTAGTAAGAGAAAAACACGCTAGTATGCAATTAAAAATACTCATTGCTGCTAATGAAAAAGAAATTACATAGTTAACCTTTAACACAATTTGTTAATAATTAATATAAAATGATCACATTTACAGAGTCGCTAACAAATTTTATGCACCTACAGTTATCATTCATTTGAATGTGTGACATACCTTGATCCTAACTTAAGTTATACTCGTTTTGCACCAGTAAATCAAAAATTGCCGGTTCCTTATAAAAATTCCTTCTACACACCCTGTCATCTTTTTTTGCTATACTGATTTTGCATCTATAGAGAGCTGTCAGATTTTTCACATTAATCTCTACTCAGGTTTTACAATTAGCCAAAATTGTGTTCGCATATGTCTGGGAAATGTAATAACCAGCTTTTGGATTTATATATTTTGATATGGATGATGGATAACACAAGATGAGCTAATTCTTAAGCCTGCAAAAGGCGCTTTCTCCTCAAAGCCTGTTGTTTACTTGGGCCTTGGAAGGAGCTTTCTTCAGTCTTGATCCTAATCATGTCTGACTGCAACCGGAAAGCAAGGCAAATATTATTTCATCTGTATTGCATTAATACAGCAATATCCTGTATCTTTTTCCACACCTCTGATCATAAGCGAAAGGTTCCTTTGGCATATCTCTCTATATTTTTTTGTTTCTTCTGCCAGGTCTCACCTACATGCACCAGATTTCTATCCATTATATCAAAAGCCGTTTGCTCTCCTTCCCTGTCGTGTTCTGATTCTCCACTGTGTTGCATCAATGCTCTGTTCTGCCAGCTGTGAGGGATTGTTGGAAAGGTACATACTGAATGCATGTGTTCTGACTTTAAGTTTACTTTGCTCCAGGACTGAAGGAGACGAGATGGAGACATTGAACCAATCCAGTAAATGCCAGATAGCTTATTTAAATTCTGCTGCAGAGTGCTGGACTCTCCAACCGTTACCATCAACTATTGTAAAATTAACCTAGTCTGAAATGTAGCTATTTTTAAACCCATCAAATCTGGATGTATGCATTTTTCTCATCTACCAGCCACTGTGGCAGCTGACTTTTTAAGACATTTCGAATTGACATTTGACAAGAAATGCTTTTGCTTAGACACAAAGATGCACGCTTGAAGAAACACATTTGATCATATCTCGAAACAAGCCATCAATGTGTCTGATTGGCTGTTTTTCAGGCTTCAGTGGTGCTCTGCCGCTCAAGCATGTCATGGTTTATGTAAACAAACAAATTTATGTTGAGCGACTTCAACACAGTTTTTGTGAGACTTTTGTGAACACTCCAAATGAACTATCTCAGGAGGTGCTCTGAGCTTAGTTTACTTGTTAAATAGACTAGTTAAATCTATGGTGTGGTTTGATTGTAATGTGCAAAGTTTTGGATGTTTATTTCGACGTCTTCTAATTTCAAATTAAAGTGGACCAAACAGAGTTGCATTTCATAGGTTTACTTCAACTCTGCATCACTAGCTGATGCTATGGGAACACCCTCTGGTGTTACAATTATCTGAAGCCTCTATAATGTCACGGAAAGTCATTGGTGGATAGCGTAGGCAACACCCACTGAGGCATCGCTTCACCAACATGCTTACATAATCATAGATGGATTTTTCTTCAGGAAGATGATGCATCTGCTATAGTTGCAGTATCATATTTCTGAGTTTGGATTGTAGTTTTCTCTTCATATTTGCGGCTCACATTGAGTGGCAAATTCCCATGCATTTATGAAGTGTATGGCTGCCCTGGTCTTATTAAAGCTCCAAATTGTGAGAGTGTTGAATTACCTCAATTATTGGCTGATTTGAGCAAAATCGCAGGAGCTAATGGCTTGTCATCAAGACATTTCAGCTGTGTCTGGATCAATTCAGAGATGGGGAGGACTCCATGTAGGCCTGTATTGCAGTCTAATGGGTCTCATGGTGTTAGTGTATCCAGTGTTACTGCTGTGCCTGGTTCATATGAGACCATTTCAGTGGTGAGTCAATGGCTGAGGACTTTGTCCCCATTGGCCTGCTTACCGAAGACTCTGAGTTACATGTAGGTGTTGTCACACTCTGCTTGCCTGGAACCAAGTCTTGGTCTTTCCCTTTGGTATGGTTGCTCATTTCAAAACAATTTCAACAGATGCACATCTGATAGGCTGAGGAGCGCTTTACAAGAACGGTCTGGCCTGTGGCAGTTGGAAGGATGATGGTTGGAAGGCTTCTCAAGTGGCACGTTAATAGCCTAAAGTTGATGGTGGTTCTCCCTAGCCTTGAATTACTTCCTCACAGACCTGCAGGGCTTCCATGTCATGAAGTTTGAATCATAGAGTGGATCATTTTTTTTGAGTCATGGGCAGACATCAAGGAAGTGGAGGTTGCATCCTAGGATTGTCAACCTTATTTGACAAATTTCGGCAGAGGTGGAATGGTTTTTGGCCAGGTGAGACGACACTGTGCTCCCTATGGTTCACTCTGTCTATACCAGCACCTGTGGGAATAGATGTTTTGGTGACGGTGGAAGTACGCTTACTTCCGGCTGCTATGTGGAGAGTACAGAAGGACAAGTTCCAGGTTCTTGGATCTGGTCTCTCTTTTGGAGAAACCTACTTGAAGAATGCTGGTCACAGCAGACCTTCTCTCTCAGCTTCTGGGCTTGCTATGACACCCCCGTTCAGAGATTTGAAGACTTTGAGTTTGGCGTCTGAACTGGGCACTCTGATATATTCAGGCTTTCGCCTGATATCACTAATAACGTTCTGAACGATAGAGACCCATCTACGAGACATCTCTGTGCTTTCAAAGGGGTGTTTATTTATGTCCTATCCATACAATTCAGAATAGATATTTTTATCCAAGATATTCACAAATTCGCTAGGCATGTCATCAAATGTCCGATATTCCATTTCTAAAATACATGTACGTGTGGCCGGCTTGACGTCCTTCTACTATACTAAGGGAAAATAAAAGACAATGACATCTAATAAAAAAGGATTCTTTTATTCCCGACTGAGCTTCAAAGGAAACTCAGCATTAATGTTTTGTTTGGGGAAAAGTTTTTTTTTCAGGATTCTGATCCAGTTGAACAAGAGAAGTCCTATAAAACAGAATAACAAAAAGCAAACACCCAATTCACTTCAATGGGCGCAGAAAACGAAATAAGGTAGCAGAAGAAATGTAAAGAATAAAAATAAGTTATTTACAGTAATAACCTCTAATCAAAACAGCAGATCACAAGCCCAATTTGACTTGAAATAATGCAAACCAATAAATGTGTGCAAAACAATGGCAGTGGCGTATATGTGCTCTTATTTAAGACTCTGGATTATCAATCACATGGAAACTGGCACATGTGCGATCTCACATCATCGTTCTCCCCTGCTCAATCTCCATTGAAGTAGGCCTGAATCCCCTCCCCCGCCAGAGATCTCTCATGTGCAGCAACAAAACACTAATTTAAACACTGAATTAAGTCATCCACTTTGTGCAGTCACTTTTTTTTTTTTTTTTTTTTACTATTTTGTATTTGAATCTACGTTTGTGTTAAAAAGGTGTTTATTCTTGGTAGTTTGATCAAACAGTGAGTCACAAAAGAGATGAATTGAGAGATGAGTTGATAATACGCTTGCATTGCATTGTGGGATATAGTATTCCTCACAGCGCTCTGTGGTTCTCTACATTTTTTATTCAAAAGCCCCCTTTGTCCAAAACAATAGGCCCTCCCATATAAGCTGCTGTTTTAATAACAATAATAATAATAATAAACTCAAAATCTAATATCAATTTAATGTTGTACATATGTATTTTATTTTATTGGCATTTTAATTAAGATTATGTTAATGCAAATATATTTGAATAGATGAAGTATACAGCTAGTTCTCAACCCACTGGTTTCACATTTTACTATTCAATTATGCATACAAGAATTTTACATTTCACATATTAGAATTAGTAAGAGAAAAACACGCTAGTATGCAATTAAAAATACTCATTGCTGCTAATGAAAAAGAAATTACATAGTTAACCTTTAACACAATTTGTTAATAATTAATATAAAATGATCACATTTACAGAGTCGCTAACAAATTTTATGCACCTACAGTTATCATTCATTTGAATGTGTGACATACCTTGATCCTAACTTAAGTTATACTCGTTTTGCACCAGTAAATCAAAAATTGCCGGTTCCTTATAAAAATTCCTTCTACACACCCTGTCATCTTTTTTTGCTATACTGATTTTGCATCTATAGAGAGCTGTCAGATTTTTCACATTAATCTCTACTCAGGTTTTACAATTAGCCAAAATTGTGTTCGCATATGTCTGGGAAATGTAATAACCAGCTTTTGGATTTATATATTTTGATATGGATGATGGATAACACAAGATGAGCTAATTCTTAAGCCTGCAAAAGGCGCTTTCTCCTCAAAGCCTGTTGTTTACTTGGGCCTTGGAAGGAGCTTTCTTCAGTCTTGATCCTAATCATGTCTGACTGCAACCGGAAAGCAAGGCAAATATTATTTCATCTGTATTGCATTAATACAGCAATATCCTGTATCTTTTTCCACACCTCTGATCATAAGCGAAAGGTTCCTTTGGCATATCTCTCTATATTTTTTTGTTTCTTCTGCCAGGTCTCACCTACATGCACCAGATTTCTATCCATTATATCAAAAGCCGTTTGCTCTCCTTCCCTGTCGTGTTCTGATTCTCCACTGTGTTGCATCAATGCTCTGTTCTGCCAGCTGTGAGGGATTGTTGGAAAGGTACATACTGAATGCATGTGTTCTGACTTTAAGTTTACTTTGCTCCAGGACTGAAGGAGACGAGATGGAGACATTGAACCAATCCAGTAAATGCCAGATAGCTTATTTAAATTCTGCTGCAGAGTGCTGGACTCTCCAACCGTTACCATCAACTATTGTAAAATTAACCTAGTCTGAAATGTAGCTATTTTTAAACCCATCAAATCTGGATGTATGCATTTTTCTCATCTACCAGCCACTGTGGCAGCTGACTTTTTAAGACATTTCGAATTGACATTTGACAAGAAATGCTTTTGCTTAGACACAAAGATGCACGCTTGAAGAAACACATTTGATCATATCTCGAAACAAGCCATCAATGTGTCTGATTGGCTGTTTTTCAGGCTTCAGTGGTGCTCTGCCGCTCAAGCATGTCATGGTTTATGTAAACAAACAAATTTATGTTGAGCGACTTCAACACAGTTTTTGTGAGACTTTTGTGAACACTCCAAATGAACTATCTCAGGAGGTGCTCTGAGCTTAGTTTACTTGTTAAATAGACTAGTTAAATCTATGGTGTGGTTTGATTGTAATGTGCAAAGTTTTGGATGTTTATTTCGACGTCTTCTAATTTCAAATTAAAGTGGACCAAACAGAGTTGCATTTCATAGGTTTACTTCAACTCTGCATCACTAGCTGATGCTATGGGAACACCCTCTGGTGTTACAATTATCTGAAGCCTCTATAATGTCACGGAAAGTCATTGGTGGATAGCGTAGGCAACACCCACTGAGGCATCGCTTCACCAACATGCTTACATAATCATAGATGGATTTTTCTTCAGGAAGATGATGCATCTGCTATAGTTGCAGTATCATATTTCTGAGTTTGGATTGTAGTTTTCTCTTCATATTTGCGGCTCACATTGAGTGGCAAATTCCCATGCATTTATGAAGTGTATGGCTGCCCTGGTCTTATTAAAGCTCCAAATTGTGAGAGTGTTGAATTACCTCAATTATTGGCTGATTTGAGCAAAATCGCAGGAGCTAATGGCTTGTCATCAAGACATTTCAGCTGTGTCTGGATCAATTCAGAGATGGGGAGGACTCCATGTAGGCCTGTATTGCAGTCTAATGGGTCTCATGGTGTTAGTGTATCCAGTGTTACTGCTGTGCCTGGTTCATATGAGACCATTTCAGTGGTGAGTCAATGGCTGAGGACTTTGTCCCCATTGGCCTGCTTACCGAAGACTCTGAGTTACATGTAGGTGTTGTCACACTCTGCTTGCCTGGAACCAAGTCTTGGTCTTTCCCTTTGGTATGGTTGCTCATTTCAAAACAATTTCAACAGATGCACATCTGATAGGCTGAGGAGCGCTTTACAAGAACGGTCTGGCCTGTGGCAGTTGGAAGGATGATGGTTGGAAGGCTTCTCAAGTGGCACGTTAATAGCCTAAAGTTGATGGTGGTTCTCCCTAGCCTTGAATTACTTCCTCACAGACCTGCAGGGCTTCCATGTCATGAAGTTTGAATCATAGAGTGGATCATTTTTTTTGAGTCATGGGCAGACATCAAGGAAGTGGAGGTTGCATCCTAGGATTGTCAACCTTATTTGACAAATTTCGGCAGAGGTGGAATGGTTTTTGGCCAGGTGAGACGACACTGTGCTCCCTATGGTTCACTCTGTCTATACCAGCACCTGTGGGAATAGATGTTTTGGTGACGGTGGAAGTACGCTTACTTCCGGCTGCTATGTGGAGAGTACAGAAGGACAAGTTCCAGGTTCTTGGATCTGGTCTCTCTTTTGGAGAAACCTACTTGAAGAATGCTGGTCACAGCAGACCTTCTCTCTCAGCTTCTGGGCTTGCTATGACACCCCCGTTCAGAGATTTGAAGACTTTGAGTTTGGCGTCTGAACTGGGCACTCTGATATATTCAGGCTTTCGCCTGATATCACTAATAACGTTCTGAACGATAGAGACCCATCTACGAGACATCTCTGTGCTTTCAAAGGGGTGTTTATTTATGTCCTATCCATACAATTCAGAATAGATATTTTTATCCAAGATATTCACAAATTCGCTAGGCATGTCATCAAATGTCTGATATTCCATTTCTAAAATACATGTACGTGTGGCCGGCTTGACGTCCTTCTACTATACTAAGGGAAAAGACAATGCCAAGACATCTAATAAAAAAGGATTCTTTTATTCCCGACTGAGCTTCAAAGGAAACTCAGCATTAATGTTTTGTTTGGGGAAAAGTTTTTTTTTCAGGATTCTGATCCAGTTGAACAAGAGAAGTCCTATAAAACAGAATAACAAAAAGCAAACACCCACAATGCCAAGACATCTAATAAAAAAGGATTCTTTTATTCCCGACTGAGCTTCAAAGGAAACTCAGCATTAATGTTTTGTTTGGGGAAAAGTTTTTTTTTCAGGATTCTGATCCAGTTGAACAAGAGAAGTCCTATAAAACAGAATAACAAAAAGCAAACACCCAATTCACTTCAATGGGCGCAGAAAACGAAATAAGGTAGCAGAAGAAATGTAAAGAATAAAAATAAGTTATTTACAGTAATAACCTCTAATCAAAACAGCAGATCACAAGCCCAATTTGACTTGAAATAATGCAAACCAATAAATGTGTGCAAAACAATGGCAGTGGCGTATATGTGCTCTTATTTAAGACTCTGGATTATCAATCACATGGAAACTGGCACATGTGCGATCTCACATCATCGTTCTCCCCTGCTCAATCTCCATTGAAGTAGGCCTGAATCCCCTCCCCCGCCAGAGATCTCTCATGTGCAGCAACAAAACACTAATTTAAACACTGAATTAAGTCATCCACTTTGTGCAGTCACACAACTGAAACCACCACAGGTCCACGAGTTGATAACCAGCCTGGATTATATCCGTTTAACAATTTTTAACAACAATTTTCTCCTCACTTGTAACTGCTGCTTCTATCGGCGCTATCTCTGTTGCCCTCTGACGCACACTCTCTCTCTTGTGCGCATGCTCAAACTCTTAAAGGAGACAGCACGCATAACTGCATCATAGCGAAAACTTAAAGGGGAATCACCAGGGGAATTAAATATTGGACTATTCCTGCCCCGGTTACACTCTCCCCTGCCTACAGTCAACGTCCTCGATGACTGCAAGCACCTTTCAATCATCCATTACTCCTTGTAGTTTACCGGATGTGTACAAGACCATACCCGCTAACACTTGGGAAAGGACATCGGGACTAAAGGACACAGCATTACAAGCAGATTTAGGCAGTCTGTTTGGATTACCATGAACACCTGCTGTTGGCCACTGGGTCCTGCGTGACGTAGGATGGTGTACAGCACGTTTTTCTCTGGGCTTTCGGGGAACAGGAACTGGCCTAGCCAAAACCACACCCAAAGGTGAATCAGTTATTTCAGTATCAGGCAGACAGAGCTCTTCAACAGCACTCACCTCATTATTCCCTTGTGCATCATTATATATTCCTTGTGCTTCTTCCACTCCAGGCCCAGCACAATTGTCTGGTTCCACATCTGGCTGCTGTGACTCCTCAAGCACCAGGTCCACTGGATCCTCCTCAGACCATTTGGTTTCTTCCACAAGCACACATTCTGCATCTAACGAAGGCATTTCTTCTACCAACACGGAGGTAGGTACTTCTTCTATAGGTCTCACTTTTCTCCGTGCCATTGGGACTGGTCTCGGACAGGGCCTAATGTCGGATCTATGTACTCTTTTTGCAGTACCGTCTCTCACTGGCTCCACAGTGTAGGTCGTACCATGCACCTCCACCATCTTATAGGCTGTGGGTGCCCAGGCGTCCTGTATCTTGTTCCTTCATGGGGGACGATATCGTAAGAACACATGCTGACCAACTGCAACCTCTGGACAGTATTCCCCACTCTCACGCTTGGCAACTCGGTCTGCTGCCTTCCTTTCAGCGTACTCACGTGCCCGGGTATGAGCATCCCGAAGCCGCTCCTTATGGACAGACAACCAGGCAGGCTCCTTCTCTTGCACTGGCTCCTGGCTCAACAAGGCATCTACTGGTAAGTGTGGCTGCATACCAAACAGCATGTAGTAAGGGGAGTAACAAGTGGAGGAATGAGGTGTCACATTATAGGTGTACACCAGCTCAGGTAAGTACTCTGGCCATTTTTGTTTCTTGTCAGGTGGCAAGGAACGCAAGAGGTCATGCAGAGTTCTGTTAAATCTCTCGCACTGTGCATTTCCCTGGGGGTGATGTGGCGTAGTGCTGGACTTTCTCACCCCATACAGTTTGCAGAGCGCTGCAATAACGGCACTCTCAAAATTTCTCCCCTGGTCTGAATGAAGACGCTGAGGCACACCGTACTTGAGGAACCATTCCTTCAGAAGGATCTTAGCGGTAGTGTCCGCCTTCTGATTGCGGGTGGGGAATGCCTGGCTGAACTTAGTGAATACATCGGTCACAACCAGGACATTCTCCTGTCCATCCGATGCAGGTTCCAATGTGGTAAAATCCATTGCGACCACTTCCAGTGGATGAGAAGCCAAGAATGGGGTCCAAGGTGCCTGAATCTTGGGCTGCGGAATTTTGACTAGCACGCACCGCTGGCACTCCTTCACCCACTTATCCACAGCTTTATACATCCCAACCCAGTAACAACGCTGCTTGAGCAGGGCCAGCGTCATCTCCACACCTTAATGCCCCATCTGGTCATGAACACTTCGCAACACCATTTCGACCAGACATGTTGGGAGCAGCAACTGTTGGCATTCCCCATTGAACACATCATCAATCGTTCTGTACATCAGCCCTTCTTTCTCTTGGATCTTGTTCCACTGCTTAAGCAACATCCTCAACGGTCTTGACAAGTGCTTTCTCTCACGATTTGTGGGTTTCCTCTTCTTGTCCCAGAAACTCTTGAGCACACTGATGGTTGGATCTGCATCCTGAAACTGACGAAGCTCATCCTTTGTGTATCCAGGTAATGTTGGGGTATTCTCCATGGGTCCCCCTCCAGTCTCTCCATCCTCTATGGCTGCATGTAACAGTCCTATTTCTCCCTCTCTAGGACTCGCCACTAGCCCTGCCAGGTCAACTTCCAGTGCAGTCCCTGTATGAAGCCCACTGCAAATAGCCACACAGCCATCGTACTCTGAATCCTCAGTTACCACCTCCATCGTCTCCAGTCCTGGTCTTCTAGAGAGAGAGTCAGCTGCAGTGTTACACCGGCCAGGGCGGTACTGGACTTTGAAATCGAATATGGCAAGCTGTGCAGCCCACCTCTGTTCAATGGCACCCAGCTTAGCTGTGTTGAGGTGGCAGAGGGGATTGTTATCTGTTAGAACAGTCAATTTGGATCCTAGCAGGTAACTCCTGAATTTCTCCACCACAGCCCATTTGAGTGCCAGGAGCTCCAGCTTCATACTACTGTAGTTCCTGTCATTTTGCTCTGAGCCCCTCAACCTCCGGTTTGCATAGGCTATCACAGTCTTACTTCCCTCTTGCTGCTGGTATATCACAGCACCCAATCCCAGGTTACTGGCGTCGGTCTCCAGCACAAACGGTAGGGTGAAGTCTGCGTAGCCTAGTGTCAGAGCACAGGTAAATTCCTCCTTGAGGTGCTCAAAGGCTTGCTGGCACTCCACTGTCCAAGAGTCCTTAAACAACTTGTTGGCCTGAGCAACACTCCCTTGGTGGACACAAGTGTTTACAACATCCGGACCGGCCACTTTAGAGAAGCCCTCAATGAATCTCCGATAGTAACTGCAGAATCCTAAAAAGGATCGCAGCTCCTTTAGAGTGTTAGGGATTGGCCACTGTTTCACTGCACTCACTTTGTCTGGGTCTGTAGACACCCCTTGAGCAGATATCACATGCCCTAAGAACTTTACCTCGGACTGCAGGAAGTGGCATTTTTCCACCTTAACTTTGAGTCCGGCCTCCCTCAACCTTTGTAACACAGTCTCAAGCCTCACTAAGTGTCCCTCGAATGTACTTGAGTACACAAGCAAATCGTCCAAATAGACGAGTACCATTTGAAAGACCAGGTCACTCATTATGGCCTGCATGAGACGTTGGAATGTCGCTGGCGCATTACATAAGCCAAACAGCATCCGCTGGTACTCATACAGGCCAAATGGTGTAATGAAAGCTGTTTTGTGGCGGTCCTTCTCATGAACTGAACGGTAGGGTGAAGTCTGCGTAGCCTAGTGTCGGAGCACAGGTAAGCTCCTCCTTGAGGTGCTCAAAGGCTTGCTGGCACTCCCCTGTCCAAGAGTCCTTAAACAACTTGTTGGCCTGAGCAACACTCCCTTGGTGGACACAAGTGTTTACAACATCATGGAGCGGACCGGCCACCTTAGAGAAGCCCTCAATGAATCTCCGATAGTAACTGCAGAATCCTAAAAAGGATCGCAGCTCCTTTAGAGTGTTAGGGATTGGCCACTGTTTCACTGCACTCACTTTGTCTGGGTCTGTAGACACCCCTTGAGCAGATATCACATGCCCTAAGAACTTTACCTCGGACTGCAGGAAGTGGCATTTTTCCACCTTAACTTTGAGTCCGGCCTCCCTCAACCTTTGTAACACAGTCTCAAGCCTCACTAAGTATCCCTCGAATGTACTTGAGTACACAAGCAAATCGTCCAAATAGACGAGTACCATTTGAAAGACCAGGTCACTCATTATGGCCTGCATGAGACGTTGGAATGTCGCTGGCGCATTACATAAGCCAAACAGCATCCGCTGGTACTCATACAGGCCAAATGGTGTAATGAAAGCTGTTTTGTGGCGGTCCTTCTCATGAACTGCTACCTGGTGATAGCCTCTCGCTAGATCAATAGACGAGAACATCTTGGCCTTACTCAAAGCATCCAGACTCTCATCTATTTGTGGCAACGGGAATGCATCACGCCTAGTTTTACAGTTCAGCTTCTGGTAGTCCACGCATAGCCTAAGACTCCCGTCAGTCTTCCGGACTAACACCACCGGAGATGCATACGAACACGCTTTTTGAGAAGTCCAGAGATATGGTCCTTCACCTCCTGGAATTGTTTTGGTGGTATACGTCGTTATGACTGTGAGACAGGAAGGTCATCGTTCAAGGGAATCTCATGCTTTACCAGTTCAGTATAACCGAGGTCTTCATCAGTGATGGCAAACACGTCCAGGTATCCCCTCAGAAGTGCCTTCAGCTCTGCCTGCTGTGCAGGGGT
The DNA here is from genome assembly GCF_001515645.1 of Sinocyclocheilus grahami. NCBI lineage: Eukaryota > Metazoa > Chordata > Actinopteri > Cypriniformes > Cyprinidae > Sinocyclocheilus > Sinocyclocheilus grahami. The sequence continues at coordinate 776,231 of NW_015505622.1, forward strand.
ACCGAGCTCGTCGTTCTCAAAAGCGAGGTGTGCTCTGATTGGCTAGCTATCCAGTGCGTCCCTGGGGGTGATGTGGCGTAGTGCGGGACTTTCTCACCCCATACAGTTTACAGAGTTCTGCAATAACGGCACTCTCGAAATTTCTCCCCTGGTCTGAATGAAGACGCTGAGGCACACCGTACTTGAGGAACCATTCCTTCAGAAGGATCTTAGCGGTAGTGTCCGCCTTCTGATTGCGGGTGGGGAATGCCTGGCTGAACTTAGTGAATACATCTGTCACAACCAGGACATTCTCCTGTCCATCCGACGCAGGTTCCAATGTGGTGAAATCCATTGCGACCACTTCCAGTGGATGAGAAGCCAAGAATGGGGTCCAAGGTGCCTGAATCTTGGGCTGCGGCATTTTGGCTAGCACGCACCGCTGGCACTCCTTCACCCACTTATCCACAGCTTTATACATCCCAACCCAATAACAACGCTGCTTGAGCAGGGCCAGCGTCCTCTCCACGCCTTGATGCCCCATCTGGTCATGAACACTTCGCAACACCATTTCGACCAGACATGTAGGGAGCAGCAACTGTTGGCATTCCCCATTGAACACATCGTCAATTGTTCTGTACATCAGCCCTTCTTTCTCTTGGATCCTGTCCCACTGCTTAAGCAACATCCTCAACGGTCTGGACAAGTGCTTTCTCTCACGATTTGTGGGTTTCCTCTTCTTGTCCCAGAAACTCTTGAGCACACTGATGGTCGGATCTGCATCCTGAAACTGACGAAGCTCATCCTTTGTGTATCCAGGTAATGTTGGGGTATTCTCCATGGGTCCCCCTCCAGTCTCTCCATCCTCTATGGCTGCATGTAACAGTCCTATTTCTCCCTCTCTAGGACTCGCCACTAGCCCTGCCAGGTCAACTTCCAGTGCAGTCCCTGTACGAAGCCCACTGCAAATAGCCACACAGCCATCGTACTCTGAATCCTCAGTTACCACCTCCATCGCCTCCAGTCCTGGTCTTCTAGAGAGAGCGTCAGCTGCCGTGTTACACCGGCCAGGGCGGTACTGGACTTTGAAATCGAATATCGCAAGCTGTGCAGCCCACCTCTGTTCAATGGCACCCAGCTTAGCCGTGTTGAGGTGGCAGAGGGGATTGTTATCTGTTAGAATAGTCAATTTGGATCCTAGCAAGTAACTCCTGAATTTCTCCACCACAGCCCATTTGAGCGCCAGGAGCTCCAGCTTCATACTACTGTAGTTCCTGTCATTTCGCTCTGAGCCCCTCAACCTCCGGCTTGCATAGGCTATCACAGTCTTACTTCCCTCTTGTTGCTGGTATAGCACAGCACCCAATCCCAGGTTACTGGCGTCGGTCTCCAACACAAACGGTAGGGTGAAGTCTGCGTAGCCTAGTGTCGGAGCACAGGTAAGCTTCTCCTTGAGGTGCTCAAAGGCTTGCTGGCACTCCCCTGTCCAAGAGTCCTTAAACAACTTGTTGGCCTGAGCAACACTCCCTTGGTGGACACAAGTGTTTACAACATCATGGAGCGGACCGGCCACCTTAGAGAAGCCCTCAATGAATCTTCGATAGTAACTGCAGAATCCTAAAAAGGATCGCAGCTCCTTTAGAGTGTTAGGGATTGGCCACTGTTTCACTGCACTCACTTTGTCTGGGTCTGTAGACACCCCTTGAGCAGATATCACATGCCCTAAGAACTTTACCTCGGACTGCAGGAAGTGGCATTTTTCCACCTTAACCTTGAGTCCGGCCTCCCTCAATCTTTGTAGCACAGTCTCAAGCCTCACTAAGTGTCCCTCGAATGTACTTGAGTACACAAGCAAATCATCCAAATAGACGAGTACCATTTGAAAGACCAAGTCACTCATTATGGCCTGCATGAGACGTTGGAATGTCGCTGGCGCATTACATAGGCCAAACGGCATCCGCTGGTACTCATACAGGCCAAATGGTGTAATGAAAGCGGTTTTGTGGCGGTCCTTCTCATGAACTGCTACCTGGTGATAGCCACTCGCTAGGTCAATAGACGAGAATATCTTGGCCTTACTCAAAGCATCCAGACTTTCATCTATTCGTGGCAACGGGAATGCATCACGCCTAGTTTTACAGTTCAGCTTCTGGTAGTCCACGCATAGCCTAAGACTCCCGTCAGTCTTCCGGACTAACACCACCGGAGATGCATACGAACTGGAGCTGTCTTGGATGACACGCTTTTTGAGAAGTCCAGAGATATGGTCCTTCACCTCCTGGAATTGGTTTGGTGGTACACGTCGTTATGACTGTGAGACAGGAAGGTCATCGTTCAAGGGAATCTCATGCTTTACCAGTTCAGTATAACCGAGGTCTTCATCAGTGATGGCAAACACGTCCAGGTATCCCCTCAGAAGCGACTTCAGCTCTGCTTGTTGGGCAGGGGTACCACCAATCTGCACTTTCTCCAAGGGACACTGCAGGTCACTGCTAACCCCGTCATTGACCTCTGGTTTACCATAACTTCCTCATGATCTGCAGAGATTCAATGGAATCTAACTTCGCAGGAGCTACTCTCAACACGACGACCCTGGCCAAGTACTCCTAGTTTCACCTTGGGTGGCAACCACACACCTTCTGGGGACAAGTTTACTACCTGCACTGGGAATACCCGCCTACCGGGTGATACCAAGGTGGGAATCAGGACCAAACCACCTGACAATGATGCCTTACCTGGCTCAAACAACCTTAAGTTTCTGTTTTCAGCTAGTTCTTTATGTGCTCTGGCCTGAATTGTAGCCACTGAGGCAGCAGGTATGTACGACTTACGTGTGCCTGCTACCCGGATCACAGAGTTTGCTCCTACTGGGGCAGCCTCTTGCACTCGGTTAAGGGCGGCTCTCCAGTCAGCATCCAACGTCCCCTTCAAAGCATTGTCAAACTCAGCTAGAATCAATTGTTTACACCGCTGTTCAATGTTCATGCCAAGTATGCCTGGGGGGGCTGAGTCAGTCTCCCCATCATTCTGGTCACGTATCACCAAGAACCCACACCCAGGTATAGTCAACCCCATTACTTGGATATCAAGTTCAACATACCCAAGGTAGGGAAGAGGCAACCCGTTGGCGGCAGTAATCTTTAACCACTTACTTGTGCAATGCATGTCTTTGTCTTCCCCATGAAGATGTTTTTTAAAGAAGCTCTCTGTCAAAGTACTCACGTTACTGCCAGTGTCTAACAGGCACTTGATGGCTACCCCCCCAGCGTGACAGGCACAGGATGGCTCCCCCCCCCCCCCCGCATGAATTTCCACTTCTGGGCACTTGCCCACTGCACGCTTCAGAAACCGCTCTTTTGTCAGTGTGCCAGTCTTTGAGCCATCAGTGTCACCTCTCATTGCTCGGCTCTTCGCAATGGAGGCGCACCGTTTCCCGGAACCAGAGACTCAGGCGTAGATGGCACATGGTTTTCCTGGAAGTGCTGCCCAGTGCATTGCCTGGCTGTGTGCCCGACGCTCTCACATCTCAAACAAATGGGTTGACCATCCCGGGTATACCTTGGCTTAAACTTGGGCTTACTAGGTTTCTCACAAGTTGGGTCAGACCTCTGAATCATGAGATCAGGGACAGCATTGGTAAGGTCCCCGATTGCTTTCCCTTGTTGTGTAATTACCTTAATTACCTCTTGTAGGACTACAGTCAAGTCATTTGGTACAGCAGCGGTCATCCTTGCATGCTCTACACTTTCCTCCAGACTCACTAGGTTTCGGTTTCGGGCCACATTAGCTGGACGAGGTCTCTCTTCTGAGCACCACAAAAGGGCCTCCTCATGAACTTCGAATAATGTAGCATGAGGTCGCTCTCTGACCACCTTGCGCAGTTCTCTCCAGAGTGCTGAATCCCTCACCCCTTCTATAAACTGGTGTCTCTAAACCAACTGCACAATTGGAACACAATGTAGTGCTTGTTGCAGTGCAGCATTTAACATCAATGACAGTGCATGTGAAAAATGTGAAAGCTGCCCTCAAATATGAGAACAGGTCTTCAGCTGACTTATCCCCCCCCCCCATACACAACCTGATTTCATCTAGTGCTGAACCCCTTAAGTGGGAGAGGATAAAATATACCTGATCCTCAGTACTCAACCCCCTCACTCTTATAACCCTCCCAAGTTCCTCAATGAACTCATCAACATTTTGGCAGTCCTTTCCTGGATCCCCACTGAAAGGTAAAATTTCTTTCTCCCTTGGGATATACACATAGGATCTAGAATGAACATTAGTCATGTTTGCGAGGGCTGACATTACTTCATCATGTCTACGTCCCAACTCCAAGATCTGGGACTGAAGCTGTGAGACAGGGTTACCTCCCTCAATGTCCATTTCCGGCGCCGCAGCACCTGCACCTTGAATGTCTTCCGCCATTGCGGCTGCACCGTCCATGTCCTCAGCATCCATGGCTTTGACGTAGTCACAGAAAGTCTCAGTTCTCAAACAGTCAGTTCAACAAGCACTGTACTCCTCGAAGTCCTCACACACAGCAGTCCTGCTATGCTGGCCCTTCGTCCTGCTGCCACTTCTGTCAGGATGGCACTGCAGGTCCTTCCAGCACTACCGTTGTTTGCACCCTTCTACTTTTGCATCGTAACAAATAAAAATCAGCCCCAAACAAAACAGAATCCCACATCTGACACCAAAATTAGATGTGGCCGGCTTGACGTCCTTCTAATATACTAAGGGAAAAGACAATGCCAAGACATCTAATAAAAAAGGATTATTTTATTCCCGACTGAGCCTCAAAGGAAACTCAGCATTAATGTTTTGTTTGGGGAAAAGTTTTTTTTTTCAGGATTCCAATCCAGTTGAACAAGAGAAGTCGTATAAAACAGAATAACAAAAAGCAAACACCCAATTCACTTCAATGGGTGCAGAAAACGAAATAAGGTAGCAGAAGAAATGTAAAGAATAAAAATAAGTTATTTACAGTAATAACCTCTAATCAAAACAGCAGATCACAAGCCCAATTTGACTTGAAATAATGCAACCAATATTGAAGAACCAATAAAGGTGTGCAAAACAATGGCAGTGGCCTATATGTGCTCTTATATGAGACTCTAGATTATCAATCACGTGGAAACTGGCACATGTGTGATCTCACATCATCATTCTCCCCTGCTCAATCTCCATTGAAGTAGGCCTGAATCCCCTCCCCCACCGGAGATCTCTCATGTGCAGCAACAAAACTCTCATTTAAACACTGAATTAAGTCATCCACTCTGTGCAGTCACACAACTGAAACCACCACAGGTCCACGAGTTGATAACCAGCCTGGATTATATCCGTTTAACAATTTTTAACAACTATTTTCTCCTCACTTGTAACTGCTGCTTCTATTGGCGCTATCTCTGTTGCCCTCTGACGCACACTCTCTCTCTTGTGCGCATGCTCAAACTCTCAAAGGAGACAGCACACATAACTGCATCATAGCGAAAACTTAAAGGGGAATCACCAGGGGAATTAAATATTAGACTATTCCTGCCCCGGTTACATATGTGAATGTGTTTACCTTTATAATGATCTTGTGAGTTGATCTATAATTTGTGATAGGTGCCCCCATGTTAGTTTGCACCGCAATTTAGAGAATCATATCTGTCGAATTTACAACATGTAAATTCACCAATTTCTCCAGAAATACATGAAAGTAAGTGGCCAGCAGAAGAAAAGAGTGAACTTTATAGTTACCTCACAATGTGTATACAATATTAATAAAACCGTCGTCAAATTATAATTGAATGGATTGTTATTGCTGCTTCCATAGACATCAGTGGGTATTTTACAAATTGTAAATGTATTGGTTTGCTAGTACTTGTGTATTTTATTGTATGCAAATAAATATTGAAATAAATATTACGTCCACGTCTACATTTGAGTCTGGCAGTATGTGATGTCACTGTACATTCTAAAATCCCATATGTGGGACCGTACTCCCAGAGGCACACAAATAACGATCCCACACGTGGGACCGTACTGCTCAAGCAGTTAAGAGAATTGGGGACTTGTTCCTGTTTGGATTTTGCTCCCAGTCTAGTTAAGGTCTTGGTGAGGTCATCTTCCCAAGGTGGTTTCTTCTTTGTTTTCGCTTACAGGTTGTTGATGTTGTTGTTTTTTGCCATCTTTCTCTCCTCCTCCATTTGAAAGAGGGATGGCATAGACTTTGTCCTGTTAGAGCCTCAGTTAGAGTATTCACGTTGACTATAAAAGCCAGTGGCATCAAGTTCTGACAAGTTGTTTGTCTGCTTAGGTGGCCATAGCAAAGGTTTTGTTGCTGAGGAATGCTGTTTAAAAGGTGTATGGGTTGTTTCAATTTCGCCTTTAAGCACGTGTGCACACTCTACAAGGAGTGTTGCTTCTGGGTTTAAACTATTTTAGACATGTCGCAAACTAAGTTAACAGTGCAATAAAGGGCATAGGCAATAAATGGAAAATAAACCAGCTCCTATAATATTTAGTAGAGTAAGAAGAAAACCTGCTTCATTTAGTTAAGGCCTATGTTGTACTGCACCATATTCCTGGAATGTGCCATTGAACAGAACAACAAAGACATAAGACTGTTTTGGAAGGATTTCAATCCATTTGTTTTCAATATGGACTTCAGAATTTTTGTGTTCCAGTTAAGTTGCAGTTGTGACTGGCCCCATTTCTGCATCTCGGCATGCAGCTACCAGCTAATTACAGTCATTTGTTTGGCCGGCTTGACGTCCTTCTAATATACTAAGGGAAAAGACAATGCCAAGACATCTAATAAAAAAGGATTCTTTTATTCCCGACTGAGCTTCAAAGGAAACTCAGCATTAATGTTTTGTTTGGGGAAAAGTTTTTTTTTCAGGATTCTGATCCAGTTGAACAAGAGAAGTCCTATAAAACAGAATAACAAAAAGCAAACACCCAATTCACTTCAATGGGTGCAGAAAACGAAATAAGGTAGCAGAAGAAATGTAAAGAATAAAAATAAGTTATTTACAGTAATAACCTCTAATCAAAACAGCAGATCACAAGCCCAATTTGACTTGAAATAATGCAACCAATATTGAAGAACCAATAAAGGTGTGCAAAACAATGGCAGTGGCCTATATGTGCTCTTATATGAGACTCTAGATTATCAATCACGTGGAAACTGGCACATGTGTGATCTCACATCATCATTCTCCCCTGCTCAATCTCCATTGAAGTAGGCCTGAATCCCCTCCCCCACCGGAGATCTCTCATGTGCAGCAACAAAACTCTCATTTAAACACTGAATTAAGTCGTCCACTCTGTGCAGTCACACAACTGAAACCACCACAGGTCCACGAGTTGATAACCAGCCTGGATTATATCCGTTTAACAATTTTTAACAACTATTTTCTCCTCACTTGTAACTGCTGCTTCTATCGGCGCTATCTCTGTTGCCCTCTGACGCACACTCTCTCTCTTGTGCGCATGCTCAAACTCTCAAAGGAGACAGCACACATAACTGCATCATAGCGAAAACTTAAAGGGGAATCACTAGGAGAATTAAATATTAGACTATTCCTGCCCCGGTTACATATGTGAATGTGTTTACCTTTATAATGATCTTGTGAGTTGATCTATAATTTGTGATAGGTGCCCCCATGTTAGTTTGCACCGCAATTTAGAGAATCATATCTGTCGAATTTACAACATGTAAATTCACCAATTTCTCCAGAAATACATGAAAGTAAGTGGCCAGCAGAAGAAAAGAGTGAACTTTATAGTTACCTCACAATGTGTATACAATATTAATAAAACCGTCGTCAAATTATAATTGAATGGATTGTTATTGCTGCTTCCATAGACATCAGTGGGTATTTTACAAATTGTAAATGTATTGGTTTGCTAGTACTTGTGTATTTTATTGTATGCAAATAAATATTGAAATAAATATTACGTCCACGTCTACATTTGAGTCTGGCAGTATGTGACGTCACTGTACATTCTAAAATCCCATATGTGGGACCGTACTCCCAGAGGCACACAAATAACAATCCCACACGTGGGACCGTACTGCTCAAGCAGTTAAGAGAATTGGGGACTTGTTCCTGTTTGGATTTTGCTCCCAGTCTAGTTAAGGTCTTGGTGAGGTCATCTTCCCAAGGTGGTTTCTTCTTTGTTTTCGCTTACAGGTTGTTGATGTTGTTGTTTTTTGCCATCTTTCTCTCCTCCTCCATTTGAAAGAGGGATGGCATAGACTTTGTCCTGTTAGAGCCTCAGTTAGAGTATTCACGTTGACTATAAAAGCCAGTGGCATCAAGTTCTGACAAGTTGTTTGTCTGCTTAGGTGGCCATAGCAAAGGTTTTGTTGCTGAGGAATGCTGTTTAAAAGGTGTATGGGTTGTTTCAATTTCGCCTTTAAGCACGTGTGCACACTCTACAAGGAGTGTTGCTTCTGGGTTTAAACTATTTTAGACATGTCGCAAACTAAGTTAACAGTGCAATAAAGGGCATAGGCAATAAATGGAAAATAAACCAGCTCCTATAATATTTAGTAGAGTAAGAAGAAAACCTGCTTCATTTAGTTAAGGCCTATGTTGTACTGCACCATATTCCTGGAATGTGCCATTGAACAGAACAACAAAGACATAAGACTGTTTTGGAAGGATTTCAATCCATTTGTTTTCAATATGGACTTCAGAATTTTTGTGTTCCAGTTAAGTTGCAGTTGTGACTGGCCCCATTTCTGCATCTCGGCATGCAGCTACCAGCTAATTACAGTCATTTGTTAGATTCACAGCTAATTTACTTCTTTCTTTTTTTTCTCTCCCTCTAACTTTCTTCTTCTGCCAGTCTGTCTCTGTCTCTCTTTCCCTCTCTCCCCCTTATTGTGCATTTTAATTAAACCATCTGCTAAATAAAGTCATTCCTGGTATTCAAGCACACAAGCTTGACCCTCGGCACTCTGAATCGTTTCTGCAGAAGTGAACCTGTCTGACTCTTTGTTGCTATTCTTCTAGTGTAGTTTTCACAGCATCAAATGTTCCGTTCCTTCCCTCTGCGTGAGGTCGCTGAGGCTAAAGACACAATGATGAATTGTGCAAAATGCGCTTAATTAAGTTTGCCATAGTCATCTGGGGCTGCTTTATTTTTATAATTGTGTTTTTGTTTTCTTTTCACTGCATCGCTCTCTTTTTCTTTCTTTCTCTCTTTTTTTCAGACCTTAGCCAGACCTCTTACTTGAATTATGGACACTACTACACATTATACAGAGGAACAGAGGCAAAGCAGAAACTTTAAACTTTCTGTCCCTTTACTCTTTTACCCTCAGTTACAGAGACAATTCAGAATATTTCCAACTCCTGTCACTCAGAGAGAAACTTAAGAGTACCAGACCTCCTTGATTTCTTCTTTTTGTCTCCCTCTGCTGTTTTTTTCTCTTCTTCTGTATTACTAAAACAGCAGATGAGTGGACACCCGCACAGCAGGAGATGCCATGAGAGTGTTTCTCTCTTTCCTTCCCCCTCCTTTCTTTTTGCTTAGTCATATCAGGCACATGAAGCTTCAAACACTGCTCTGAATCTGAAGGTGGGGATGCTCTCTTTTCAAATATTCTTCTAAACTGTTTTCTTTGTTTAAGCAGTGCAGCCAGGGTGAAGGGGAATAAGGAAAAGCTTACCGTTTTAGTAAGCGGCAACACTCTAGAGATCTTCAGCAGACATATTTCAGGTTAGAGAATTAAAAAAAAAACTCACATCAATATTCTGAGAATATTGCATCTACATTGTGTAGTGACCACAGAAGTGATTGTGCCAAATGCACAGTCTTGTCTTTAGCAGGATGAAGAGTGCCCCTATTATGGATTTTTGAAAATTACCTTTCATGCAGTGTATAACACAGCTCTAAGTGAATGAAAACATCCTGCAAAATTTTAAATCTGAAAGTGCACCCTGTATAAAGTTATTGTCTCACAAAAGAAAGAGTCGACTCTGAATCATTGAAACGAGTCGTTTTTAAAACGAATCCCAAGCCGTTTCATGTTGACGTCAACATGAAATATTAGCATATTGTCCACCCACTTGGTCTTCGCATTGGTCTGAATGAAAACGCAAATTCATTCTTTGCCACTAGGTGTCGCTTTTGGAGTGGTAAAAATAACGGTTTCCCCGGTAACGCTGTACACAAAGCAGCACTATGCTCACAAAGCTTTATCAGGCATTACAGGCATGATGAAATTAAAATGAGACCAATCGGACCAATCTCCGCCGATTAACGTCACGCAAAGGAGGGGTTTGGAAAATGTTTTTTGACCTTGCATGCATGTCAACCTGTTGTTGGGGACTCCCGAAACCAAAATATGAACTTTTTATTACCCATAATAGGGGTACTTTAAAGCTGTCGTCTTTGTGTAGTGACCACAGAAGTGATTGTGCCAAATGCACAGTCTTGTCTTTAGCAGGATGAAGAGTGCCCCTATTATGGATTTTTGAAAATTACCTTTCATGCAGTGTATAACACAGCTCTAAGTGAATGAAAACATCCTGCAAAATTTTAAATCTGAAAGTGCACCCTGTATAAAGTTATTGTCTCACAAAAGAAAGAGTCGACTCTGAATCATTGAAACGAGTCGTTTTTAAAACGAATCCCAAGCCGTTTCATGTTGACGTCAACATGAAATATTAGCATATTGTCCACCCACTTGGTCTTCGCATTGGTCTGAATGAAAACGCAAATTCATTCTTTGCCACTAGGTGTCGCTTTTGGAGTGGTAAAAATAACGGTTTCCCCGGTAACGCTGTACACAAAGCAGCACTATGCTCACAAAGCTTTATCAGGCATTACAGGCATGATGAAATTAAAATGAGACCAATCGGACCAATCTCCGCCGATTAACGTCACGCAAAGGAGGGGTTTGGAAAATGTTTTTTGACCTTGCATGCATGTCAACCTGTTGTTGGGGACTCCCAAAACCAAAATATGAACTTTTTATTACCCATAATAGGGGTACTTTAAAGCTGTCGTCTACAAATCTAAAACTATAAAATATGGCAAGATATGGCATAAAACAGTAGTGACAGTTATTCCATGGAGTGCCCATCAGTGTTGGGGAGGCTTGTGCAGTTTACCAAGCTAAATTAGTTCAACTACATTCAGGCTTGAAAACAAACAAACATAAAGAATAGTAACTTACTACATGCTACATACTAATTACATTGAAGCTTCTTAAAACCAAGCACACCAAAAGCCTGTCGCAATGTGCCTTTAGTTGACAGGTGCCTAGTTGCTATTTCTATATTACACATTGCTGTGAAAACCCCCTTTTGGAACCTTTATTTTTAAGAGTGTACCGTCACTCTACAAAGCTACTTTAGCCACCTCTTCATCCAAAATTAAATTATTTATTTATTTATATGATTGATTTGTCTACATAACTTCAGTTAGATCAAAATGTTGCTGGTCTGTTTGTCTACTAATTTAAATCATCTTTTATTTCAATCATATGTTTATTAAGTTGTAGGAAAAAAATTAATATAAAATGAGTAAATTTTTTATACCAGTGGATTTCACCATTGTATTAAAGTCTGGTATCGAGCTTGATTGGTTCGTGTGAATCAGAGTGACTGCAATCAACTAGAAACAATAAAAGCTAAATACAAACAACAACCTTACTGTATATAATTTGTAAGTTTCTTAAGGAGCCAAAAAAAGCAATGAACAGCAGCATTTAACCAAATATTCCAACAAAAAACAATGCTGCGTATGATCCATCCAAATAAAGTGATTCACTAATGCAAGCCGATTTATTTTGCATGGAGTGGGTCACCCCATAGAGCTAACATTTTAAAATCACATGACCAGCTCAATGCTAATTTGTTTATCCTGGTAGCTCCAATATTAATAATGGTTAAATGTTTGTTTTAGCCTATTTCTACAATGGCATCAATAATCTAAAACTTCTTTTAGGTGTTCAACATGACTTGTTTTGGACAGCACAACAATTTCTGGCATTCTTCATGAAGTCGTGAACATTTCCACCAAAATTTCTAGAATGAATCTGACTTTATAATAAGAGAGAGGACCACCGAGATGAATTGTGAATTTGATTTATTCCTTCAGTTTGCATATGAGAGTGGTTTTTGCAGAGATTGTCGGGGGACAAATGCCTGAAGTATATATGTTAGTGCATTATTACTGATACGTAGTGCAGAATAACTAAATAAGCACTACGCATTCATGTATCAAGATAGCAGTGATGAAATATCTTATATAATTCTATAGTATAATTGTATTCTATATTCAACACATATTGCGTATTCTGTAGGAAAACATAGAACTGTGAAATCACAGGGTGATTATGTTAATAGTTTTACGTTTTTTCAGTCATTAACATGAACTGTTGGCAATCAGGGTGCAACGAGAGTTTTGTAATAACATTGTTGACATAAAACTACATAAATTACAAATGTATTTTTGAGGATTTATATAAAAAGCACACATAAGATGTCCTGTATTGCCCTGAACCATTCAATTGTTCTGATCTACACCATACTGGTGCCCACTTTATTGATTTTGTTGCTGGTTTTGTTCACTTTTGAATTTAAGGATCTTAATGAACTAACTGTGCTTTTCCGCTTTCAGGTATCTCCCTTGTGAATACAAGAAATGATCAGTGCACATATATGGAGCACACAGATTAAGATAAATGGAAGCTCAAATGTGCTTGCTTGGCATGCATGCACCAATAAAGTTGTTTTTTGTGTGCATCAGCATATTTTATGTGCTTTATATATGTGTGTTGATCAATGTTTAAATGTGAATAAAAGTAAAAGCTGTTCATCATATAAAGCGATCATGTCTTTTCAGAGGATTTGTTATAAACAGCTCAATTCACATGAATTACTATTACAATGTCTTTAGGACTCCTTAGGACTTTCATTGGAGGGACAGAAATCTCTCAGGTTGCATTATAAATATCTTAATTTGTGTTTTGAAGATAAACAAGTCATCCTTGTTTGGAACGACATGAGGTTGAATAAATGTAAAAGTTTTGTTTAAATGACTTTTAGGTGAAATATCCCTTTAAATTAGTGGCATCACTACTTTTATTCATGCAAAGTAGTTTTTCCCCAACACTGGTGTTCAAAGAGACAGAGCTATTTGAAAATAAATCACCGCTTTAGGTTGTAAGTAAAGCAATTGCATATGGAAATGCAAATTACATGAGCATTAATTTATTTTCAGAAGGCTGTCAAAAAACTTCGACCAGCAGTCTACTCCCTAGTGGGGAGGAGAGGATATCTTGGCATGTTTGATAGGTGATAGTAAATGTTCCCCCTGGCCTGCTTTTTAAAAAAAAAATACAAGTTGATTACCTTTAATGGAATATTATTGCCGTAGGTAGTGTGTCTGTTGTCTACGCAGACGCTTTAATTCTCAGCAAGTGGAGTGATGCGTATGAAATGAAATGTGCATTCAGATATTGTTTACCCACAAGCGTTTGTTTGAGTCTGTGTATGTGTGTATTTATATTTAACCAGACACAGTAGCTACAGAATAACTTGTTTGTTTTGTTCTTCTCATCTATCTAACACCTCCGAGGGAAACTAGACGTATACAGATGCAGACACGAATAAATACCCACAAGTTGTGCACACACTTGACACATCCCCCCTCAGATTCCTACACATTGTTCACCAAATCCTGTTGAAGCCACTCTCATAAATCCTGGATAAATCCATATAGTCATCTGACGTAGAATGTGAAGCAGTTCTGCTTCCTTTCAAATCTGCTCGTGTTGATATTCAGAAGACCCAGTCAGGCCCCTCAGAGTGATAAACGGCTGGCCATAGGCCATCATAGCTCGCCCATCCATTATTGCCCCATCAAACTTGCATCATTCATCATGCTGATCTGATGTGTAAATATTAGCAGCAGTGTTTAGGGATGGAGCCGGTGTGCTGAATAGCATCAGGAAGGGGGGAGAGATAAACACAGACAGACAGACAGACAGAGAGAGGAAAAGAAGATTCATAACTACAATTTCTGATTTGTCAGAATGTTTCTTTGAAAAAATCAACAGTTTTGTGAAAATATTATAAATGAAAAAAGCCAAATCAATGTCATGAGGTGCAACCAGCATGCAGAAAAAGAAACAGAAAACAGAAAATGATATGATAGAGTGGAACCCTGCAGACCCGACTGTTTTAAAATCAACAAGTCTTTAAAATGTCAGATATTTTGACTATTTTATGGGAAGGCAAGGTTATTTCAGGTTGTTAAATTTAGTACGTGATGATATTTATGAATAATAAAAAAAAACTTTTTATTTTGATAAATGGGCTACCGAATATTAAAAAATAAAAATTGAAAAGGTTGATTGAGATGTACTCTGTGTACCAAAACACAGAGTTTTTTTTTTTTTATTATTAATTTTAGTCTTTTGAGTCGGCCCCCAAAAAATGTATATTATGCCATAATTTACTTACTGTCTGTCCAATATATATATATATATATATATTAGTGCTGTCAATCGCATCCAAAATAAAAGTTTTTGTTTACATACTATATGTATGTGTATGTTATTATGTATATATAAATACACACACACACACACACACATACAGTATATATTTTGAAAATATTTACATGTATATACATTTATATATTTATATTATTATATTTTGTATTATATATAAATATATTTAATATATAAACATATCATATTTTTCTTAAATATATACATTCATGTGTTTGTATTTATATATACATAATAAATATACACAGTAAACAATCATATAGTATGTAAACAAAAACTTTTATTTTGGATGCGATTGACAGCACTAATATATATATATACACAGTATATATACACCATTTTGGTGACTCAAAATATATATTCAATTAAACATATATGATAGTAAAAAAAAAAAGTAAAACATATTAGCAACTGGAACAATTTTATATATTGGCGTATATGTCTAGCCCATACAAATATGGTTCATGTATGTGTAATAATTTTTTATCATATATATGTATATCGTTTACATGTATATCCATCCCAAAGGCCATATATGTTTATATTTTAATAGTAAATAAAGGAAAGACAAGTATTTAAAAAAAGTATTATAAAAACATGCAGATACAACATGTGTTGTTTAATTAAAGTTACATATATAAATAAAATATATATTGTAGACATTATATGGTATAATACCATATAACAAACTTATATCCTCATCTACCCAGAAAATGAATGTATGTGAAAACTATATATTGCCTTACAGTATACAACAATATCACTCTTGATATGTAATTTATTATATTTCCATATGGGCTGGGAATGTTGAAAGAAACTTCTCACAAACCTGTGATTTTCCATTCTTAGAAGCAAGCTTAAAGCGTATCCAGCTTTACTGTATTACTATTGCCTGCCGTTAGCTTAGAGGCTAACTGTTCCTTTCGATATCATGAGTTTTTCTTTAAAAAATCCTCAAGCTGATCTAGCAGGCCAAGTACAGGACCCTGTTTTGGGTAGAGGAAGGGGGCAATACAATCAGGACACATCATAGCCCATATTGAACCCAACTCTCAAAAGCAACACATCTCAACATATCTGGAGCACACGAGTTAACCTCCAATTGAGGTGATCCTGCATTTAATCAGTCTGGCTATGGAGAAGCTTTGACTGAGAAACATAAGACTTTAGATCAGTTGAGTCTACATACTAAAATGTACTAGCATTAAATCAACTTCTTTAGAGTAGAATTTAACTGAATAAAAGTGTGGGGGAGTGAATTTAACCTTGTATGGATTGATTTAGCATCGGGTCCGTTTCCCGGATAGATTTGCACCGTCTGGCTGCGCGTCTCTCCTTCGGAATAGCATTCGAAACACTGCTCTCCTCTCTCCTCTCTCCTCTCGCCATTTGTACCTGTTCTGCACTCTCTGCTGTAGGGCCATCCATCACAGGCAGCACTGCATTGCACAAACAAGCTGGAGTGCTGCTCCATCTTGCCCCTGCAGAGCTTTCATGCCTGTGAGTGGATCTGCGCTCCCCACTTGACCCTTCAGCTTCTGTATAGTATCCAAACCACCATGCCAGCCCGCAGCTCCAGATCCTCCCTCCGTCTGACAGAACCCAAACCCTTTTTAACTGAGTAATCTCTCAGTTTACAAGGCACCTGTTTCCTTGAGGCGGCGCGGGGGCGGAAGAATCCTCTCACTTCGGCTTACTCATTCGTTAAGCCCAGCCAGGCTCTTCAGAGCTGCGAAGGAAGATGCAGAGCTGGAGAACTTTCCAATGTGATAATTGCACACTGCAGGCATCCCTCCGCCGCGGAGACGACATTGACAGAGGTGAAGGGATAAATGGAGGAAGCTTTAGAGTGATTCATCCTTTCATGCTTCACGCTTATGGGAACCAGCAGAATGGGGAGGATGTGCAGAAAGACCCCCGGAAAGTTTTGTCGTCAGTGGAGTCCGAGAGGCAAATATGGAGAAGGTTATGTTAAGGAATACTGTATTCTATCGTAGCTGTGCAGTAATTGGAGGTGTGGAATAATTCAGTAGCCGAGTTACCCGTTCACATGTCAGGGAGAGGAATGGGAGAACTCCACGGCTCTAATTGAGCAGGGTGAAGTCTGGTTTTTAGCCTTTAAAGTGGAGGAATTACTCAGCAAGTAGCTCAATTCCTGCAGAGCTCTTCTGCAAATGATCTTAAAGTCTTTTGACAGGTGAATATGCAAGAGAGCGGAAGAAACCCGATCGTTTATCGCGAGAGACGAATGCTAAAACAAGACAAAATCCAGACGTTTAGTGCCATTGAGGAACCCGATCCTGATTGAAATGACAAACTGATGTATAATGGGTTTAATTTTAAGGTGTTTAATAAGAGCAAACTGTTTTTTTCTCCTTCACCCAGGTGAACATATGCAAAAATATTCAGCTTATGCAGATTCGCAGTTTGCCAGCAGTTGCGTCGCACCAAGTTGAAGCCTGAACTTACGATGACTTCTGCTTCCCCCCTTTTTTTTTCTTTTTCCCGAGCGCCGCTTCAAAGGCCAGAGTGATCAAAGCAGTCTGAGCGAGAGAAAGGGAGGGAGGCAGAGGCAGGGAAAGAAAAAACGAATGAAAACTCCCAAACGAACAGAAGAATGCGCAAACAGGGCTGTCTACACAAACAAAAGCAGTGCACCACAAATTCGCTCCTTCTTTTTTCTCTTCAGAGCAAAATTTCTGTCAGACAGACTCAACATCTCAATTGACGCTCTCTCTCCCTGACGCTATTTCAATTTCAGTCTCCCAAGCTCGAGTGCATAATATAGCAGCTCTATCATGACCCAAATAAGACATCATGTTGCCTGTGACGCATTAGAGATCAACTTGAAATGGTGATGTTTAAAAATGAGGAAGAACAGTGCTTACAGATGGCAGGGGAGCTTTCGGTTGTCATTTGTTGTAGGAGACAATACACTGAAGTGCAGGTTTATGCAAACAAGTGTCGTGTTTTCTGGATTTTCACTGCATGGGTTTCTGATACTAAATCTGATTATTTAGAAATCTGATTTACTTTTTAATTACTTTTTAATGACTCTAAGCAACCAAACACACTTCACTTCTTCTGAATTACACTCAAAATTTAATTCAGGGAAACTTTTCAGTGCAATTTTAAAAAAAAGCATGAGAAAAACAACAAAGCTGAGATGTTAGAAAACATTGAAATGTTAGCTATTGATATTTATTTTTGATAGATTGACATTTTACTGTAATACTGTACTAACTGTATGGATCATTAAAAAATAATATTCAAATAAATTCGTATTGTGTTTATGTAGATCTGGATCTAATTTCCATTCGTGTGGTTATGCTTAATTAAAATGATTCTTGCAGTTGCAATAAATTAAGCTCATTTGAATTTTGACATATTTCAATTGATTGCACAGTGCTATTTTTGGCCAAATGTGTGACTAAAGAGTTGAGTTGAATTGGCTGTTTTTAATAATATAAACTTAAGTAGCAGCAAAAAAAAAGTGTTAACAGACCATTTTAATTAAACACTGCTGTATTCTTTCAGTTCCTTCCTTGTAGACTATAAAATCAAAAAGGAGAAACAATGCATGCAAACAATATCACTTATTTTTAGCCCTCTTCAACAAACAGACAGTTGTGAACAGTCATGATGTCTTTGATTTTCATTCTCAGAAGGTGAGAAAGGCTGCGGGCAGCTCTGAATACTAATGTGTGACTATTGCTGTGCGAGATTATAGGAGGGAAATTACAGCCAATTAACATGGGATCCAAGGCACTCTGTTGTGCTCTTAAAAGAGCACATCTGGCTCTGAGTTCTAGAGTGTCGTGATAATGAGGGGTTCGAGGTAAATGAAATGATTTCTTGGGTAGCACAGCCTGTGATTTTTAACAAGCCTGTCCTAACAGATTGCTTGAGTTATGACCTGACATGAATATTAGAAGTGACTGTTTATGATAATGTAAATATGTTTTAAAAGACAAGGGTAAAGCATGCTTTCTGTGAAATGTTCTGTTGAGTATACTAGGCATATACTATGACATGGCATTATCATAAGAAGCACTTGTTCCCCATAATTGCAACTTCTTAACTGTGGTCGACTGATAAAGATTTTCTGATGCTCAATGCCAATATAATAGGGTGACCATACGTGCCATTTTGCCAGGACGCGTCCTAGCCAGGATTTTTATATTGCCTAAAATATCTAGGTTTATGGTCACCCTAAATATAAGTAACACTTTTGATAGTCCACTCTACTTGTTACTAATAATAGAAAATCAAATGCCTTCATATTTTTCATAGACAATTTACTTTGTTTAAAAGTTCTGTGTGATAATTTAGTAATCTGAAGTGTTAAACAGAGACAATAAACTAATGAAGACAAAGAATGAGTGAGGGAAACATGTGCTTAGGAGATATTGTTCTCAGCGTTGTCAAAATAAAAGTCCCACTTCTGACATTTCGGCTAAACTGAAAGAAACACTGGCCAATGTCACTAATTAAAAAATGCCAAATATCAGCTGATATATCAGCCTTTGCAATATATTGGTCGACCACTATTTCTTATGTATAGTGTATTATTTAGTGTTCTATATAAATGTGTGTATGGACAAAACTGAAATAGAAATAATGTCTGTCAGTTTAAAGCCTAAACAGGTCATAGATTGTATCTGTGTCTAGTATTATTGCAAATGCCATCACCTACAGTAGTTCTTTTGGCACTCAACAATGAAGTGCCAATCGTACTTTTTATAATCCATAATTTAGGACTCTTTATGAGCTTTTCTTCAAGTTTGCAGTTTTCTGTTAATCAGTAGCAGTTATTGGACATCAACCTTCTAATTCCTTATAATTAAACTCCAGAATTAAAATTAAATCTTATTAAAATCAAGAATGTTCTGTTGACTTTGACCTAGTTACCGGTACTGTAGGGCTTCTTGACCTCCTGACTCCATAGCACCAAGACCTTGTTTGCCATAACCTGTATCCATGTCATAATGTGTGCCAGAACGTGCAGAAACCGTCACCTCCAGAATTGGTGGATCCCTCACCATATGCTTCTGAAATACATGTATGTTACTGTTACCATGTTTTTAATGGAAAAAAAGAGTAATAATCAAAGGACTAGTACTATACATAAGTCAATAAATGTACACGGAAACATGCATTGCATACAAAATAATGAAAAGTCATATGTTATGTGAAATATATTGTAAAACAAGAACAAAAGTGGAACTACAGCCTTCAGAAACCTAAAATGGAAGCGCCTACACAGCTTTTATTTTCCCTCGGGGTCAGCGCCACAGAGATCTGTGTCTACAGGGCTCTTAAATAAGGCTCACAGGCCCCTGGAGACTAAAACGAGGCCTGGAAAGACAGTTATAGGAGAATCACTAAACACAGGTCACTTGCACAAACCTGACCAATAAGCCTGTTGTGAACATGTGATTCTCATTTACTACAGTATTGATCGCTCGATGCAGTGTCTTGGGTCTCTCTCTCTTTACTCTCTTTTGGAAAAGTAAAAGGGACTACTTAAAGAGATAGTGTAAAGGATAAGGGATAGAGATCTAGGTTAAGTGTTAGAAAATGAATAAAATGAGTGACCATAAATTATAAAATTACATTATAAAATAAAAATAATTTATAATGATGCTGTCATTTTGACTATCTCTGTGGCTAAGATTTAGAATGGGACAAATAGAGTAGATTCATATCTATTTTTTTTATATCTGATACACATTTATGTGGATAAATTAAGCATTAGCGTTAGTTCTGGCTGGTCATGTGAGTCAAGCTTGCATCAGCTGATTCTCAGCTGATCACATCTACCTATAGGAATACGACACCTATCGCGGCATATAAGCTCTATTCAGTATTATTCAGCAGCTCTACAGCTTTTCCCCGGAGCAAATTACCCTCCTCCATCCCAGCTCCTCCTTTCGCCACAGTCAGGACTTGGCTTTCTGATATTCCTTGCTAATCAGACTCCTTTATCTTGAATAAAATGTTACACTTAAATATCATTAAGTACATTAATGATATCTGCCTTGTTCTGTTCTGTTAACCCTAGGGGGGTTATTATTGCTGCTCTCCCTGCTCATTCATGACAGGCTGCATGGATGGGCAGGGAGGTTTTTGCCCAGAACAGAACCATACAGCCAAACCAAACTTTATTCTAAGTATCTATCATTTTGACGATAGTGGTCCTGACAGAAATACAGTAAATGGTATTGTAAAGTATTATTTTGGACAGAAACTCAATCAAGATGTATGAGTATAAACTACAATCAAAGTGCAAAGTAAGAAATTTTGATGGAAAGAGAGAGAGAGAGTTAGAGCGTAAATGAATTGCGATCGAGAGCAATTTCTTAATTTTCTACTCAGCTAGTTTCTCTCTGCCCTTGTGTCATAGAGATAGAGTAGGACAGATGATATATAGACTGACATGTACAGGATATAGAATGATGTAATTGAAGAGAAGAAGAAAACCACTATAAAACAAAGGTACATTGTGACACACTCATATGAAAACTTACCGGGACACTGACTTTATAATCAAGAAATACACTCAGTCCGAAGCCAGGTGATCGCTGGCCCCTCCTCTATCTGTGTAGAGGTTATTTCAACCTTTTCAAGTTCAGCTCCTTTCAGACTCCTGTTCCATTAACACTAATGCCCAAATAATTCCACTAATGCCTCCTTACTCACAGCTGAGGATTAAACCCAATAAATCTGTACCATTCTCATAGAATGCTGGAGACCTTTTAACAGAGAGCCAATAGATTCCATTTCCCTTTTCTTCCCTCTCTCTCTCTCTTTCCCTTTCCGTCTCTATAACCAGTAATTGATATTTGGGGATCGTTTTTTTCTGTTCTCATGCAGCCTTAGCAGAATGAGCTTGTGAGTGATTGTGAAGTAAAAACAGCTGAGGCTGGTAGAAAAAAATACAACTTAGGATTTAGGATTAACCACTACATACTGGAAGAGAAAGAAAACAGAAAGAAAGAACCCTAAACTGACTGTAGAAGCAGAGCATAGAAAACTATATCCCAATGACTCCAACTTCTGATTCAGTAACAACTAGTATAAGTTAACTGTAGATTAAACTTAACACTTTATTTTGACAGTCCAATTTAGACATTCTACTAAATGGAAGTAACTTTGCAACTACATGTCAGTTACCAGTCATTAGAGCATGAGTAGACTGACTGCTTAAAGGGGTCCTATTATGCTCTTTTACAAAGTCTTGATTTTGTTTTGGGGGTGTACTAGAATATGCTCTCATGCTTGATGGTTCGAAAAACGCATTATTTTTCACATAATTTACATTATTATTCACATAATTTACATTATTATTCACATAATTTACATTATTAAAATAACTTTCTCCCCAGGCTGGCACAAACGGCTCGATTAGTTCCGGCTTTGATGAAGGTCCACCTTCCGAAAAACTAAATGTGATTGGTTAGCTGTCCCAGTGCATTGTGATTGGCGAACAGCTTAAACGGTGTTTCAGTACTGCCACGCCCCTTGCTCCGTCTTTCAACAAAAGCTTTTTTGGCGAATCCGGCAGACACCACGTACTCCATCATGTTGTGGAAGCTGTCCTCAGTAAAATGCGCAGCACACAATAGCAAATTGGGGTTATAATGCTCAGGAACAGAGTTAGAAAAGTAAATTGGAACCACTGTTTACTGACATCAAACAAAGACGTTTGGGTGTGGAGATGAAAAAAACAGCGTTTCAGGCGGTCGCGCACCAGACGAGAAGCGCAGCATCGCGTCGCACCACATCTTTAAAATTCAAATACATTATTTTCTATGAGTGTAGGCACACCGGCGGCGCCATTCGGTGTCTGTCTGCGGCACCCAGCTACGTCGTGTTATACTTGTAAGAATTGTTCTAGACATGCTAGACATATCTCTGCAGCAGCACTTCTTCTTCATCGTCTCGTCTGATGCACTCACTCAACCAAGCATTCTAACCACAACCTCGCCCCTCCCCACCCCCCAACCATTCGAATTTCTGTAGGCGGGAATTCTTTGTAATGATATTCCAATGAGCCACTTTGTGATATCACAAAGCCCGGAAAACAAGCGCTGTAGTCCAAACGAGCCGTTCGTTGTAGTTCTTGAAAAGGAATAGTTCACCCCAAAATGAAAATCATTTACTCACCCTCATGACGTTCCAAACCTGTATGAATTTCTTTCTTCTGCTGAACACACAAGATGATATTTTAAAAGAATGTGGCTAACCAAACAGCTGACAGTAGCTATTAACTGTCCCTTTAATATCTGCTAACTCTTTATTTTGATGGTCCCCAAACAGCCATGCTACTGACTATAAGTAACTTTGCAAATGCATGCCAACTTATTCTACTAACCCTAACCTAAACGTCTACTAATACTTTAATTAGAGGTTTGAGGAAATGTTTGTTGAATAGTTGTTTGCTGAACATTCTTTCATGCATGTGATAGTGTTAGAGAGATGTATGAACATAAACATGCTGCTGAAAATGATATTACTTATTAAAAAATAAGTAAAGTCATTTAAAAATTAAAAAACTAAATTATTATACTTTCAAGTGTGTTCAAGGTTTCTATTTTGTAGTAGGAATAAAGTGTCAAGTCACGTTGGCTACTACATGCAATACTATATCTACTACATTTGCTCTCTCTGCCTCTCACTTCAGGACATGGAGAGGGTGTAGGTCTTATCACATCATCTTGGAAATTCCATATCTCCCCCTTCCTTCCTTACCATCCACTGCTTTGAATTTAATGCTATAGCCATACATTATAGATGAACTTGATACTCTTCTTACCCTCGTCCCAGAAGACTTCTTGGTGATCTTAATATTCACTTGATGCTCCTACCTACTTCAACGCATCTCATGTCCTTCAAACTCGCTCTCTCAAGCTCCTCTGCAAATCACAACATCTTCTTTTCATAAACTGTCCTACATCTTTAGTATTCGTCCATACATGATTTTATTTTTTATTTTTTTAGTGGGAAGATGCTTTACGAACTTATGACATCATGAACATTTTAAGAATTATTTTAAAGACCAATTCTCACTATTGACTAGCATGCATATAGCATATTGCCTGTTTATTAGTACTTCTAAAGCACACATTAATGCCTTATTCTGTAGGACCATATTTTAAACGTAACTACTTTTAGTTAAGCGAATTATGAATTTATTAAGGCAAAAGTCATAGTTAATAGTTAGTTAATAGTGAGAACTGAACCTTAAAATAAAATGTGTGACCAAAACTGTTGTAGAAACAATTTTCACTCGGAAATTACTAATACAAATAATTACAAATAGTCGGCAACCAAAAATCTTTGTTTTATTTACAGCATCTTTTACAGTGCAGTTACTTACAGCTTTTTTTTTTACATTGTATTAGGCGAGTTTTTCCCATGCTAAAA
Source organism: Sinocyclocheilus grahami (assembly GCF_001515645.1). NCBI lineage: Eukaryota > Metazoa > Chordata > Actinopteri > Cypriniformes > Cyprinidae > Sinocyclocheilus > Sinocyclocheilus grahami. The sequence goes on from NW_015505622.1 coordinate 800,166, forward strand.
TCGACTGTAAATCCACATTTTCCAAGCTGATTTAATTTAATTTTATTTTATTTGTTTCTTATTTAATTTAATGTAATTGTTATTTATTTTATTTGTTTTTATTTAATTTAATTTTATATTTATTTCAAGTTTATTATTAAATTTTATTTCATTATTTAATTGTATTTGTATTATTATTATTTATTTATTTATTTATTTTTACTCACTCATGATGGGTTTGCATCCTTGTTCGCCTATCCACAGAAATTATGGCTATCAGAGCTGACTTTCCTTTCTTTCTTCTCAATCTATTTTGGCAGCTGGTGTGAATCACCATGAAGAATTTGTTTAGTGTTGCGAATTTGTGGTCCCAAATGTATTTTGGGGATTAAATGGAATGACATAAATACTGTCTTTTCGCAGTAAGCCATGATCTCATGATGCTTTGGATAACACGCTAAATAAATAAATGTAAAATCAATAAATGCCATTGTCTGACCTGAGTCTATTGACTGTGTGGCTTGTTTTTCTTTGCTGTTGTTTAGTTTTTAACAACAAATTGTTAGGATTAAATATCCGTGCCTCATGAAATTGCTTCAGTTTGTTTTGTTTCCCTCACTGAGTTGTAATGAAAGAGAGGAGTGCTTATGGGTATTACCACGGTGCCTAATTACCACCACACTTGTACGTCCTTCCAGATGTTAACAGCTACTCTGGGCATCCATGTTCTGGAGAGCATTATGACAGGGAAGATAGCACAGAAGGATCTTTCTTACTTTAGTTGACTTTCATAAAAAAGGAATTCTGTCTTTCTCTGTGATTTCAGTAGCTTCTGAACAATGCCCCATAAGTGCCTTCAAAAACCAGTCGGATTGTGGTTTTGCAAGGAGAGCTGGAAGCATCACTGGCACTCACTGTCTTGCTGTTCATTACATCTCCTACCAGATGGTTTATGTGGGTACTCTAGTCTGATTTGGTTGAGGGCCTATTTGGATATTCATTTTGACCCCCCCCCCAGCCTCTTGCAAGCAGCAGATCAAAAGATAATTATGAACTGTAACTTTTTGTCACCTTTTCTCTAAAAGCATTTGATTATGCTACATAATTGGTGTAGCTTATGATTAGAGATGTTACACACACCACCAGTTCACACTCTTTTAATGCTGTGGGTGATACTTGAGCATAGTTTTAGTGAAGCTTGAACAAGAGAGTGACAAATTAGATATGTGTTACAGAGCTGACGAGACGTGAGACGTGCGGATCCATCTGGAGAGTGATAAACGCTGAAATAATACTCGGCAGAGGGAAGGGATCAGAGTGAGTGTTAAATAGTGAGGGAGTGATATGAAACAGCTGGGTGCAATCAGTGTAAACAGGTGGGTGCAATTCGTGCTGAGTGCAATCAGTGCAATGCATGATGGGAAATGTAGTCCGGGGTGATGTGCAACAGTGTGTAGTGCGAGAGTCAATGAATAGGAAAGTTCGTTGACCGGATTCGTGACAATATGACAAAGTGGCATCATTAACACACACACACACAAAACATTGTGGAAATGTACGTGAGACTTTTTGCATATTCATTCCGGACTGAAACAAAGGATTTTCTAAAACTTGAACTGTTTATCTGCAGTGGATTTGATGGTTGTCATAATATCAGTTTTTCACTGTACACGATTAGCATGGTCAATATAATTCCTGATAAAAAAATATTTTGGAAATGTTTAAATAAGTAAATAATAAATAATTAAATACATAAATAAAGCTCAGTCAAAGTTATATTTACCCATACGCAAATGTACATGTGGATACAAATTTAAATATATGTACATATAGTATATCAAATTTCCAAATATGAAATATATTGTCATATGAAGTAAAAACATATGAAAGCCATTACAAATTGGAACAATTTCAGATATAAACATAGCCTATCCACCATCCAAGCGGGCACGGACATTTGTAAAATTAATGTGTCTGGCTTCCGGTGTCACATGCTTCCAGCTATTTTTAGCTGTACAAAACACCTAGTTTTGCGGCTTAATATTCAAACTGGTGTGACTTATTAATTATTAAATTATTATATTATTTTAATATACTATCCTAATTATGAACACACTGGTTTGTAGAGCAAACTGTTTTACCGTTTACTGCACTTTGTTATTCTTCTCGTTATTTCCCTACAGCGCTTAATTGAACCGTAAGTCTCACACATTGACAGAAAACGGCTTACTTCCGCGTTGAAAAATAAGGTGGATACACATGTGTATGTTTATGTATGCTTAATACATTTTTGGACATATCTCATGACATGTATATCCATCCTAAAGCTCATAAATACAAGTTGATATTATATAAGCAAATAGACATGTATGTAAAAAAAACATTACAAAAACATATAAACATACAGATTTGTGTGTATATGTTGTTTTAGTTGCATATACACTGCCGTTCAAAAGTTTGGGATCAGTAAGACTTGTAATGTTTTTTTAAAGAAGTATCTTATGCTCATCAAGGCTGCATTTATTTGATAAAAAATACAGAAAAAAAACAGTAATCTTGCAAAATGTTATTACAATATAAACTAATGGTTTCTATTTTAATATACTTTAAAATATAATTTATTTCTGTGATGCAAAGCTGAATTTCCATCAGCCATTACTACAGTCTAAAGTGTCACATGATCCTTCAGAAATCATTCTAATATGCTGATTTATTATTAGAATTATCAATGTTGGCAACAGTTGTGCTGCCAAGTATTTTTTTGGAAACTGCGATACTTTTTTCAGGATTCTTTGATGAATAAAAAGTTAAAAAGAGCAGCATTTATTCAAAATATAAATATTTTTCTAACAAAATAAATATGTTTCTTCTTATCAATTTAACACATCCTTGCTGAATAAAAGTTTTAATTTCTTTCAAAAAAAGAAAGAATAAAAATTTACTGACCCAAACTTTTGAACTGTAGTTTATGTTGTTAGAAAAGATTTCTATTTTAAATAAATGCTCCTCTTTATAAAGTTGGGGTAAGCGATTTCTGGTAGCCAATGTTGACATTTGAAATCACCAAAACAAACACGCCCCTACTCCAAAAGGGTCTCGCCCCTATTTTGATAGCTCTGCCCCACACATACGTACGCAACCCAGGCAACGATTAGTCCTGTGAAAAAAAGCAAAACGTCTCGGGTTACTTATGTAACCATGGTTCCCTGAGTAGGGAACGAGACACTGCGTCCTCTAGGGGTCGCTATGGGGAATGCCTCGTCGTGACTTGACCGGATTCGTGACAATATGACAAAGTGGCATCATTAACACACACACACACAAAACATTGTGGAAATGTACGTGAGACTTTTTGCATATTCATTCCGGACTGAAACAAAGGATTTTCTAAAACTTGAACTGTTTATCTGCAGTGGATTTGATGGTTGTCATAATATCAGTTTTTCACTGTACACGATTAGCATGGTCAATATAATTCCTGATAAAAAAATATTTTGGAAATGTTTAAATAAGTAAATAATAAATAATTAAATACATAAATAAAGCTCAGTCAAAGTTATATTTACCCATACGCAAATGTACATGTGGATACAAATTTAAATATATGTACATATAGTATATCAAATTTCCAAATATGAAATATATTGTCATATGAAGTAAAAACATATGAAAGCCATTACAAATTGGAACAATTTCAGATATAAACATAGCCTATCCACCATCCAAGCGGGCACGGACATTTGTAAAATTAATGTGTCTGGCTTCCGGTGTCACATGCTTCCAGCTATTTTTAGCTGTACAAAACACCTAGTTTTGCGGCTTAATATTCAAACTGGTGTGACTTATTAATTATTAAATTATTATATTATTTTAATATACTATCCTAATTATGAACACACTGGTTTGTAGAGCAAACTGTTTTACCGTTTACTGCACTTTGTTATTCTTCTCGTTATTTCCCTACAGCGCTTAATTGAACCGTAAGTCTCACACATTGACAGAAAACGGCTTACTTCCGCGTTGAAAAATAAGGTGGATACACATGTGTATGTTTATGTATGCTTAATACATTTTTGGACATATCTCATGACATGTATATCCATCCTAAAGCTCATAAATACAAGTTGATATTATATAAGCAAATAGACATGTATGTAAAAAAAACATTACAAAAACATATAAACATACAGATTTGTGTGTATATGTTGTTTTAGTTGCATATACACTGCCGTTCAAAAGTTTGGGATCAGTAAGACTTGTAATGTTTTTTTAAAGAAGTATCTTATGCTCATCAAGGCTGCATTTATTTGATAAAAAATACAGAAAAAAAACAGTAATCTTGCAAAATGTTATTACAATATAAACTAATGGTTTCTATTTTAATATACTTTAAAATATAATTTATTTCTGTGATGCAAAGCTGAATTTCCATCAGCCATTACTACAGTCTAAAGTGTCACATGATCCTTCAGAAATCATTCTAATATGCTGATTTATTATTAGAATTATCAATGTTGGCAACAGTTGTGCTGCCAAGTATTTTTTTGGAAACTGCGATACTTTTTTCAGGATTCTTTGATGAATAAAAAGTTAAAAAGAGCAGCATTTATTCAAAATATAAATATTTTTCTAACAAAATAAATATGTTTCTTCTTATCAATTTAACACATCCTTGCTGAATAAAAGTTTTAATTTCTTTCAAAAAAAGAAAGAATAAAAATTTACTGACCCAAACTTTTGAACTGTAGTTTATGTTGTTAGAAAAGATTTCTATTTTAAATAAATGCTCCTCTTTATAAAGTTGGGGTAAGCGATTTCTGGTAGCCAATGTTGACATTTGAAATCACAATAGTTTACTTAGCTGTGGGAGCAACACACCTAGTTCTCAGTCGAGAAGGGGGCTCGGCCTACAGCATGTTCCAATGCTGGTACGGCTAGCAGTAGTTTATCTTGGCTGAGGGAGCACAAACCCAGCTCTCAACGAGAGGGGGCTCGACCTGCAGCATGATTGAAAAATCAGAGGGGTAAGCATACTGCGATCTAGCCAAACACTCTCATTCAAGGTAACCCTTTGATAAAAGGGGAGCATGCTCAATACTACCACGAGGAATGCCCATGGAGCGAGGAATCCAACTCCTCAGAGAGGATTAACGCTCGAAAGTGCACACACCTTCTAAATGCTCTACTAGTGCCCGCCATAATAAATAGAGATAGCTCTTACTTTTTCCTTGGAAATGCACGCTTCAAACAGAACAGTCAATGAAGACGAAGAAGAGAATGATGTGTAGCTCCCGGCGCCGATTTATACTGTAGTCGCACCGGTAGTGACGTTATGGCTGTCGCCGGCCAACAAGTTGGTGTTTTTTTCAATGTATGCTTCAGACACGGGTCACGACGAGGCGTTCCCCATAGCGACCCCTAGAGGACGCAGTTCGAAGTTCCCATGAAAGGGAACCAATGTTACACCGTGTCTACACCGGACGTGAGTGGTGCGTCGCAACAAAATACTATAGAACTCATTATAATCAGTGATGCTGTCTACACCATAGATATATATACATATCTGTGGTCTGCACTGTATGTGGCGCGGCATGACAATTCCCCGACAGAAAACTGCTGCTGCATTCTATTTATGACGTATTGACACAAATTTCAAATGATTTTCAACGGTCGCTTTGTCGCGTCCAGTGTACTAGACAGACTTTAGCTGTTGCGGCGCAGACACAGTGTTACTCACCTATCGAGAAGAAACAAAGCAACCTCGGCGTCCGATCGATCGCAGGCCTTCCGCTCATTGAGTTCTCTCCAGCGCTGGAAAGCTGATCAGATATTTACACGGATCCTACTTATTGCCTACTTCTTGCCTTAAGCCTTCTTTTGTTCCGCAGACGTTTTCCTCTTAGTTTTTTATCCCCCATCTCTATCTTTCTGTCGCTCGGCTCGCTAATGTACGTCCTGTGCACTGAAAGCTTTCTCCTCCACATCATGAGTAGACACGCCCCTTACTGCTGATTGGCTACAAGTTTGTTTTGCTATTCGGCCCAAATCAGTTTTCTAAAGTGTTTTTGAAAAATCGCTTACCCCACCTTTAACTTTTTATTCATCAAAGAATCCTGAAAAAAGCATCACAGATTCCAAAAATATATGACTGGAGTAATGATGCTGAAAATTCAGCTTTGCATCACAGGAATGAATTAGATTTTATATTAAAATATAAAAACGTTATTTTACATCGTAATAATATTTCACAATTTATTTTAAAATATAAATGTTTTTCCTGTATTTTCGATCAAATAAACAGGGGTGCACATAAGTGGCACGCAGGTGCGCATGCGCGACCAAATAAAAAAATGTGCTTTGTAAATAAGTTCTAACAGCGCATTTGCGTACCGACATTGTTGACAGCTGTTAATGTACAATTACCATTTTAGATTGACAAACTGTAATACTGTATAAGATTTCTATTAGAACTGAAAGCCTAAATCTAGGCTACCCGCTGCTGTTTTCAAAGCACAGTGCAAAACTGTGACATTTCATTCACTGATGCGCTTCAGTCGGCAGCGCTAAACCCAGAATCACATTTACTTACTTGCCGGCAACCCGCCAAAATAAAAGCCTGCTGATTTTAAGTTTGAAAATGATGAAAATTAATCTTTAGTAAATAGTAAATATTAGCCATTTATTTTTAAGTTTACTATAAAATAGTTTTATTTGTATTTAATATTCCCTTTTTATTTTAAAATATAATAGTATTATCACACTTTATTATTTCATTTATTATTTCATTTAAAAAATCACTACGATTAATAATTTTTTTATAGTTGTATTTAATGGGTCACACTATGTGCAGTGTAAGGAACCAAACCAAATCTCCAGGTTCTCTTATGAGAACCGAGCTAAAAAACATATGTGCTCCCCTGCAAATAAATGCAGCATTGATGAGCATAAGAAACTCCTTTAAAAAACATTAAAAACCGTTCTGATCCCAAACTTTTAAATGTTAGTGTATGTGCCAATGAATCACTCAAAATACAAGTTCATGAAGAGTTTGTAACCATAACCTTACAAAATCATACAAAAAAGAATTTACTGCCGATCGGCACTTCCTTTAGATTGTCTTTTTTACATAATCCAAAAAACTCCCACACTGGTGAGCTCACTTTTTTCTGGTGTTGGTAGAGTGTCTTGCTGTCATCTCTCCGACATGATTTTGTGTGGCAGTAATGTCGAGTCACTAGCCCTGGGATATTTATGATATTATCATATGTGCAGTATTAAAACTAGATCAATGTTTTATTTTTTAAATATTACAGTCAATACTTACATGATGTGACACCCCTGTTTTGTAGTAGCCTACTGCATAATATTTAATATTTAATCTTGCGCTCACTCAAGTCTGTATGGACAACCTTACACTGTCATGTAATTGGATAAATGCACTCCAAACACTTTTGATAGCCAGAACTGTTTATCTCAGAAAAATGCCCATGTGCTGATAATCACATTTTAGCTTTTTATTTTTATTTTTCCAGATCCATTTTATTTCCTCCTTTTTTATTATCCACCTGTCATCAAAATCAGAGATCTATAAATTAAGAGACGTCCATAGGTATGTCCTTGGGAGATACTTCCTCTATGGAATAGACAAATGCAACCTTCCTCTTTCTTTCCATTTATGATTTTAAGTTTGAAAATGATGAAAATTAATCTTTAGTAAATAGTAAATATTAGCCATTTATTTTTAAGTTTACTATAAAATAGTTTTATTTGTATTTAATATTCCCTTTTTATTTTAAAATATAATAGTATTATCACACTTTATTATTTCATTTATTATTTCATTTAAAAAATCACTACGATTAATAATTTTTTTATAGTTGTATTTAATGGGTCACACTATGTGCAGTGTAAGGAACCAAACCAAATCTCCAGGTTCTCTTATGAGAACCGAGCTAAAAAACATATGTGCTCCCCTGCAAATAAATGCAGCATTGATGAGCATAAGAAACTCCTTTAAAAAACATTAAAAACCGTTCTGATCCCAAACTTTTAAATGTTAGTGTATGTGCCAATGAATCACTCAAAATACAAGTTCATGAAGAGTTTGTAACCATAACCTTACAAAATCATACAAAAAAGAATTTACTGCCGATCGGCACTTCCTTTAGATTGTCTTTTTTACATAATCCAAAAAACTCCCACACTGGTGAGCTCACTTTTTTCTGGTGTTGGTAGAGTGTCTTGCTGTCATCTCTCCGACATGATTTTGTGTGGCAGTAATGTCGAGTCACTAGCCCTGGGATATTTATGATATTATCATATGTGCAGTATTAAAACTAGATCAATGTTTTATTTTTTAAATATTACAGTCAATACTTACATGATGTGACACCCCTGTTTTGTAGTAGCCTACTGCATAATATTTAATATTTAATCTTGCGCTCACTCAAGTCTGTATGGACAACCTTACACTGTCATGTAATTGGATAAATGCACTCCAAACACTTTTGATAGCCAGAACTGTTTATCTCAGAAAAATGCCCATGTGCTGATAATCACATTTTAGCTTTTTATTTTTATTTTTCCAGATCCATTTTATTTCCTCCTTTTTTATTATCCACCTGTCATCAAAATCAGAGATCTATAAATTAAGAGACGTCCATAGGTATGTCCTTGGGAGATACTTCCTCTATGGAATAGACAAATGCAACCTTCCTCTTTCTTTCCATTTATTTCTTTCCAGTAGTTTGCCCTTAGGGTATGATGGATATTCCTCAGAATACATCAGGATTTCTTGATGAATGATCCACTCTTCCCTCTTGTCCCATATGTTCTCTTTGTTTTCCGGATGGAAGCCTTGGCTTCGTTTCAGCCCTCACTCATTGCCGCAGACTTTCAAACTGATGATTGTGAGTTTCTCCTGGAAAGATAAACAAGAAACGCAATTTCTAAATGCATAATTTTCATCATGCCCATATTCAAAATAAGCAATGATTATCATCTGCGTCGCCTCCCTTCCTCTAAAACTGTTAAATTAGAAAAAGTGCAACCTAAAAATGTAGGGTTTTGGATTAGTTTTTCCCTTAATGTAATTCTCAGAAGAAATGGAATTGCTTTCTGTAAAATATATATCTGGATTGGGAAATGTGATGGGTCCAGGCTGTTTATGTAAATATAGACGATTTTTCCCTTCTTATTGTTCCTGGCCAGGCAATATTTAGAATTCATATTGGAGTACTAAAAGCAGATGGGAGCTGAAATGATCCCTGTGCATGCCTGCGTGCATCCAGGGTTTGGTGAGGAGGGTTATTGGGAAACCAAGTCAGACAGGTGGAGACAGGATCAGCACCTTGAATTCGGGATGGCTTTCTGTTGACTATGTGTAGTTCCACACAAAAATATGAAGAAAAAAATATATAGAGAAAAAAGGATACATTTTCTATCTGTTACTTTAACATTTTCATTTAGTTAATAAAAATAAAATTTCAATGAACTAAAAATATTATATGATCTGTAAATTCTGTCATGTAGGCCTAGCATTTTTAACATGAGACACAATTGAAAATACCAAAGGTAATATGATTGCTGTGGACTTATGTTTAATAATTTGCAAATAAAAAGAACAGTATATTTTGTTGCAATGTCAGTTCGGTGCTTCACTCATCTGCCACACTAGCCTAATCTCTTAAATTACCTTCATTTGTGGGATTTCCTTAGCAAATATTGAAATATGCGATTAATTAATTTGACTCATTGAGCAGCAAATCATGTAATTAATTGTATTAACCATTTTAATTAATCAACAGCCCAAAAAAATACACTTTCAGAAGGCATAACCCCACTATGGTCAGGTTGTTATCATCAATAATGAATAATTAAATATTTGAAGTTTATTTATTGATTCATTCATTTTTGGCATGCCCGCATCCCACTATAAATGAAGAGCCAGTTATGCTCTTTGGCCTGAAGAGACATTTATAATTAAAAGAAAGTCAGAACACATTATTACAGTACCTCACATCTGTAGTATTTAGCATGGCTGAGGGCTCTTAGATCTTGCTTAAAAGAATATAAAACACTCTTTCATACACACAAAGACAATGCTGAATCAGTGAGCTCTTCACTTCCAGAGACAATTGTTAATGAGCAAATCTGCATACGTTTGAATTCACACATCCACGTTCACTTAATTACTTGCAAATGACACCCAATTACCCCCTCGCTCTGCTTTGAGTGGCAGTTCATCGTTTGAAATGATTACGTTTCGAGGCTTCTCCCATCTCTCTGTCTGCCTCGCTCTCTTCTCATATACCTTTGCACAGGCAGAATCCACTTCTCTGTCATTTACACACACTGCTGATTTTTAAATAGTACTCCAGTCTCTCGCTCCACATCATAATTGTCATTAAGACAGTATTTATAACATGTTCTGTGTGTGGGCACTTGAAACTGTTTTTACACCAGTGTGCTGATGTCCATCCATCAGACAGGCCCTTCACAAAAGCACTTTAAGACTGTGGATATGGATTTGGTGTTAAGAGGATAATTTTTTTTTCTTTCTCTGTCAGCATAGGTCAATAAAAGCAGCACTTTTTAAATTGTTTTTCAAAATAATGGAAAACAACTTTTAGTAATCAAGTACAAAGTACTCTAACTAAAATGTAGAGAAACAATAAAATGATTGTACAGCAGTATTTACTCTTCTGTATTACATATTTCTTCTGCAGTAGCCGTTTGATTACTGTATAAAAGTATTGGTACTTTTTCTGTTTTATACTCTTTGTTTTATACTCTGATGGAATCTGCTGACTGTGTTCACATTTTCTGTGCTGATCTATGAAGAAAAAAAATCTATGGAATAGGTTTTAAAGTGGTTAAATAGATAGGAAAGTTCTACACATTTGTTTGGTTGCTGAAGGCAAAATTAAATTAGCAACAAATATTTAATAAAAGAATATGCCAGAGGAAAGGATGTGCAGAACTTTATCCCAAAGCTAGAAAATAAAGAACATTTAGGATGTTAATAATTCTCAAAAAACAAAAGTGACAGTGTAAAAGGAAGAAGTAATACTGAAGACTCTCCACTGTTTTACAGTGAAGCTTAGAATAACATATTTGGTGTATTTTATTATTGGCAATGTAGTACTTTATTATTATCCTTATTGTGTCCTATTTTTACAAGTTTTCTCTGTTCATTTTGTTTCCTTTTACATTCATGTTTTATGTTCTGTAATTAAACACATTATGTATGAAAGGTGTAATAACAACAACATCAATAATAATAAAGTATACTCTATAAGTTCTAGGTATATATGTGCAAAGTGTGAAAATAATTCAGACATATTACATCTGCCATGTTGATCTTAGATGCGTCCAAAACCACATACAGGCTAAGTTCTACATTTGACAACCTTTACAAACTTTGCTAGTGTTATGTTGTAGTTGTACTACATCCGCCATGTTTACTTTGTCATGTGACTTACAGTTGGTCAGTTGAGTCACTTAACTGCTATTCACAACTACTCTCTCATGTCCTCGTGGGATAGTAAAGTGTCAATTGGATGTGTAATTCAAAATCTCAGCTCAAGTAGTAGGTCATCCAAATATTTTCCACCTACTGTTTTACAAATACTGAATTTTTGTATGTAATACCATTTGTTACACTAATAATATAGTTTGTAGTGAAACATTTACATAAAATATAAAGCATTATTGCTGATTTCAGATGTTTGGACACCACTTTGTGTATTAGTGCACACATTATCATTTGAATGTATGTATGAATGAATGAATGAATGAATGAATGAGGCTTATTGTAAATCACACTATAAAACATGTTCTTGCTTCTAACTGCCGTAGACTGAATCAGTCAACATTCTACAAGTTTAATATCTAGAACCATCTTGAGCTTTCAGTGCTTATAGGTAGATGTTTCAGTTTCATTTATTCATTCACTTTTGTACAGAAAGAAGCTTGCAGATCATCCGGCAGTGATATTTGCTTGGACTCATTTCAGATGCCATCTTGTTTCTTTTCTCGTTCTCTATGGATTGAGCCCTGCAGTAAAGCGCACTGAGCACAGGGCATGAAAAGAGAGAACTGGGGAACATTTTCAGGCACTTTTGCACCTCAGGGAAATTTCTTGATTGATACAACAGTTATACACCTCACTATCCGCAGTGAGGATGCCCACTTCTCCAAAAATAGAGCATAATGCAGAGTTCAATATACCGGAGAGAGAATGTTCCGTGTTTAGGGAACAGCATCAAATATCAAAGCTGTTCGAAAGTTCACCCAAACAACTCTGCACAGTGTTCTTTTTATGTAAATAAAAGTGGATAAAACAAATCTTGAAAATATTGCTTATGTATGATTCAGCAGACACAAAAAGCTGACGTTAAAGTACAATATTGTATCAAGATGCTCACACATTCAACTTTAGTTGTATTTTGCTAATTTGTACATGCCTAAAGGTGCTTTTAAATGTCTTAACAGCATAAAGTTCAAATGCCCAATGCATAACACTATCATTCTCAATTAGGAGCCTATTACACTCTCTAAGCAGGCTTAGATTTGATTGCACCATAAATGATAATTGAATCCAAATCGACTGAATGCCAGTATGTGTGAAGGAGCTCGTTAAGCCTGTTAGATGTTCATTAAGCTTGTCAGATGGGTGAACTTTGTGCTGTAGCGTGTTTTCTCTCTGGAATAGCACTTTTACGTCTAGGTCAGAGGTTGGCCACTTAGATAATTGAAGTAATTGGTAGCAACTGCTAAGGAATTTAAGGTTTTTGCATCAGGTCATCGTTTTCCCTGTCATGCCTACTTAAGCGCGCACTTATATTCCCATGGCTTGCATGTATTCATTTTTCAAACCCCTAAAGCTGTCTTAAGGCGGGCCTACACAGTGCGATTCTGAAGGTCGGAATGTCGTGAGCTCTGGCACATGTCACGATTGAGTTTATCCAAAAATCGTACGGAAGCAGTCACACACGATACGAATTTACTACGATTTTACAAACTCTGACGTAAGCATTACACTTCGCGCCATTCATAAAAATATGGATTCTGAGGACGAAATAGTTTTCTTTGTGGCAGGCGGCTTGTGACGTCCAAAAACAAAAACAAAGACAAAGGACATGGCAAAGAGAATGGCTGAAAAGCAGAGAAAAGCATAGACTTTCTGTTCTTCATAAAGAACTCGAGGGAGTAGGCCATTTCTGAATTTCTGCTCGTTCTGCCGGAAATACAACAGGCATATTCATTCATAAAAATGAACAGCAAATTTGGCACATTCGGAATAACAAATAAAAAATAGAACTGTATAATTAAACTAAAATTATATGACTTTTGTCATCTTCTGATTGGTCAACTTCAGATGGATCGCCAAATCGTCTCGTTCAACCGCACATACGCCACAAATTTAAACCGACAGCATCCGATTTTTTTTTACATGTTTGAAAATTATCGGGAGTGACGGGAGGTGCTCGTAACGTCTCGGATCGGCCTGTAATTCTTCTCACACGGTACGAGCCGCGACCATGCGAGCATCTGCGATTTTCTCCCGAGAGAAAAAAATCGCCTGCGCGCTCGTATGACAGCAAAAATCGCACCGTGTACGCCCGCCTTTAATCCCTATTCGGAAGACGGGACTAGTTTTACAAGGGGTCGTTAGAGAAATTTGTGTTTCACAGACGTACTTGGTGTTTTTCTCACACAACCTCTGTAATAATTCCAGAGCAAATTACATACTGTTTTTCAGCAAACTGATCCCTTAGAAAACTAATCCCGTCCGAATGCAAATGTCTGTGATTGCCGGTGATATTTTTTTTCACAACCCATTTCCATGTGTATTTCGGCTAACGTGAATTACCATAGACTTTCTTATCTCGTGGATGTTTGATATATTTGCCTCCCGGCAAAGAAATAAAAAAAAATAACAATAATAAAATCAAGAGCCAGATCACGTAAACTGTTAAGACTGGCTATTATAATATCGGCATCAGGTAAGATTACTCACATTAATTTCTGCACTCAATTACATAATGTTTTAATTACATATGTACCCTTATGAAAATTAAACATGGGTTTCTAAAAAAAAATGGTTAAACTAAAGTAACCACACATTAACATGGCTTTGCTATACTAGCCATTTAGCTTCACCATGGTATTTGTGTGATTGTACTAATGGTAATCAGTCCGAATGCACGCATACAGAGCACGTGATCTCTGTGACGCCCAGATGTACAAAACAGACCCTCCAACCTCTGTAATAAACACGGAGATGTTAGTCCCGTCCGAATTGGTACATGAAAATCGCAGACGTCAGGTGATAACAATCGAAACTCAAACGTAATTTAGAAAACTAGTCCTGTCCGAATAGGGCTTTAGATCTACCATACGAGCAGGGCACTTCCTTGAACTGTCAAAAGCAAATGTCCAACCATGGCAGCCTAAGGACCCTGCAGTTAAGCTTTAACTGATGGCTGTAGTCGAACGCTTTGTCTCTCAGTGTCTGTCAAATGTGTTTCCTGTATATGCCAGTGGCTGAGGTCTTACGCAGCAGGAAATAAATCACTCGGTTTGGTTTATTTGAATGTTCTCTTATGATCATCAATCAGGGGGTGGGAAGTATTTCCCCCTGTGTCACCTCCAGCCTCAGTGCTCCTCATTAAGAATTCATTAACTTTGTTTTTCCTCTCTTTAATTCCACCAAGCAAAAATGGACTCATGGTCAAAAAAGGGGGAGGAAAAAATACAGTGAGAGCTTAAAGTTTAATGACAAAGGGAGCAAAAGGGTGAGAGGAAAAGAAAGAAATGGTTGATGGGAGGAGAGTGGGGTGTGGGAGGTGGAAGAAGGGAGTAAGGCAGAATGTACAAGGAGGAACCAGGGAAAAAGAGGTGATGAAAGAAGGAAAAGTGAGCAGAATAGAAATTTAGAGAGAAATGCCAAAGACAAGTTTATGAGCTGAAGGAGTACAAGAGCATTGCATCAGAAATATTGTCCACCAAAGAACGTCTGCCAAAAGTAGTTTCAGACAACTTTAGCATGTGGCCATTGTTGTTTTAGGATATACTTTTTTTATGCAGGGCCCCTATTTATACAGTAATTATAGGGGTGGGATACTAAAATTGTATAAGATTGTGCTGTATTAATTTTATATCAAGCTGATTATAAAGTATTACAATACATGAATTCAACCCCAAAATATGTTATACACATGGTTCCCATTGACATGTAATGCTTTACAAAATGTGCAAGTAAAAAAAAAAAACAGTTAATTAAAAAATTTGTGAAAAGTAATGGAAACATACAAATGTGTGAATGATTTTCATTAATTTCTAGATTAGCAATTATTTCATTTGTGGAAATGTATTGCTTAAAAATGTTAAAGTTTGGAATCTTGCATATTTTCCCATAACCACTCAACAATGTTTGTTTGTTTGTTTGAAAATATTCATTTAATTTTATATGGATAGGCCTGTTGCTAGAATTACTGTATCGACTTGTCGAATGACCGAGATGTGTTTACATACGTGTTTGTTTACATTAAAAAATGTAACACTGAAAAAAAAACAGTTTGTCATCAGTTGTCAGAATAAGGGGGAAAAAAAAATTTGTCATAGTATCCTTTCAAAATTTAAGGGGATTTCCCTCAACTGGCGTCAGCACTGTTTTCTATTATCATTATATAGTCAGTGGCAAAAAAAAATGGTCCTAAAATGTCAATAACTGTCACGGTTTCTGTTAGTTTGGACTTTGTTTGCTTGTCTAGTTTTGTTCTTTGACCTAGTTTCTGTCTCCCCATTGATTACGTTAGTTACTTCACCTGTGTCTTGTTAATTATCCTCATTTGGTCTGTGTATTTAAGTTCCTGTCTGTTCAGTTTGTGTTGTCGGTTATTGATGTTTGGACCTCACGTGTGCTGTTTTTGGATTGTCTGTCTGTCTGTCTGTCTGTCTGTCTGTCTGTCTGTCTGTCTGTCTGTCTGTCTGTCTGTCTGTCTGTCTGTCTGTCTGTCATTTTTCAAGTATCTGTACTTTACTGGAGTAACTTTTACTTCACTACATTCCAAAGCATAAGATCATATTTTTTACTTCACTACATTTCATAAAACTTATCGTTACTCCTTATAATATATCACGTGCTCCGAGACGCAGAAGCGGTGTCTGATTCATGAACGAACTGATTATTTTCAATTAACCCGTTAAATCGGTTCGCAAATCGCTCCAAACAATTCATTCACGAATTGGAGTGATCCGATTGCAGCTGTTCTCGAGTCGACAACTCACTGATTCAAATGATCCGTTTATTGCGAGTCTCCAGTGAACTGAATTCACAAGTAAGAACCGGGACATCTTGTGAGTGCGCGCGTGTCTGATTCTGTTAAAAGTAAGTTACTAATGTCGAATTTTAGGATTAATTATTGTAACTGAAAATCATATTTAGGTCAAAGCTGTCAGTTGTTTGTGAACTAAATCTGCTGTAAAGGGTGGTCTGTTTAAGCCCACTGAAATGCTTGATGCAGACACATTAACATCAGAGTCTCTGTGTTTTAGGTCAAAAAAACATTAAAATAACACAGATTATATCAAATAACTCATGCACGTTCATCTTCTCCGCTGCTGTAACGTTAGCAGTTTTACTAAAATGCTATGCATTTAGCCCTATGTGACGTCTGTCTTTATATTGTTTGTCAGCACACATAGCCTAAGTTACTATGTGTCTGGATCAACTAGCCGAGTAGACAAATATAAATGTTTATTCCTAACCACGCTGAAAATAAGTCAATAATGTTAGTTGATGCTAACTGTCTAGCTAACGAGCTTGCTGGTGCTAAATTGTGGTGATTTTTTTAAATAAAGTCCAAATATTTTTATTCAACCACCTAGATAGATTACATCTGAGGGAAAAAGAAAGGTTGTGATGTTCAGAACATGGTAACTACAGTAATTATCAAAGTGGGAAGTGATGCCCTCTGGGGGTATTTGGCCATGGGTGTTTTTACACCACAGACAAGGTTAATTTTGGTTAACATTAAGGAAAATCCAATGTATTTTGAGCAGTAGGATTATACAAAATATATGCTAATATAAAATTAAATGATAAAAGTAGCCTATATAAAACTGCAAAATAAACATTCATCTATCAGTACTTTTTACTTAAGTACATAAAAAATCAAGTACCTTTGTACTTTCACTCGAGTAAAATTGAAAACTGAGTACTTTTACTTTTACTGGAGTAATATTTTATTATACGGATCTGTACTTTTACTCAAGTACTTGATTTGTGTACTTCGTCCACCACTGCCTTCTGTGTTATTTCTGGGACAATATATTGCCCCCAAAAAGGTAGTTATTGTGTCAGGCCTATATATGGATTGATCTTTGACTCTTCATTGAAAAACCACAATAATTCATAACAGATAAATAACTTAAGCATCAGTACAGAAACATATTCACAGTATAATACTCAAATTACAAACTGTACTCAAAATAGTCATAAATTGCCTGTATGCAATGAGAAACAAGACGGCTGTATGCATTGTGGCATGACATGCCAAAACTAATTCTGATATAGTTTTGATATAGTTTTCTGCTTGGTTATGATTTGTGCTGCAAATATACCAGTTGTACTGCTATCCAACTTGTTTTGCAATGGGGAAATCAGACTGTTTTTATACAACTAAAATAACTGGAAACAAATTACTCCAGAAGGCTTGCACTTTCAACTAAGAGATGGCTGCATCCGCTCTTACGTTAAAAATAAGGTAGATACAGTATGTAAGCCATACCACCAGTGCTACTAGTGAGTAAACATTTGCAGGTATAGCCCCCCCGGAGCAGCTCAGGGTCAAGTGTCCTCCTCAGTGGCGCATAGAGCGAAATTGCAATATCAACGTAGCATTACATACAGGACCGAACAACAAGTTCTGCATTCGCAGCCAGTTAAATGTACATCAAATTGACACAGATAAATGGAAAGCAGAATTCCTCCTCCGCTCAATGAAAGCCTATTGCTGAGCATAAGGCAGAAAATACACACACGTCTCCTCAGGTAGAAAATCACATTCATAACATTTGAATACCAACTGGAGATTAAAAATTAATAATTTGTCCTAAAACTCAATGCTTATAATTCTTTTTTCAATATTCGCTCCGGGCGGCAAGTCGGAGGAAGGCAGCACGCACTCGCAAGCCGCTGAACACATTTAGCAGTCCATTACAATTTTTGCTATAGATTGCCTTTCCAAATTGAATAATGACTGTTAATACTCTGCATTTTGTAAAACTGTCATGTGAGGAAACATTGAGTATATTCCAGCAATCTGTCACTCTACCCTTTGTTTGCCAACTGCTAACTGACAGATATGATTAGCATTCAGGAAAACGCTTCAATGGGATTTGTATATCTAAATGCTGAGACGAAAAAATAACACAAATTAGTGGAATCAGCAGGATCCGGGGCTGCCCGAAATGGACCACTGATTGAATTTCTTTTTTTACGTTTCTTTTTTTTTTGCCTATCAAAGCTCCCCGATTTGTTTCCCTTGCACACCAAAGCTATTATTTCCAGCTTTTTAGCGTATTAAGTAAATGTGCTATCATGGGTCTATTTCCTCCTCTGGGGACTGACATACAGCTGGAGGCAATCTCCAATGCTTATTTCCATACCCAGATAGACTGTCAACAGAGAGTAGAGAGATACAGAGAGGGAGGTGGGCAGAGGGAGGGACAAAGAGAGAGAATGAAGGAGAGAGATATAGAGACCAAGAAAAGGCAAGAGAGAGAGAGAAGAGAGATGATGAGGCCTAGACTGCTCTGCACCGTCGGGTCACTAGCTCTGAGTCCATTCATTAAAGGCGAATGAGAATTTTAAACCGCATACGAAATCATAATTTCATTTTCTACCGGCAGTCCCCTGTGCTAACGATGAAATTGTTTACCTGTGGGACTACATCTCTTCCTCGCTCTCTCCTAAAGTTCTTTCTCTCAGTTCCCGTCTCCTCCTAGCCTTACACCTCATGCACACAAACACAGCGGCGCTGGAAATTGCCCCAAAACTGTCATCGAAAGAGAGGAAAAGAGACACGGAGAAAAGATGAAGAAAGAAGGGGAGGGAAAGAATCTCTAGAACTATATCTTCCACACAGACACTCTCTTGTCCTCCTGTCATAAAGGTCTTGTCCTCGGGGGCAAGCAAAGTGCCGTTGAGATGGGATGATTGCTGAGGGAGAGAGAGAGCGACTTACTCTCTACGCTGTCTGTCATTGTAACAATTCAGACACACTCGGAATAATAAAACACTCCACTTTTTTTTCAAATGGACCACCTAAACCCTCCTCGACGTTGTTATTATGCGCTACATGACCATTAAGCAAAAGCCTGAACTGGAGGTCAGGCAGCCGAACAACTTTCCCAAGGTTCGTTCCCAGAGCCACGGCCGTTTTTTCTAGAAAAGTTTAAAGCGCGGTTGCAGGGAATTGGATCGATTTTCTAAATTACTGTCTCCTGTTCATCTCCCCTGCTGTTCTAACCCCCTGCTCAGACAGTATGTCAGCTGATACTCAATACATGTCTGACTGAGGGGGGAAAATATATATTCATATTGACATAGCCATTACAGAGTCCATTAACTGGCACTGAGGGTTGTATTTAATTGGCTTTTTAGAAGGTACACGTCTGAATTGTGGACATCGCTGGATCCGGCAACTGCTTTTTAGGTGAAAGTAGCAGAAACGACTCTTTTACCACCTGAAGTTTGTGTGGTATATGAATGAGGTTTAATTGCTCCAAAAACAACAGAAATCATTAAAATAAAACCAAATAAACTTCTGAAAATGAAGCTTAATTAAAGGTGAATGTAGTACTGTTTTTATGCTTTTTTGCTTTTATTTTCCCAGCGCACCCATAACAATGTTCTTTTTTTTTCCCACTGTGTAATTACAAGCCTCGTAAAGAGCCATACCGGGAGTCGTTTTACAATGTGAGCAAATTAAAATTGAACTAATTTCCTAGATCCAAATGACCACTTTGTTATCACGCCTGCCTCCAGCGCTGCCTCATCCTGCTTTGCATCCTTTGATATTGAGAGCTGAACCGTTCTGCAGCATGGCTGCCTGTGGATCCTCTGGGGAAAGGTAAATGCTGCAGAATCGTACCGTTCTTGGCATCACTGGTCTTCACTTCACTGAGACAGATCTACTTCTTCTGTTGGCCTAATTAGAGCTGCCATGGGTCTTGTAAAAATACCAATACTTGTGGTTCTAGTTAGAGGTCATAATAAGAGTAATACTAGTAATAAGGTCAGGAGCAGTAGCACTAAGAACAGAAATAATTGGAACTACAGTGGTAAATTGATATAAAGGGATATTTCTTCAACTTTGGACTCTCTTATATCCCAGGGGTTATTTTTTTTCAAACATTGTTTTTTGTTGTTTATTTTAATGAATATTTTATTGTGTCATCTCCAGTCGTGCTGTAATTTGGCAAATTATGCAGAAAGTGTGAAAATATATTTTAATTTTGTGTATTTGGGATACAAAAAAAGCTAGCTGTGAAATTAGCCTTAAGACATTTTATTCCAAAATGTTTCAAATATATTTTCAACCACCATCATTTTCATAACAGAAACACTATATATAACTTGAGAAGTGGCCATGACAATGAA
>NW_015505622.1:821099-826592 GCF_001515645.1 Sinocyclocheilus grahami
GGGGGGGGGGGGGGGGGGGGGACTGTCTACTGTCTGACATTATCTTATAGTTCACAACTTCAGTGGTTAAAAAAAAAATGTTAGAATGTTTTTTTTTTTTTTTTTTCATAAAAAATTATTTAAAATATAGCTTTTTATTTAAAATGTCGTTCCTTTTCAGTTGACATCTTGAACCACTTTTCATTTTTAACTACCTTGTCTCATCTGGAATTTAATGCACAATTTTCCAATAAATTCCGAAAAGACAAAAGACCCACTCTACATTTTCTTCTATGCAATATCCTGTTTCACTTCAAAATATGTCTTATTGTGAAAATAAAATGAGTTGCGATCCGCATTTCACATTGACTTTAATGTGCAAATCAGGAAAGATAATTTTTCTCAGATCTGTTTGGTGGCTTATTTGTTTGACTGCTTGTCGTATTTGCACTTCCATAATATATGCTCTCCATTTCCGTGAAATAGAAGTTGACTTTGTTTACAACAGATCTAAATAAAAGTAAGAACCCTCATTAATGATTTATGCATTGGAGTTGTTTTCCTTGCTAGGAAAGCTGCCAAACGCCTGTACCGATTTTAAAAGATGCTAACAGAGGTCCTGCGCACACAACTTGTTTCCCTGCATCACAATAAGGACGAAAGGCTGCTGGGGAAGCTCTCCGGGAATGGCCCTGTTACTGGAGAAGGTGTCTGGAGTCAGAGAGAAACAGATCAATGCCTGTAATGTTGTGGCTGTAGAGATTTACCAACCTCTGAGGAGCAAATTTAAATAAGAGTAAAACTAGTGTGTGTATTTGTGTGAGAGAGAGAGAGGTAGAGACACTACAGAAAGAGATCTGCTATCTTACATCTATGATGTGTGTAAGTATGTGTGCTTGTGTGTGTACCACTTAACTCAGTCTCGTCTGGCTGCTCTCCTGGGCCTTGGCGAGTCTTTCAGTGTGGAGTCTAAGTCCAAGACGGGGAGTGTTTAAGAGCTGCTATGGTTTGGAGCATAGAAAAGTTCAAATGAGTGAGGCTGCACACTGGAGAGAAAGAGAGAGACTGAGAGAGGGAGAAGCTGAAGCTTTTAATGTATCTCTTAAGCTACCAGTTCCATGGAGACTGATGGGGTAGTTAAAGATTGAAAACATTACCTCACATTTTATCTGTCTTATACGTGTCCATATTTTAACCGGTCATTTAGGGATGTTTGTCTGCATGTGAGTTTAGACCAACAATATAATATTTAAATAACATAAAATATTTAATTTGTCAAATAGGGAATGCTAGAATGAGTCTTGTGTGAACATGATTGCAAAGTGGATTATTCATGTTTTTGAAATAAGTCAATTATTCTTACAAAGGCTGCATTTATTTGCAATAATACATTAAATCAGTAATATTGTGAAAATGCTATTACATTTTTTAAAATATATATTTTTTCTGTGATGCAAAGCTGATTTTGCAGCAGCCATTCATCCAATCTTCAGTGTAAGATGATCCTTTAGAAGTCATTTTAATATGCTGATTTGCTGCTCAAGAAATGTTTTTTATTAACAATGTTGAAAACAGCTATTCTGCTTGATATTTATGTAGAAACCATGATTTTTTTTTCAAGATTAGCCTATTTGTAGAATAGAACATTTAGAATATATATCAGCATAAACAGTATTTGAAACAGAAATCTTATATAACATTATAAATGTCTTTACTGTCACTTTTAATCAATTTAATGCATCATTACTGTATAAACTTTTTTTTTATAAAAAATAAAATAAAATAATAATAATTAAAAAATAAACAGTCTTACTGACTCCAAACTTGGTAAAATGAATATGTGTTATCCTATAAATAATAAATAATATAATATATTCATATTTTAAAGCCTTTATTATTCTAAAGCCTTCTTCATTTGTGATTTCCCACAGCAAATAGGGATATATATATATATTTGATTAACTGTTCGTTTGATTAAATAATTTGCATACTGTATCATTCAATTTAATATTCAATTAAATTTGTATTATCAATAAATCCTGGAACGCACAGCCATAACTTTTCTCTTATGTTTTCTCCACAGCCTGCAGACCTGGGTTCTACAAAGCCTTTGCAGGAAACATCAAATGTTCAAAGTGTCCCCCACACAGTTCCAGCCACACAGAGGGTTCGGCACAATGTCACTGCGAAAAAAACTACTACAGAGCCAGCAAGGACCCTCCCACCATGGCCTGCACACGTTAGTCAGCCTACTGCTCTGTTTTCATTCATTTCCCATTTTATTTATATATATATTTTTTTCAGATTCAATTATAGTGTGCTTTACATGCAATGACAAAACAGCACATTTGTTTTTCCAAAGTGGTGGCAACTTTAAAAAATAGTTTAAATCACCAAATAATATTTAAAGGAATAGTTCACCAAAGATATAGATGAGTTTGTTCATCAGAACAGATTTGGAGAAATTTAGCATTACATCATCAGTGGATCCTCTTCAGTGAATGGGTGCCATCAGAATGAGCCCAAACAGCTGATAAAAACAAGCGAAAAATATTCCAAAACAGTTCTAAACAAAATATTTTGATGTGAGAAGACATCAGAGGATTTTTTTTCTTTTTTCCCTGAAGGAAGCATTATTAGCATTATATTTAGTCAGATACAATGGTTTGAAGTTAAATACATCTTAATGATGGATTTGTTTCTTACAAACACACAGCTTGTGGCTTCACAAGATTTTAATTGATAGACTGCATTGGTGTGGATAACTTGTGGATCATTGTGAAGTTTGTATCAACCTTTTGGACTCATTCTGACGGCACCCATTCACTGCAGAGGATCTGAGCAAGTGATGCAATTCTGAATTTCTCCAAAAATATATGAATAAACAAACTCATGAACTATTCCTTTAAGCAATTTCACACAAGCTAGAGTCTATCCTGTAATATCAGAGTGTGATCTGATCATCCTCGCAACAAGACGAACACTAAAACTATATTGCAATGATTTTAATATTGAAGTTCTCCCGGGTCATTTTCAATAGCATCTATAACTGTGACACAAGAAGATTCCAGCTGCATTTGTATGAAGTGAGAGTGAATGAGTCAGCGGTGTGATAAAGGAGATGTGAATGTTTTCAGTGCACCAGTTTCAGTTTCCCAAGGGAGAAATAAATATATAAAATAAGATAAAATTCAGTACCAGTGCAGAACAAAAAAGTAATCAAGAGATTTAAATTAAAAGGAACTAATTAAATAAATATTAATAATTGAGAAAGTAATGAAGAAAGATAAACTAAAGATGAACAATAAGACTAAATGTGCCAAAAATAGTGATAATGAGCATACATGTTCTCGCTCATCATTCTCATTCTCATTTCTACTCTTATTGTTTCTGATTCTATCGATCAGAATTCCAGTTATTTCAGTCTTCTGCTTCATCACCCTCTTCCCTTTCCCTTCTTCTGCCCCCCATCGCGCTTACCCAAATTATTCACCAAACTCAATCTTTTCAACACCAGCAGCAATCTGCATTAAAAACAGGAGAGGAGGAATAATTACTTCCTTGTTATTCACGAGTGGGTGCAATTATCATTAACTATGATAATCATGTCTAGGACATATTCTCATTATCATCATTAGCTGGGTCTGGGAAACAGCAGATAAACGCAGACTTCCCTGTATCTGGCTCTGAGCCGGCATTCTATAGGAAGCAGAACCAGGGTACTAGAGCAGAGACATTTGTATATCAGCGAAACCAGAGGGAGGGAGTGAAAGGGAGATGGCAAATGCTCTCGAGTGGTTTTTAAGGCATTAAAAGGATTCATTAGTTAATGCATATGCACCATTTTTGAGAGAGCGGAAAAAAGATAAAAAATTCTTAATCTGCATAATATTTTGCTCAAATAGGTGTTTTTTTCCCCTCTCACAGATGGATTTCTGTCAGCATGATAATTATGGTAGCTATGGACTCGGTGTGTCTTTTCTTTTAGGACCGCCCTCCTCTCCTCGAAACATGGTTTTTAACATCAATGAGACCGCCCTCTTTCTGGAGTGGACTCCGCCCAGCGACACAGGTGGTCGGAAGGATGTAACCTATAATGTCTTCTGTTTCCGATGTGGAGCTGATGGCCAGGCCTGTGAGGCATGCAACAGCAACATGCGCTTCGTACCCAAACCCACGGGCCTCACAAGCACCTCTGTGGTGGTCCAGGACTTTGTGGCGCATGCCAACTACACATTCCAAATTGAGGCTCTGAATGGAGTGTCAGGCTTGGGCAGATCTGAGAGACAGCTTGCCAATATCACCGTCAGCACAGAGCAGGCTGGTGAGTAGAGATTTATTAACACTGAACTGACTCGAACTGAACAGGGGATCGTTGATATTCTAGGCTTTTTTAAGTTTAAAGTTATGTTGTGACAATATATTCACAAACAAGGCTCACATTACAGAATAATTTAGGAGTGGACTAAACAGATATCTGCATGTGATTCTGGTACATTAAAATGAGACATTAATAAAGAAAAGAGCTTATTCATTAATTATAATGTTGTAGTTATAATCAGTATAGGGAAGGCTTCATAGGTGGATAACTGGAACTGCAGGCTGTCTTCCAACAGTTCATTAAAAATACTTAAACAATTAAATTAAATTAAATTAAAAGTTTGGGGTCAGTAATTTTTTTAAGAAATTAATACTTTAAATCAGCAAGGATACAATAAATCAACCAACAGATATATTAAAACATTTATAAAGTTATGAAAGATTTCTATTTCAAGTAAATGCCATTCTTCTGAACATCCTATTAAATCAATTTCAAAGAAATAAAAAAAATGATGTGTCACAGTTTCTACAAAAAATATGAAGGAGCATGATTGTTTTCAACATTGCTAATAATAAGAAATGTTTATTGAGCTGCAAATCAGAATATTAGAATAATTTATGAAAGATCATGTGACACTGAAGACTGAAATAATGGCTGCGATAATTCAACTTCACAGCAATAAATAACATTGTAAGATACAATAAAGTAGAATTTATTTATTTTTTGCTGTGTTTTTGAACAATTAAGTGTACCACTGGTGAAAGAAATTTTAAATAAATAAAATAAAAACTTACAGACCCCAAATGTTTGAACAGTTAACATATATAGGCATAGTTCATAACTACTTCAGAGTTATGTGCCCTCTAGAAGCTTGCGTTCTGCAAGTGAACGGCATATTATTGTGCCATCTAAAAGAGGCACAAAAATCACTTTCACAGACTTTTTCATTAACTGTTCTTTCCTGGTGGAATGACCTTAACCATCTTCAGGAAACGACTAAAAACACATCTGTTCCAACTTTATTTGACCCTCTAACTCTAACACTTTCTATTCTATTTTAATTCTACTTTATCTATATTTATCTTTTTTTATTTTTTATTCTTTATTTAAAAGCAAACACTAGCTTTCTATTTTTTCTGTTCTATCTACTTGTTTTTCTTTGTTTGTGTGTGTGTGTATATGTGTGTGTGTGT
>NW_015505622.1:833807-839248 GCF_001515645.1 Sinocyclocheilus grahami
ATAATATTTTTTTTTGGTTGGGGGGGGGGGGGGGGGGGGGGGGGACTGTCTACTGTCTGACATTATCTTATAGTTCACAACTTCAGTGGTTAAAAAAAAAATGTTAGAATGTTTTTTTTTTTTTTTTTCATAAAAAATTATTTAAAATATAGCTTTTTATTTAAAATGTCGTTCCTTTTCAGTTGACATCTTGAACCACTTTTCATTTTTAACTACCTTGTCTCATCTGGAATTTAATGCACAATTTTCCAATAAATTCCGAAAAGACAAAAGACCCACTCTACATTTTCTTCTATGCAATATCCTGTTTCACTTCAAAATATGTCTTATTGTGAAAATAAAATGAGTTGCGATCCGCATTTCACATTGACTTTAATGTGCAAATCAGGAAAGATAATTTTTCTCAGATCTGTTTGGTGGCTTATTTGTTTGACTGCTTGTCGTATTTGCACTTCCATAATATATGCTCTCCATTTCCGTGAAATAGAAGTTGACTTTGTTTACAACAGATCTAAATAAAAGTAAGAACCCTCATTAATGATTTATACGTTGGGGTTGTTTTCCTTGCTAGGAAAGCTGTCAAACTCCTATACCGATTTTAAAAGATGCTAACAGAGGTCCTGCGCACACAACTTGTTTCCCTGCATCACAATAAGGACGAAAGGCTGCTGGGGAAGCTCTCCGGGAATGGCCCTGTTACTGGAGAAGGTGTCTGGAGTCAGAGAGAAACAGATCAATGCCTGTAATGTTGTGGCTGTAGAGATTTACCAACCTCTGAGGAGCAAATTTAAATAAGAGTAAAACTAGTGTGTGTATTTGTGTGAGAGAGAGAGAGGTAGAGACACTACAGAAAGAGATCTGCTATCTTACATCTATGATGTGTGTAAGTATGTGTGCTTGTGTGTGTACCACTTAACTCAGTCTCGTCTGGCTGCTCTCCTGGGCCTTGGCGAGTCTTTCAGTGTGGAGTCTAAGTCCAAGACGGGGAGTGTTTAAGAGCTGCTATGGTTTGGAGCATAGAAAAGTTCAAATGAGTGAGGCTGCACACTGGAGAGAAAGAGAGAGACTGAGAGAGGGAGAAGCTGAAGCTTTTAATGTATCTCTTAAGCTACCAGTTCCATGGAGACTGATGGGGTAGTTAAAGATTGAAAACATTACCTCACATTTTATCTGTCTTATACGTGTCCATATTTTAACCGGTCATTTAGGGATGTTTGTCTGCATGTGAGTTTAGACCAACAATATAATATTTAAATAACATAAAATATTTAATTTGTCAAATAGGGAATGCTAGAATGAGTCTTGTGTGAACATGATTGCAAAGTGGATTATTCATGTTTTTGAAATAAGTCAATTATTCTTACAAAGGCTGCATTTATTTGCAATAATACATTAAATCAGTAATATTGTGAAAATGCTATTACATTTTTTAAAATATATATTTTTTCTGTGATGCAAAGCTGATTTTGCAGCAGCCATTCATCCAATCTTCAGTGTAAGATGATCCTTTAGAAGTCATTTTAATATGCTGATTTGCTGCTCAAGAAATGTTTTTTATTAACAATGTTGAAAACAGCTATTCTGCTTGATATTTATGTAGAAACCATGATTTTTTTTTCAAGATTAGCCTATTTGTAGAATAGAACATTTAGAATATATATCAGCATAAACAGTATTTGAAACAGAAATCTTATATAACATTATAAATGTCTTTACTGTCACTTTTAATCAATTTAATGCATCATTACTGTATAAACTTTTTTTTTATAAAAAATAAAATAAAATAATAATAATTAAAAAATAAACAGTCTTACTGACTCCAAACTTGGTAAAATGAATATGTGTTATCCTATAAATAATAAATAATATAATATATTCATATTTTAAAGCCTTTATTATTCTAAAGCCTTCTTCATTTGTGATTTCCCACAGCAAATAGGGATATATATATATATTTGATTAACTGTTCGTTTGATTAAATAATTTGCATACTGTATCATTCAATTTAATATTCAATTAAATTTGTATTATCAATAAATCCTGGAACGCACAGCCATAACTTTTCTCTTATGTTTTCTCCACAGCCTGCAGACCTGGGTTCTACAAAGCCTTTGCAGGAAACATCAAATGTTCAAAGTGTCCCCCACACAGTTCCAGCCACACAGAGGGTTCGGCACAATGTCACTGCGAAAAAAACTACTACAGAGCCAGCAAGGACCCTCCCACCATGGCCTGCACACGTTAGTCAGCCTACTGCTCTGTTTTCATTCATTTCCCATTTTATTTATATATATATTTTTTTCAGATTCAATTATAGTGTGCTTTACATGCAATGACAAAACAGCACATTTGTTTTTCCAAAGTGGTGGCAACTTTAAAAAATAGTTTAAATCACCAAATAATATTTAAAGGAATAGTTCACCAAAGATATAGATGAGTTTGTTCATCAGAACAGATTTGGAGAAATTTAGCATTACATCATCAGTGGATCCTCTTCAGTGAATGGGTGCCATCAGAATGAGCCCAAACAGCTGATAAAAACAAGCGAAAAATATTCCAAAACAGTTCTAAACAAAATATTTTGATGTGAGAAGACATCAGAGGATTTTTTTTCTTTTTTCCCTGAAGGAAGCATTATTAGCATTATATTTAGTCAGATACAATGGTTTGAAGTTAAATACATCTTAATGATGGATTTGTTTCTTACAAACACACAGCTTGTGGCTTCACAAGATTTTAATTGATAGACTGCATTGGTGTGGATAACTTGTGGATCATTGTGAAGTTTGTATCAACCTTTTGGACTCATTCTGACGGCACCCATTCACTGCAGAGGATCTGAGCAAGTGATGCAATTCTGAATTTCTCCAAAAATATATGAATAAACAAACTCATGAACTATTCCTTTAAGCAATTTCACACAAGCTAGAGTCTATCCTGTAATATCAGAGTGTGATCTGATCATCCTCGCAACAAGACGAACACTAAAACTATATTGCAATGATTTTAATATTGAAGTTCTCCCGGGTCATTTTCAATAGCATCTATAACTGTGACACAAGAAGATTCCAGCTGCATTTGTATGAAGTGAGAGTGAATGAGTCAGCGGTGTGATAAAGGAGATGTGAATGTTTTCAGTGCACCAGTTTCAGTTTCCCAAGGGAGAAATAAATATATAAAATAAGATAAAATTCAGTACCAGTGCAGAACAAAAAAGTAATCAAGAGATTTAAATTAAAAGGAACTAATTAAATAAATATTAATAATTGAGAAAGTAATGAAGAAAGATAAACTAAAGATGAACAATAAGACTAAATGTGCCAAAAATAGTGATAATGAGCATACATGTTCTCGCTCATCATTCTCATTCTCATTTCTACTCTTATTGTTTCTGATTCTATCGATCAGAATTCCAGTTATTTCAGTCTTCTGCTTCATCACCCTCTTCCCTTTCCCTTCTTCTGCCCCCCATCGCGCTTACCCAAATTATTCACCAAACTCAATCTTTTCAACACCAGCAGCAATCTGCATTAAAAACAGGAGAGGAGGAATAATTACTTCCTTGTTATTCACGAGTGGGTGCAATTATCATTAACTATGATAATCATGTCTAGGACATATTCTCATTATCATCATTAGCTGGGTCTGGGAAACAGCAGATAAACGCAGACTTCCCTGTATCTGGCTCTGAGCCGGCATTCTATAGGAAGCAGAACCAGGGTACTAGAGCAGAGACATTTGTATATCAGCGAAACCAGAGGGAGGGAGTGAAAGGGAGATGGCAAATGCTCTCGAGTGGTTTTTAAGGCATTAAAAGGATTCATTAGTTAATGCATATGCACCATTTTTGAGAGAGCGGAAAAAAGATAAAAAATTCTTAATCTGCATAATATTTTGCTCAAATAGGTGTTTTTTTCCCCTCTCACAGATGGATTTCTGTCAGCATGATAATTCTGGTTGCTAATGAGTCAGGTGTCTCTCTCCTTTCAGGTCTGCCCTCCTCTCCTCGAAACTTGGTTTTTAACATCAATGAGACCACCCTCTTTCTGGAGTGGACTCCGCCCAGCGACACAGGTGGTCGGAAGGATGTAACCTATAATGTCTTCTGTTTCCGATGTGGAGCTGATGGCCAGGCTTGTGAGCCATGCAACAGCAATGTGCGCGTCATACCCAGATCCACAGGCCTCACAAGCACCTCTGTGGTGGTCCAGGACTTTGTGGCGCATGCCAACTACACATTCCAAATTGAGGCTCTGAATGGAGTGTCAGGCTTGGGCAGATCTGAGAGACAGCTTGCCAATATCACCGTCAGCACAGAGCAGGCTGGTGAGTAGAGATTTATTAACACTGAACTGACTCGAACTGAACAGGGGATCGTTGATATTCTAGGCTTTTTTAAGTTTAAAGTTATGTTGTGACAATATATTCACAAACAAGGCTCACATTACAGAATAATTTAGGAGTGGACTAAACAGATATCTGCATGTGATTCTGGTACATTAAAATGAGACATTAATAAAGAAAAGAGCTTATTATAATGTTGTAATGTTGTAGTTATAATCAGTATAGGGAAGGCTTCATAGGTGGATAACTGGAACTGCAGGCTGTCTTCCATTAAAAATACAAAAATACTTAAACAATTAAATTAAATTAAATTAAAAGTTTGGGGTCAGTAATTTTTTTAAGAAATTAATACTTTAAATCAGCAAGGATACAATAAATCAACCAACAGATATATTAAAACATTTATAAAGTTATGAAAGATTTCTATTTCAAGTAAATGCCATTCTTCTGAACATCCTATTAAATCAATTTCAAAGAAATAAAAAAAATGATGTGTCACAGTTTCTACAAAAAATATGAAGGAGCATGATTGTTTTCAACATTGCTAATAATAAGAAATGTTTATTGAGCTGCAAATCAGAATATTAGAATAATTTATGAAAGATCATGTGACACTGAAGACTGAAATAATGGCTGCGATAATTCAACTTCACAGCAATAAATAACATTGTAAGATACAATAAAGTAGAATTTATTTATTTTTTGCTGTGTTTTTGAACAATTAAGTGTACCACTGGTGAAAGAAATTTTAAATAAATAAAATAAAAACTTACAGACCCCAAATGTTTGAACAGTTAACATATATAGGCATAGTTCATAACTACTTCAGAGTTATGTGCCCTCTAGAAGCTTGCGTTCTGCAAGTGAACGGCATATTATTGTGCCATCTAAAAGAGGCACAAAAATCACTTTCACAGACTTTTTCATTAACTGTTCTTTCCTGGTGGAATGACCTTAACCATCTTCAGGAAACGACTAAAAACACATCTGTTCCAACTTTATTTGACCCTCTAACTCTAACACTTTCTATTCTATTTTAATTCTACTTTATCTATATTTATCTTTTTTTATTTTTTATTCTTTATTTAAAAGCAAAC
>NW_015505622.1:841759-850756 GCF_001515645.1 Sinocyclocheilus grahami
ACTGCGTTAGGCTAACTGAGACTTGTCATTTGCACTTATATATTGTTGCTCTTTTGTTAGTTTTGACTGCTTTTATTGTCCTCATTTGTAAGTCGCGTTGGATAAAAGCGTCTGCTAAATGACTAAATGTAAATGTAAATATAGGCCTATTCTTATCTACTTGGTTAGAATTGGTCCAATTTGTAGTTAATCTCAAACAGTCTTGACTGGTTAAATTATAGCGTCTCAGATTCTCATTCCAACCTCTGTCTCCTGATGTTCTGAGCAATAGACCTGCTAGCACGCTTTCCCAGTCTGTAAAAAAAAACAAAAAAAACATTGGCACAAGGTATTCATAACTATTGCCATCCTGGCCAGACTCTCATCGTTCATCATGATAATGATGATAACTGCAAATTGCATTTCATCCTGGAGAGGCATTGTCTCAGCACATCAAATGCGGGATATCTCCTGGCCTAAGCTCAGTTTCACACTAATAGAGACACACGGCTTTATCTAAAAGCCTGCTGTCTTCCTCAATCTGGCTGCTGTATCTGCAGATATGGCCAAACTTCATTATTAGAATGTGCCCAAGTCTCCACAGGACGGCTCTCTCGACTCTCAGGACTTATTCTCACATCGTTTTTATCAATTTCCCTGTGTGTGCCCATTTCCTGTGCTCTGACTGATGATTCTCTGCTCACTTTCATTGGCTGGATTGTGCATCAGCTTCATTGGTTTGTGTTTTGGTAAAGCAGAGCGATTCAACCGTTTCCTCATCTTTGGTTATCCAGATGTCTCCTTTAAAGGAACAGTGTGAAGTACAATTTGTTGCATGTACTGCAACATGATGAATGATTTTATGTCTGGAGAAGTGTGAGAGGTTAAAAGTCATATATGGACCAGGTGGTCTTATACAGCAAGGCAGGGTATAAAATGGCAGGGTCATTTTATCCTTTGTAAAGACAGGGAGACTCATCAGCATCAGCGTCATTGAGGAAGAAAGATTGATTGATATGATCAATCTGCCTCATGAGCTGTAATCACAGTGAAAAGCTTCACACCCATCCTTCAAGCTCTCAATCTACCACCTGTGGAGAGGGAAATAGACAGAGCATAGGGAAGAAATTGAGCTGCACAGTGTATATATAGCATCTGAAAATATTCAGAGCAGTTTTGTAGAGACTTACACGAATTTTCAAAATATATGAATTGTATTGATTTAGAGCAGGGACTCCTAAATGGACAAAAAGACTAAATAAAATCCTGTCATCATTTACTCACCCTCATAATGCTCCAAACCTGTATTCCTTTCTTTCTTCTACATTACAGAAGATATTTTGAAGAGTCCTGGCCGAGGTCTGAGTAGGCTGAGTCTGAGTCTAAATGATTTTGGATCTATGACAAGTCCAAAACTATGAAAGTATGGTCTTGGCCCGGTCTTGAGATGAACTTGAGAGACTATTCCTTTAAAATCCTGTATTTACATAATGTAGCGTCTGCGTAGGATCATGCATGATAGTTGGACTGTTTATGGCTTAAAAGACCCCTTTTAGCCTAGTATATGTGATAAAATAATTATTGCTGATGTACAGAATCAAATAATTTAATATTTGACAAATAATTACATATAAATGTATACATGAATGAATGAATGAATGCATGCATGCATGAATAAATAAATAAAATAATAATAGGTGCCCTTTAAAAAGGTAATTTTTAGAGGCATTTATGAAGCCAGTGACTCTAGCAAATAAGTGACCAGAAAGTGTCCAATTTTTGTTTGCTTCAAAAAGGTATGAAAGATCAGCTTCTTTAATATAAATGCAACTAAATTTGTTGCTGTTGTTTGATACAATGACATTCATAACATGTGGCTTAATTGTCCAGATGTTTAGATCAGTCTAAGCAGAGGTGATCTTGATCTTATATTCATTGTAAAACTCCCTAATAATATATTGCAGTATTGGAATGGCATGTTTACAATAGCTTTAATAATGACAAAGCTTACATTACTTGTACAGTATGTACTGCATCTACACGAATGTAACTCTAATGCTATACATATCTTTTAATGATTATCCCTAGAGCTCAGTTGCCAAAGTTAAAACCCAGAGCTCATTACAGTATGACGTTTGCAGTACAGCCAATCTTCCTCTCCGGTGTCTATTTAGCTCCACATCAAATGTTAATAGAGGTCAGGTTGGGGGTAGTGACTGTGGGGCTGGGCTGGACTCTGTGGAGGAATCCCACAAGGGTGATGATGGGGCAAGGGGCTAACAACCCTCCAGTTCCCCCACCCATACTAACTAGAACCAGTGCAGTATTAAAGAGCCAAAAGAGCTGGAGAAGAGCAAAGGCTGTTGCCATGCGGACGGCTGAGCCAAAGCATCATGATTCAAGAGATCCAAACAAGCCATAATGGTGAACTCTCACTGCCACTCAGAGACATTCATATTGCATCAAAAATATCAGACCCACAGCTCCTCAAAAAGTGATTGAAGCATGTTTAATAGATCTGAAACGTCTTTCTTCCTTCTGTGAACCCCTGATAACCTGATAATTTGCACAAGGTGTCAATGTGTTTCATATACCATTTAAAGCCACAGTATATAACTTTTATTTTCTTTGGTATGGGTCAAAGGCGAGATGTCCCATTGTGGTGTCTGCATAAAATTCAATTCACAAAAAAAGATTTTATGTGCATGGAAAGCATATTCAATGCAAGTAAAGCTTCTACTTTAATGTTTCAAATAACGTTGATGAAAACAAAATGTCAAAAATAGGTTAAAAAAAATTCCATCATCATTCAGCGTAACATTTATTCATGTAAAAATGAAACAACATAGTTATTCTTACCTGTGCTTATTAAAAAAAAAAGATAATACTAAATTTTTATATATTTTAAATGATTAAAAACTTGACAACTGGGAAAAATCTAGTGTTTCAAGGGTAGTGGCAAAGATTGGTAAAGATTTAAAATTACAATGAATTAGTTTGGGGGGATGCACTGTGAGTCTTTTAATGACCTCCAATTATTTCTAAATATGCCTGACAAGTTTTATTGTTATATAAACTATTGTTGCACTGTACAGCATTTTAGTGAGTGTTTTCTGTAAATCATTGTAAAAATATATGTATTTATTTCTGTATGAAGAGTTCAGATGCAAAAGCCTCTAAGTGCCATCTGAAATTTTCTTCTAAAATGAGCATTTTTATTAGACTACTATTTTTAGGTTAAGTAATTTTACTCTAATAGCAATGTATAGGTCCTTTGCATCTGAACTCTTCATATTTATTTAAATATTTTTAGTTTCAGTTAACTACATTAACCTTGGAGGTGATGTCCTGTTCTTCCAAACAATGGCCGATGCTTGGGAAGCCTGTTAGAACATTGTTTTTCTAATTTTTGTCATTTTTTGTGCAATTACGTTTGGTCTTACTAATGGTACCAAAATAAAACACTGCAGCTTTAAATAAGCTCAGCCAATAGGGGCTTTAAGCTCACAGTATGATGCAACTGTACAGTAATGTGAATGTGTTAAGCTCTGTTGTGGAGTTTTCAGTGCATTTTTTGGTCAACACAAAGTGCAGTCATTCACTGTAAACATAAAGCAATATTGGGGCTGGCAGGTGTTGTTTGACCCAGCCGTGTCTTTATGGAGAAGCCCACAGCCAGAGTGAGTTACAGCACAAATGTACTGTCAGCTGAAATGTTGTGTGAGAAATACTAGTGGAGAACTCAAAGTGCTACAGGCATTAATGCTGAACACAGTTTCTGTGCTGCTGTTGCTTTTGGATGGGTGGGTGGATGGCATGTTTTAGATATGTGTGTTTGAGGCTTTCCTTGAGAGTGGATGAGTTTGTGTGAGACATATGAAATGTAAATGTTCTCTCCAGGGGCTGAGAGGCTACATGTTGTGCAGTTCCGAACTCTGAATTCTATATTTATTTATTATTTTTAGGCTTTGGATAGAATTGTCAATAGCAAGGTGTCAGAATGTTTGTGGGCTTGCATAATGTCAGAGGAACTCTCAATTACACAGCACGCACACACACACACATGCTTGGACACATTGATATATGCATGCATATCCATGTGTACCTGCACACTTTGCTGACACATTGGCAGGCCGACAAGACAGGCACGCACACACATTCTCCCCGAGTCCTCTGGCATTTATACATGTTCGCTCACAACCATTTCTGCCAGCAGTGCTGGTTTTTAACAGGTTCATTCTCTGAAACAGCTTACCAATGCTGCCACTGGCTTCTTGGGGTGCTAATGTTTTGTTTTCCAACAGTGTAGTTACGTAACCTTTTTCCCACACCAAAAAAAAAAAAAAAAAAAAAACTTAAATCAGCCTAGCTTTTCTGTTCTTAGCTGGTTTAAGTGTCCAAAACCCCTCTAAAACCAACCAACAGGCCAGCCTGACCCATCTGGGAAATCAAGCAATATTTTTTTCCCTAACAGGGATTCTGAAACTATAATAATATAAAAACATGCATAGTTGCAACGATTACTTTAACTATAAACTATGATAAAACTGTGATTAAGTGGTATTATTCAACACTCTCATATAAAAAAAATGTTATATTGTCGAGTATGTTACCTATATAGGCGATATGTAATTTTCACATAAGTACATTCTCTGGGTAGATGAATATATTCATATAAAATCCCTATAGTAAATATATTTTATAGTTTATTATATGTAGCAACTAGGGCTGGGCGATATAGCTAAAAAATGTATCAACGATATAATGTTTCACATCGTTCAGTATCGATAATTGACATTTTTAGCTATCGATTTTAGGTATCGATAATTTAACTTTCTCCATATAATCGACATTTTTTATAACCTTTTTTAAAACAAAAAGCAATATTTTTTTTTTTATTATTTAACCACTGTATTTTTAAATTAACCCAATTTATTGAGACAAACAACACATGTTTTGTTTTGTTTTAACAGTCAAACACAAAATAAAAATTATACAAATATCTAATTTCTAATGTTTTATATGCAGATTAAATAGGCCTTAAGGAAACGTTTGGCTTGTTTCCCCGAAGCCACAGGAGGATGCAATGAGCAAAATAATGCAGTGCATTAAATTGTCAACGCAAGGAAATAACTGTCTATAAAAAAATGTGTATCACTTCTAAATTAACTCATATAAATCAAACATAATTTCGTAAATTGCATAAACAATTATGAACAAAACAGCATCATGTATTTATGCATTGCTTAATACAAAGAGCCGAATCGCCGATCACACAGATTGCCTTTAAAAACATATGAGACGCAGTGAAAAGGAATAAACCTCCACAAATTCGTGACGTGTTTTCTAAAAGTTTAAACTGTTTTAACTTTGCACGGCTTTCTATACATCTCTTGTGTGAGACGTGAGTGCAGCAGTTATATTTGTCCGTCTAAAAATGCACTGAATATGCGTTCTGTGTGAATGGCTTGGTTTCGGTCTTAACCTAATCAAGATTGTCGAGTATGTTACCTATATAGGCGATATGTAATTTTCACATAAGTACATTCTCTGGGTAGATGAATATATTCATATAAAATCCCTATAGTAAATATATTTTATAGTTTATTATATGTAGCAACTAGGGCTGGGCGATATAGCTAAAAAATGTATCAACGATATAATGTTTCACATCGTTCAGTATCGATAATTGACATTTTTAGCTATCGATTTTAGGTATCGATAATTTAACTTTCTCCATATAATCGACATTTTTTATAACCTTTTTTAAAACAAAAAGCAATATTTTTTTTTTTATTATTTAACCACTGTATTTTTAAATTAACCCAATTTATTGAGACAAACAACACATGTTTTGTTTTGTTTTAACAGTCAAACACAAAATAAAAATTATACAAATATCTAATTTCTAATGTTTTATATGCAGATTAAATAGGCCTTAAGGAAACGTTTGGCTTGTTTCCCCGAAGCCACAGGAGGATGCAATGAGCAAAATAATGCAGTGCATTAAATTGTCAACGCAAGGAAATAACTGTCTATAAAAAAATGTGTATCACTTCTAAATTAACTCATATAAATCAAACATAATTTCGTAAATTGCATAAACAATTATGAACAAAACAGCATCATGTATTTATGCATTGCTTAATACAAAGAGCCGAATCGCCGATCACACAGATTGCCTTTAAAAACATATGAGACGCAGTGAAAAGGAATAAACCTCCACAAATTCGTGACGTGTTTTCTAAAAGTTTAAACTGTTTTAACTTTGCACGGCTTTCTATACATCTCTTGTGTGAGACGTGAGTGCAGCAGTTATATTTGTCCGTCTAAAAATGCACTGAATATGCGTTCTGTGTGAATGGCTTGGTTTCGGTCTTAACCTAATCAAGATCTTCTACGCATTGAGCTACTATATTTCTCTAATATTTTGAACACATCAACTGCACATCTCGTGGGCTAGACTAATAAAACATTCATTAAACAACATACGTCTGGCCCTATCCTTGATAAACCAGCATGAAAAATAATGATGATTTACCCCCAGTCTTTC
Organism: Sinocyclocheilus grahami; assembly: GCF_001515645.1. Lineage (NCBI taxonomy): Eukaryota > Metazoa > Chordata > Actinopteri > Cypriniformes > Cyprinidae > Sinocyclocheilus > Sinocyclocheilus grahami. The sequence continues at coordinate 848,292 of NW_015505622.1, forward strand.
CATGTAGGGACTGTTGCCATGGTTGAAATTCTAATAACATAGTTGTGCTAATGTATACGGCTAATCAAATCACAGCAATAGTTCTGTAAAAAAATAATTTGTAAATATAGGGAATTACATTTCTGCTGCCGTTGTATGATTGTCCATCCATATCTATAGCCTCATTTCCTCTCATCTGTCTATACTTATCTGTAGAATTTCAGACCAAATCAATTCGAGGCAGCGTCTGTTATTTTGATGAAAGTCCCACTCTCAGATGCTCTGGTATAAAAACGTCCGTTGCACTGAAATATAGAGGTTATTCAATAAAAAGCTTTTCTCATAAAGAAAAATGTGTAAAAAATCTTAAATTATTCAAGCTTCGTACGTTACCAATAAGAGCCACACTAATAAAATGGCAATCTAAGATATTAAACTAGCTGGCCAAATCTCATTTTAAAAATTACTCAGCCAGGCATAATCTACTTTAGCGATGAGCCTGCGCATGGGAAAAAAATGACAAATAATGCTCTATGATATTGTAATTCCTATACACACACCATTCCAAATGTACACAACTTCAATAAAGAAAAAGGAAAATAAATAGCAAAACTGAAACTTATTTCATTTTGCATGCTGGCAATTGACAGCAAACTCTCGTAAGTTAAGTTACTTTATTTAGATCCATAGTCATTTAGATTATTTAATGCTCTGATATTTACACTACTTCCTCAAGCTGTCCTCATTCAGACAATCTGGCCTCTGAGTACTGACCGAAGACCCTCATCCCTAAGCCGTTTGTCATTTATTTAACATTACATCCCAGTGCATTTTGAGGGCTTTTAGCTGCAGTGGCCTCAACGGAGCCTTTCATTGTCAGTTTTAGACAGAGCTGGGAGGCTGGGAGGCACTAAGTGACAGGGGGTTGGGCTGTGTGTGTGTGTGTGTGTGTGTGTGCGCGTTATACCAGTTTCATAATTGATTATAAATAGTGCTGGGAAATATGACAAAATAATAATATAAATAGATAAATAAATAAATACATACATACATACATACATACAAACATACATGCATGCATAGAAATTAATTTTTTTAGAACGTTTGACCAATTCAAGATAAACATTTCATTTAAAAAAGTAACTACAGCATAATTCAAGTAACATTCTCTTTATTAAAAACTTGCGAAACCATCTAGTAAATAAGAATCTGTTCCAAGTGCACCACACACTTGACCTTTGTAAATTTTTCATGTTCAAAAATAAAATGTATTCTCTGAATGACTAATTTGCTGTTTAAAACTCCTCATACTGTGTGAATGTCTGCATGACATGTACAATTCTGTTTAGATCGTTTGCAAGAATGTTTAGCATCCGTGCTATGAAAATGATCGCTGCGAGACACTGGCAGAGTGACGAGACTTCAGACAGTTGTGAGTGAGGGCGGAAGGCGCTGCTATTATAAGCGTATTTGGACTTGTCTTTTCCACTTAATTTGACACTTTAGAAAGTTAATCAAGTTTGAAGTTGCAGTTTAGTGTCAGCAATATCTTTATATTATCTTATTTGCAAAGATTTGAAATAATTTTGGTTTATTTTTTATTTATTTTTTGGTTTTTATAGCAATATCTGGCAACACTGCATCATTGCACTTAAACGGACAATAATCAAAAGAGCCCATGGACAGGTTATTGCTGACAAGATAGCACATTCGGTACGGCAAACGCAAATGCGCGCCAAAAAAGACCAACAACATCATGAAATTATCTATTAAATGTTATCAACGCTATCAAAAACTCTAGCATTTCCTACACAGATCTGTAGAACAAGTAGGTTACAGAATGAAATGAAATACGCAAACACTAGCCATGAAGAAGTCTATTTCATTCAGTAAAGTCATTAAATTTTGACAAAGTCATGCTAAAACATTCATAAGAGCACTAGACAAAGTTATCATCTAGCAATGGTTATTAATGAAAACTATAACAGTAATATGTATTGTTGCATGAATAATAAACAACTGATAAAATTATCCACCCCTAACCTATAGTAAAGTATTAACAAATTTTGATGCAATATATAGCCTATGGTATAATTTTACAGTGTTCATCCCTCCAAAACAGAGAAAATATCTTTCACAAACATCTACATCTCTGTCTCTTTTAAAGTGTTTAGTATAATGAGTATTCGTAGGGGTTATTATAGCTTAACACACTCCAGACCTCACTAGTTTTCAAACTCATGTTTATGGCCATGTAGAAGAAGTGATTTCTTTTGAAAGTCAGTTGCCCCTTTTGACACCTGTATTTTGCTGTAACTTGTTTCATCAAACCCTAACTACTAGTGAAGATTCAAGATGCACTTCGCTGTAAAATCCACATCATAAGATACATTTCAGTTGATTTGTTAATCATCCACATGGACCACCGCTTGCAGTTATGTTGAGAGAGAGAGAGAGAGAGAGAGAGAGAGAGAGAGAGAGAGAGA
>NW_015505622.1:851961-859159 GCF_001515645.1 Sinocyclocheilus grahami
AAAAATCCAAAATTGCTGAACATTTCGCCAAGGTGGAGATGAAATCTGTCTTGACCCAAGAATTCTCATAATATAAGACACTTGAGTCTGCAACAAGCACTTTAATAGTAATGAGCGATATCATACCTTTGATCGCTGTAGCGCCCCCATCAGGCCGAATGCTGATCTTTGAAAATCTTAAGAATTACAATAAGGTTTAAGCGCAATGCTCTTGATCTCCTAAAAATCTGAAAAATTTACCAGTGATAATTGAAATAATACATTTAACTAGAGAGAGAGAGAGAGAGAGAGAGAGAGAGAGAGGGGGAGAGTACTTCTTGAATGTATCTGAGGCCAAAATGTCCATAGACCTTACTGAGCCGAGCGGGGGCAAATACACATGCTGACACTTCACTGTCCCCCAGGGAAAGACAGAGAGATACAAGGAAAAAGGGAAAGGGGAAAGACAAGGGTGACTTTCTCCATTTTGAGAGACTGTGCGCCAGAAAACACAGAGACAGACATCCAGACTTCTGACCCCCACGGCAGCCCTCAAAGCACTCGAGACTGAGCAGAGCTTTCTTATTGCCCTGAAGGGTATTATAATGGAGAGTTAACTGCACTGTGTCTTTGCAAGTGAGTGGCAGGCTGACGGTGATTGCACACATATTATTTGAATGCTGGAATGCTAATGTATATGTGCTGGGCATTGTCAATGAATCGGAGAACAAAGACGCAAGAACTTGCAATTTTGGTGCCATCTGTCTTTCTCGCTCCTTTCTCTCTCTCTCTTTCTGTTTTTGTTTTCCATTGTGAATTTAAGAGGATGATGGATGGAAAGTGAGTGGCAGGCTGACGGTGATTGCACACATATTATTTGAATGCTGGAATGCTAATGTATATGTGCTGGGCATTGTCAATGAATCGGAGAACAAAGACGCAAGAACTTGCAATTTTGGTGCCATCTGTCTTTCTCGCTCCTTTCTCTCTCTCTCTTTCTGTTTTTGTTTTCCATTGTGAATTTAAGAGGATGATGGATGGATTGCAATTTTTGTACAATTTCTGTCAACAACACAGACCATAAGAGGGAAATGGCAATCACCTGTTTAAACTCTAATGAAGATTTATTTGCTAGCCCACTGATATCGCTGGCAAAATGGCATATTAATATGCAATTATGGACTTCATGAGCCCAGATTAGTCCTGTCAGACATCATAATGATTTCGTCTTTCTGATTCTGTTCTGTCAAAATGTGAAAGCGGCCTGCTCAGTTTGTGCCTATTCAGATGTTTTTGTATTTTAGTGTGATTTCCCACGAGCAGGCCCACACGAAACTGCACTGACAGCTGCACCCATTTCTGCAAAACTAGAACGCCTGTCATTCGTAAAATTCTGCAAACCTTCTGCAACTTGTGTGTTTGTTTATTAAATATTATTTTATTATTTAATTTTTTGGTAATAAATAATTGTATGTACAGCTCTGTAGTACAGTTAACTTTAGTTATTAAAGTTTTTAAAGCAAGTAATTTAATGCATTTCTGTCATTTCTGTTGAAACTTGTTCTGTATGTTATTGTATTTAAATATATTTGTAATTGCACATTTGTAATGATAAATATACAAGTAAGTACCATTAGTACCAGTCATCAGAATTCATGTGACGTTTATGTCACTAGATCAACATTCATCACAATTCTGCACTGATGGGAGTCACCCCAAAGATATACTGGTAGCTCTTTAGTCATTCGGTTAATATGGAAGATAGCTTCTAAAAAAGTAAGTGGAGGCATCTCAATTCAAACCAAACTTAAAGAAAAATTATGAAAACCGTGATAATTTTACTCACAAATCTGATACTGACCATGTTTTAAAAAATAATGTGAACAGACAATATGAGACAGTAAATCTGAATTAAGCATTAATTCATGCAGTGTTAACATAGCCTTAGTGTCACGGATTGTGATGGATTGTTTATTAAATTAAAAAAGGAAGAAAACACCATGCAGAGCGAAACAAAACAGAATAGTATAACAAAGCATATTAAAACAAGGACTGACAAAGAATTCAGGAAACAAAGGGCTATATGTACTCAGGGGGGAAAGCGAGAAACAAAACAAGACACATGCAGGGTGATAATCACAAGTATCCAAGGGAAATGATTTAGAGGGAGAAGAATGCAAAGTAAAATCCATGAATAATTTCAAAATAATAGTCCTAGATACAACTGAACACAAAAACAATAAATACTCAAGTCAACAAATCAAAATAAATGCACTTATTTAGATCACAACAAAATATTAAAATGTAGTCATTTGAAATTGTACCTAAGTGTGTTAATAAACTCACTCTTTTAAGTGACAATTTTGCAAGTACAGTTTTTTTTTAAATATAGATTTAATATTGGAAGAACACTACAAGTGCACATTCAAAATAATTAAGGACACTTCTTTTTCACAAGGGCATAAATAAGCATTAACTAATGTTAATAAATTGAAACTTAAAGTTTTACCAATTAATAATGCTTACATATAACACCATTTTACTATCAGCTCAATTTAAAGTGATAGTTCACCAAAAAATGAAAATTAGCCCATTATTTACTCACCCTCAACCCATCCTAGGTGTATATGACTTCCTTCTTTCAGACGAATCTAGTCAGAGTTATATTAATATTGACTTTGATATTCCAAGCTGTTTAATGGCAGTCAGCGGGTGTTGCAGTGCATCAGTCCAAAATAAGTGAAATAAAGCGCATGCATTTATAATAAAAAAGTGCCTCACACCGCTCCTGGGGGTGAACAAAGGCCTCCTGTAGCGAATCGATGCATTTTTGTAAGAAAAATATCCATGTTCAAAACGTAATAATCACTTTAATCTAGCTTGCGCCAACAGTTGTACACAGAAGCAGCTCCGGGAGGATGAGGTAAGATGTCGGCGTTGCCAGAGTCTCGTGAAAACCAACGTTTGTTAACAGGAGCAAAGGAAACAAAGCATGCGCAACACCGACGTCCTATGTCATCCGCCTGGAGCTGCTTCCATGTACAACAGTGAGCGCAAGCTAGATTAAATTGATTATTACATTTTGAATATGGATATTTTTCTTACAAAAACACATCGATTCGCTACAGGAGGCCTTTGTTCACCCCCGGAGCAGTGTGAGGCACTTTTTATTATGGATGGATGCGCTTTATTTCACTTCTTTTGGACTGATGAACTGCAACACCTGCTGACTGCCACTAAACAGCTTGGAAGATCAAAGACAATTTTTAATATAGCTCCGACTGGATTTGTCTGAAAGAAGAAAGTCATATACACCTAGGATGCCTTGAGGGTGAGTAATTCATGGGCTAATTTTCGTTTTTGGGTGAACTAACCCTTTAACACGTTATGTTTCTGTGTAGATTTTCACAGATTTTCCATCAAAATCACCATATGCTGAAGGATTTTGCCTAAGCTATTTTTGTAGTTGTGTGAGGTATTTTCATTGATGGTCTTGGAGGACTAAGACTTGCCAGCAGAATAAAACACATGTCTGTGTTTTCTAGTCTGTAAACATTGATCTTTCCACTGGATGTTTTCACTGGTTGTTTGGACTCTTCTTCTCTTATTATTGTACGTTGCGATGATATATCAATCCTCGCATGCTAAAGAAGTGCTACCTGGATAATACACAGATTATTCATTTTTGTTTGCTTCTTCTGTAGTTTACGGTAACCCTGCATCGGTTACAGTAATGTAGAGTACACTGTTTTTCAAGTCATTATTGTCTCCCCTCAGTTCGCTTAGGATGGTGTTCTAAGATTTTTTCTCTTTATTATCTAGACATCTAGCTTTGTGAACGTATTTACACTTCTGCAATTTTCTTTTAATCTTTGTTGTTTTGTCTTTACACAGAATAGAGAGAAAGTGGGATTAGAGAGCCTATTTGTGTTATTTTTACCACCCCCTTCCTTCTCTCTCTCTCTCTTTCTCTCAGTGTCTCTCTGATTTTATTTATTTATTTAGCTATTTATTTCTCCTGGCAGTGGGAACAGCTCAAAGTGAAAAATTATGCAATGTACAAATTTTTCCCTTGAGGCCAGGTGTTGGCACATAATGGCCCATATAGGTGCAATAATTAAGATCTGGTTGGACAGGGGAGGGGAACAGAATATCATCTATTTTTTCCGCACTCCAAGACAAATCTGTTACCGGAAATTAACAATTATTCCTAGAGACAAGCTACCTTTTTTTTTACTTTCTCACTCACTCACTTCCAGCCTCTCTCTTTTGCTTTTCATCTTATTTTTGCTTGTTACAGCTGGCTTAGAAGCTGAACTGAGCTGATGTTTTGATAGGCTCTTCAGTTTTCAAGCACATTGTTTTTCACACAACTGCTGCAGCGTCTCAATTTCGTCCAAGTCATACTATTATGAGAAATGTACAGATTTTGCATTTCTACTGAAATACATCACCGCCAGTAAGTGTGACGAGACAGTAGTAGTTGTAGCTTGTTAATTACCCTTGAACTATAAAAGAGTGAATTAGTATTGATTATGATGACCCAACTCCCTTCAGCTCAAACTGCTTGTGTTCGATGCATTAATACCTCACTGCGTTTACCAAAAAGCCAGTTTAATTGAATTGAATACCAACTGGCCCATGTATAGACTCTCAAATCATGCAAACACACAAACACAGACTCTTATACTTCCCTTACACACTCAATAAACATATACAGACCCATGCATCCACACACACAGTCATAAAAGAAAGAATAAGCATCTGCACATCTCGCATGTGTTTGCAATTACATGTATCGGCCTGCACTCAGCCCGAGTTCTGCTGTATCGACTGCATGTTTACTGCAGCTGCTTCATTCGCCAGTTAATTGCTGCTGTTTGTGAGCCTCTGAGAGACTCGCATGTGTATCTGGGGGAGGATGATTTTTGAGTGTGTTTAGACAAATACTCGAACGTCTCTCATTATTCATCTCTGAATCTGAATTGGAGTTGTTTTCATTGCAGAGAACAAATCAAACGTGGCCTTGTCAAACTCTGTGTCGGATCTTCCCTCTCTCAGAGCACCTGGTAAACTCATTCACTGCCAGACAGATAAAACCTCAGCTGCTGTAAACACACATTTCACATGTTTAAACTCTGTTTTACACTGTAAAACTTGATGAAAATTTGCTGAAAATGTACTCAGGCTGCTTAGGCCGCTACCCAAGATGTAGATACGTCTGTTTCTTCTTTGAGAAATTTTGAATTACATATTTTGCTCACCAATGGATCCACTGCAGTGAATGGGTGCTGGCAGAATGAGAGTCCAAACAGCTTATAAATACGTCACAATAATCCACAAGTAATCCACTTGACGCCAGTCCACATGTTTGATAGAAACAAATCCATCATTAAGAGGTTTTTAACGTTGCTTCCAGCAAAATTTAGTCCTTTATCCATAACATTGCTTCCTCCAGTGAGAAATTGCTTTCTCCACTGTTTGTATATATATTTGCTGATAAAACCCACAAATGCTCCCAATAAAAGTGGTTGAGGTGGTCCGCTGACTGTGCACATTAGGGTAATAGGCTACTTTAGGCTTTAATTGCTTAAAATTTCTTATTATGGAATTTACATATGGATCATTTGCATGATTCATTTGTTCCATTTTTATTCCATATATATGTGTTAAAATGGCTGGATTCAATTAATTAATTGGATTTAAACCTACTTCTTCTATATGCACTAACTGCTATGCCACAGCTCCACCTACACATTTCTAATGCTCAGCTGGGGTGAGCTCAGGTTTAGCACTCTCAGATGAGTGTGTTCACTTATTGTAACAGGACTACATGAGATACACTTAGAGGAGAAGATTATAGGAGCTATAGGGAAGCATTTTCTTTTTAATCTTGTATATAATTCTAGGACGGGGCGGGAGGGAGTGAAATCTGTCAAGCCATGGGAAATAGAAGGAAAATGTGCATTAAAGGAGCTCTCTTTTTCCCTCGCTTCCTCTCATGCATATAAGAAATCTTTGAAATCACAGAGAAATGTAGCTGCAAGGACAGTTTCTATTTGCATGTCCCCTCCAGAGCCACATCGATAAAACAAGAACTTAGGTTGCGTGTTCAGTATGTGTGCTCACAAGCATGTACATTTTTTATGTGCCACATTTCCTTTGACAGTCATTTTGGTAAACTCTCTACGAGAGAATGTGATGTTTAAAAAAACACCCTGCGAAAACAAGCAGCATCCAATTATCCTTAATCTGGCTTTGGTGATTGTTTGACTAGAGTGGTATGATTGCTGATTATGTGGGAAACTCATCATTTAGGCATTGTGCAGCCTCCATAAAGAGTCTGGAATGATTCAGGGGTGAAAGTCAATGGAAGATTCCCTTAAGTGGAGCAGGACAGCTAATTAAAATAAAAATGCAAGTCAGCTCCGCATAATGACTGTACATTAAGCTCCTTAATTTTTTCTTCGTTTTGAATGTGTATGTTTGAATGTGTTTGTGTTGCGTGATCGTTGGTGCTTCAGGCTAATTACCAACTAAGGCCTGTTATAACAATTCTGTTCACAATGTGGTTTGAGGAAACAAATACAATGCTCATGTTTTTGTCAGAAATGACATCAGAACTTTGTGAGTACTTCAGAATCATGGCCTAGCAGTAAGATTGAAAGTTGCAGACATGTTGAAATCTAGTTTGAGTTACTGTTTTTCAATAAAAAGTCACAAAATAACCCAAAAGTAAACTAAATTACGTAAACTGAAAGTGATTATGTTCAAAAACAAAATGTACTGCAAACATGGGGGGGGGTCTTAAAATCATTGAATCGCATACAAAACCAATCAAAAAGAGGCTTAGCAGCAGGTTAGATCAGTCTGATGAATTATTTCTTGAAATGAATTCTTTAGAATGGTTACTGAATTAACATCTGTTTCACTTACTGAAATTATTATATATTTTTTTGTATGTACATTAATACATACATTTCTGAACATTTAATATATTAATGTATTTAATGCAAAGTCTAAGACTGCATTTATTCAATCAAAAATACAGTAAAACAGAAATATTACTGCAATATATTTTTTTTTCTTTTGTAATGTTGAAATTTCAAGTGATGCAAATTTTCAGCAGCCACTACTTCAGTCTTCAGTGTTGTATGATCATTCAGAAATCATTCTATTATGTTGATTTGCTGCTCACTTTTTTTTGTTGAAAAATGTT
>NW_015505622.1:872851-879053 GCF_001515645.1 Sinocyclocheilus grahami
TTTGAATGCTGGAATGCTAATGTATATGTGCTGGGCATTGTCAATGAATCGGAGAACAAAGACGCAAGAACTTGCAATTTTGGTGCCATCTGTCTTTCTCGCTCCTTTCTCTCTCTCTCTTTCTGTTTTTGTTTTCCATTGTGAATTTAAGAGGATGATGGATGGATTGCAATTTTTGTACAATTTCTGTCAACAACACAGACCATAAGAGGGAAATGGCAATCACCTGTTTAAACTCTAATGAAGATTTATTTGCTAGCCCACTGATATCGCTGGCAAAATGGCATATTAATATGCAATTATGGACTTCATGAGCCCAGATTAGTCCTGTCAGACATCATAATGATTTCGTCTTTCTGATTCTGTTCTGTCAAAATGTGAAAGCGGCCTGCTCAGTTTGTGCCTATTCAGATGTTTTTGTATTTTAGTGTGATTTCCCACGAGCAGGCCCACACGAAACTGCACTGACAGCTGCACCCATTTCTGCAAAACTAGAACGCCTGTCATTCGTAAAATTCTGCAAACCTTCTGCAACTTGTGTGTTTGTTTATTAAATATTATTTTATTATTTAATTTTTTGGTAATAAATAATTGTATGTACAGCTCTGTAGTACAGTTAACTTTAGTTATTAAAGTTTTTAAAGCAAGTAATTTAATGCATTTCTGTCATTTCTGTTGAAACTTGTTCTGTATGTTATTGTATTTAAATATATTTGTAATTGCACATTTGTAATGATAAATATACAAGTAAGTACCATTAGTACCAGTCATCAGAATTCATGTGACGTTTATGTCACTAGATCAACATTCATCACAATTCTGCACTGATGGGAGTCACCCCAAAGATATACTGGTAGCTCTTTAGTCATTCGGTTAATATGGAAGATAGCTTCTAAAAAAGTAAGTGGAGGCATCTCAATTCAAACCAAACTTAAAGAAAAATTATGAAAACCGTGATAATTTTACTCACAAATCTGATACTGACCATGTTTTAAAAAATAATGTGAACAGACAATATGAGACAGTAAATCTGAATTAAGCATTAATTCATGCAGTGTTAACATAGCCTTAGTGTCACGGATTGTGATGGATTGTTTATTAAATTAAAAAAGGAAGAAAACACCATGCAGAGCGAAACAAAACAGAATAGTATAACAAAGCATATTAAAACAAGGACTGACAAAGAATTCAGGAAACAAAGGGCTATATGTACTCAGGGGGGAAAGCGAGAAACAAAACAAGACACATGCAGGGTGATAATCACAAGTATCCAAGGGAAATGATTTAGAGGGAGAAGAATGCAAAGTAAAATCCATGAATAATTTCAAAATAATAGTCCTAGATACAACTGAACACAAAAACAATAAATACTCAAGTCAACAAATCAAAATAAATGCACTTATTTAGATCACAACAAAATATTAAAATGTAGTCATTTGAAATTGTACCTAAGTGTGTTAATAAACTCACTCTTTTAAGTGACAATTTTGCAAGTACAGTTTTTTTTTAAATATAGATTTAATATTGGAAGAACACTACAAGTGCACATTCAAAATAATTAAGGACACTTCTTTTTCACAAGGGCATAAATAAGCATTAACTAATGTTAATAAATTGAAACTTAAAGTTTTACCAATTAATAATGCTTACATATAACACCATTTTACTATCAGCTCAATTTAAAGTGATAGTTCACCAAAAAATGAAAATTAGCCCATTATTTACTCACCCTCAACCCATCCTAGGTGTATATGACTTCCTTCTTTCAGACGAATCTAGTCAGAGTTATATTAATATTGACTTTGATATTCCAAGCTGTTTAATGGCAGTCAGCGGGTGTTGCAGTGCATCAGTCCAAAATAAGTGAAATAAAGCGCATGCATTTATAATAAAAAAGTGCCTCACACCGCTCCTGGGGGTGAACAAAGGCCTCCTGTAGCGAATCGATGCATTTTTGTAAGAAAAATATCCATGTTCAAAACGTAATAATCACTTTAATCTAGCTTGCGCCAACAGTTGTACACAGAAGCAGCTCCGGGAGGATGAGGTAAGATGTCGGCGTTGCCAGAGTCTCGTGAAAACCAACGTTTGTTAACAGGAGCAAAGGAAACAAAGCATGCGCAACACCGACGTCCTATGTCATCCGCCTGGAGCTGCTTCCATGTACAACAGTGAGCGCAAGCTAGATTAAATTGATTATTACATTTTGAATATGGATATTTTTCTTACAAAAACACATCGATTCGCTACAGGAGGCCTTTGTTCACCCCCGGAGCAGTGTGAGGCACTTTTTATTATGGATGGATGCGCTTTATTTCACTTCTTTTGGACTGATGAACTGCAACACCTGCTGACTGCCACTAAACAGCTTGGAAGATCAAAGACAATTTTTAATATAGCTCCGACTGGATTTGTCTGAAAGAAGAAAGTCATATACACCTAGGATGCCTTGAGGGTGAGTAATTCATGGGCTAATTTTCGTTTTTGGGTGAACTAACCCTTTAACACGTTATGTTTCTGTGTAGATTTTCACAGATTTTCCATCAAAATCACCATATGCTGAAGGATTTTGCCTAAGCTATTTTTGTAGTTGTGTGAGGTATTTTCATTGATGGTCTTGGAGGACTAAGACTTGCCAGCAGAATAAAACACATGTCTGTGTTTTCTAGTCTGTAAACATTGATCTTTCCACTGGATGTTTTCACTGGTTGTTTGGACTCTTCTTCTCTTATTATTGTACGTTGCGATGATATATCAATCCTCGCATGCTAAAGAAGTGCTACCTGGATAATACACAGATTATTCATTTTTGTTTGCTTCTTCTGTAGTTTACGGTAACCCTGCATCGGTTACAGTAATGTAGAGTACACTGTTTTTCAAGTCATTATTGTCTCCCCTCAGTTCGCTTAGGATGGTGTTCTAAGATTTTTTCTCTTTATTATCTAGACATCTAGCTTTGTGAACGTATTTACACTTCTGCAATTTTCTTTTAATCTTTGTTGTTTTGTCTTTACACAGAATAGAGAGAAAGTGGGATTAGAGAGCCTATTTGTGTTATTTTTACCACCCCCTTCCTTCTCTCTCTCTCTCTTTCTCTCAGTGTCTCTCTGATTTTATTTATTTATTTAGCTATTTATTTCTCCTGGCAGTGGGAACAGCTCAAAGTGAAAAATTATGCAATGTACAAATTTTTCCCTTGAGGCCAGGTGTTGGCACATAATGGCCCATATAGGTGCAATAATTAAGATCTGGTTGGACAGGGGAGGGGAACAGAATATCATCTATTTTTTCCGCACTCCAAGACAAATCTGTTACCGGAAATTAACAATTATTCCTAGAGACAAGCTACCTTTTTTTTTACTTTCTCACTCACTCACTTCCAGCCTCTCTCTTTTGCTTTTCATCTTATTTTTGCTTGTTACAGCTGGCTTAGAAGCTGAACTGAGCTGATGTTTTGATAGGCTCTTCAGTTTTCAAGCACATTGTTTTTCACACAACTGCTGCAGCGTCTCAATTTCGTCCAAGTCATACTATTATGAGAAATGTACAGATTTTGCATTTCTACTGAAATACATCACCGCCAGTAAGTGTGACGAGACAGTAGTAGTTGTAGCTTGTTAATTACCCTTGAACTATAAAAGAGTGAATTAGTATTGATTATGATGACCCAACTCCCTTCAGCTCAAACTGCTTGTGTTCGATGCATTAATACCTCACTGCGTTTACCAAAAAGCCAGTTTAATTGAATTGAATACCAACTGGCCCATGTATAGACTCTCAAATCATGCAAACACACAAACACAGACTCTTATACTTCCCTTACACACTCAATAAACATATACAGACCCATGCATCCACACACACAGTCATAAAAGAAAGAATAAGCATCTGCACATCTCGCATGTGTTTGCAATTACATGTATCGGCCTGCACTCAGCCCGAGTTCTGCTGTATCGACTGCATGTTTACTGCAGCTGCTTCATTCGCCAGTTAATTGCTGCTGTTTGTGAGCCTCTGAGAGACTCGCATGTGTATCTGGGGGAGGATGATTTTTGAGTGTGTTTAGACAAATACTCGAACGTCTCTCATTATTCATCTCTGAATCTGAATTGGAGTTGTTTTCATTGCAGAGAACAAATCAAACGTGGCCTTGTCAAACTCTGTGTCGGATCTTCCCTCTCTCAGAGCACCTGGTAAACTCATTCACTGCCAGACAGATAAAACCTCAGCTGCTGTAAACACACATTTCACATGTTTAAACTCTGTTTTACACTGTAAAACTTGATGAAAATTTGCTGAAAATGTACTCAGGCTGCTTAGGCCGCTACCCAAGATGTAGATACGTCTGTTTCTTCTTTGAGAAATTTTGAATTACATATTTTGCTCACCAATGGATCCACTGCAGTGAATGGGTGCTGGCAGAATGAGAGTCCAAACAGCTTATAAATACGTCACAATAATCCACAAGTAATCCACTTGACGCCAGTCCACATGTTTGATAGAAACAAATCCATCATTAAGAGGTTTTTAACGTTGCTTCCAGCAAAATTTAGTCCTTTATCCATAACATTGCTTCCTCCAGTGAGAAATTGCTTTCTCCACTGTTTGTATATATATTTGCTGATAAAACCCACAAATGCTCCCAATAAAAGTGGTTGAGGTGGTCCGCTGACTGTGCACATTAGGGTAATAGGCTACTTTAGGCTTTAATTGCTTAAAATTTCTTATTATGGAATTTACATATGGATCATTTGCATGATTCATTTGTTCCATTTTTATTCCATATATATGTGTTAAAATGGCTGGATTCAATTAATTAATTGGATTTAAACCTACTTCTTCTATATGCACTAACTGCTATGCCACAGCTCCACCTACACATTTCTAATGCTCAGCTGGGGTGAGCTCAGGTTTAGCACTCTCAGATGAGTGTGTTCACTTATTGTAACAGGACTACATGAGATACACTTAGAGGAGAAGATTATAGGAGCTATAGGGAAGCATTTTCTTTTTAATCTTGTATATAATTCTAGGACGGGGCGGGAGGGAGTGAAATCTGTCAAGCCATGGGAAATAGAAGGAAAATGTGCATTAAAGGAGCTCTCTTTTTCCCTCGCTTCCTCTCATGCATATAAGAAATCTTTGAAATCACAGAGAAATGTAGCTGCAAGGACAGTTTCTATTTGCATGTCCCCTCCAGAGCCACATCGATAAAACAAGAACTTAGGTTGCGTGTTCAGTATGTGTGCTCACAAGCATGTACATTTTTTATGTGCCACATTTCCTTTGACAGTCATTTTGGTAAACTCTCTACGAGAGAATGTGATGTTTAAAAAAACACCCTGCGAAAACAAGCAGCATCCAATTATCCTTAATCTGGCTTTGGTGATTGTTTGACTAGAGTGGTATGATTGCTGATTATGTGGGAAACTCATCATTTAGGCATTGTGCAGCCTCCATAAAGAGTCTGGAATGATTCAGGGGTGAAAGTCAATGGAAGATTCCCTTAAGTGGAGCAGGACAGCTAATTAAAATAAAAATGCAAGTCAGCTCCGCATAATGACTGTACATTAAGCTCCTTAATTTTTTCTTCGTTTTGAATGTGTATGTTTGAATGTGTTTGTGTTGCGTGATCGTTGGTGCTTCAGGCTAATTACCAACTAAGGCCTGTTATAACAATTCTGTTCACAATGTGGTTTGAGGAAACAAATACAATGCTCATGTTTTTGTCAGAAATGACATCAGAACTTTGTGAGTACTTCAGAATCATGGCCTAGCAGTAAGATTGAAAGTTGCAGACATGTTGAAATCTAGTTTGAGTTACTGTTTTTCAATAAAAAGTCACAAAATAACCCAAAAGTAAACTAAATTACGTAAACTGAAAGTGATTATGTTCAAAAACAAAATGTACTGCAAACATGGGGGGGGGTCTTAAAATCATTGAATCGCATACAAAACCAATCAAAAAGAGGCTTAGCAGCAGGTTAGATCAGTCTGATGAATTATTTCTTGAAATGAATTCTTTAGAATGGTTACTGAATTAACATCTGTTTCACTTACTGAAATTATTATATATTTTTTTGTATGTACATTAATACATACATTTCTGAACATTTAATATATTAATGTATTTAATGCAAAGTCTAAGACTGCATTTATTCAATCAAAAATACAGTAAAACAGAAATATTACTGCAATATAT
>NW_015505622.1:879490-880055 GCF_001515645.1 Sinocyclocheilus grahami
TGAAATCAATCTCTACCTCTGTAAATAGCGACATGATGAGGCTTCATCATTTATTAAGGTGCTGCCTGTTCTCTACAGTCACTCTGTCTTCAATATTTCTGTGCAAACCTGCGAGTCTCTTCCTCACACACGTCTAAAGTAGTCAGATGTCACGAGCTGCGCGGGCCGTCCTCTCTCAATAAAAGATGAGCTGCCTCTCATGAGAGAGATTCAGCGCGTGGCGTCTCCCGCCGTGCTGAGTCAAGTCAGACAAACAACATGGGGGTCTCATCAAACACCGTTCCAATATATCTCCACACAGCAAATTTGCAGAGACGTAGTAGATGGAAGATAGACAGCATCGCACTTTTAGATAAAGCCCTTGTGGTTACCGAGAAAGACTGACAGAGACAGAGATTGTGTCACAGGTGGTAACCCTAGCAAAACCAATGTCTTATTCTCTTATTTTCTCTCCAAATCACTTTCGCTGATATCCCACAGGACCTCAGGCAGTGCCGCCCAATGCTGCACATCTCTGAGCGCTGCTCTCTGCTGTTTACCGGCTGCCTAAATCCTCTCTCTCTCT
>NW_015505623.1:0-16950 GCF_001515645.1 Sinocyclocheilus grahami
CTGATATTGTCCTTCCTGCAAGAGCTGTTTGATAAGGGTCGTTCCCCTTCCACACTCAAGGTTTATGTAGCAGCCATAGCAGCCTCAGACGCTCCTATAGCTGGCCAGTCGGAGGGCAGGAACAACCTAGTTGTTCACTTTTTGAAAGGGTCTAGGAGGCTCAACCCGCCTCGCCCTGTCGCCGTCCCTACATAGGACCTGCCCAGAGTGTTGAGAGCCTCCTTTCGAGCCACTACAGTCTGTTGACCTTCGTCCCCTGACACTAAAAACCACTCTGCTACTGGCGTTAGCATCAGTAAAGCATATGGGTGATCTGCAGGCGCACTCTGTGAGCCCTACCCGCCTCTAATTTGGGCCAAACGACTCCAAGGTCGTGCTGAAGCCGAGGCATGGTTATGTACTTAAAGTGCTCTAGACCCTGTTCAGAGCACAGGTGATAGCTCTTTCGGCGCTTCCTCCTTCGGAGCAGTACCAAGAGCTAAATCTACTCTGCCCCGTCAGGGCATTGAGAATATACATTGAGCGTTCCGCCCCATTCAGGCTGTCGGATCAGCTTTTTGTATGCTTCGGTAAGCACCAGAGGGTCTCCGGTCACGAAGCAGAGACTTTCCAAATGGATAATTGACACTATCAAGCTAGCGTACTCTTCTTTGGGCTTTCAATGCCACATGGGAGTAAGAGCCCACTCAACAAGAGGCATTGCCTCTTCCTGGGCTTTGTCTAGCTGAGTTTCCATTGCAGAAATTTGTCTGGCAGCCGGCTGGGCCTCGCCGTCCACATTAACCAGGCTTTATAATCTGGATGTCCCGGCTTTACAGGCTCAGGTCCTTTCTTCTTAAATGGACTTACGCTGGCAAAACCAGTGCTAAATCAGGCGTTTGCCTTATCTGTACGCTCTTGGCCCCCACTGGGTTCCGAGGCTGTGCGATTTTGGCCCTATCGCTTCCTATGGGGCTTCCTTGCAATTAATTGGTCCCTCTGGGCCCTTGGTGCTCAAGGCAAGTTTAAGCATTGGTCGTTCCTCTAACATAGCATGGCGGGATTGTACTGGTTGCCCAAAGCGTCTTAGCAGATGCAATACGACTGAAGTATCGATAGGGAATGTACTCGGTTACTAACGTAACCTCGGTTCCTTGAGATACGGGAACGAGTACTGTGTTGCTGGCCGTGCTATGTAGCTGCACAACTCGGTCGTCGCTTCAGTCGAAGTAACCTGAGGATCCTATGGTGAAGTGCACGCTTATATAGCCAGACGCCCCGCCCAAATTGGTGGGCTCTGGCGGGCTGTACCCAAAGCGTCTCCTGACGCAGTACTCGTTTCCATATCTCAGGGAACCGAGGTTACGTTAGTAACCGAGTACGTTTCTTTCGGTCTCCTCCCCCTTTTTAAAGCGCAGTCAGTGTTTAAATACCTCATTCATTCATTCACACTGCAAAATGTTTTGCCTTATTTCAAGTACAAATATCTAAAAATACTTAAGTCATGATGCATTTTCTATATAAGAAAAAATGTATAGGATATTTAGTTTTGTTTCCTGGGGTAAACAAGTCAAATTAATTGCCAGCGGGGTAAGAAAAATAATCTTAATGAAAATGGAAACAAGATTATTTTTCTCACCGGACCACTTTCATTTTCATCATACAGACACGGTAAATGTGACAAAAATGGCATGTGTTTTTATAAGGGATCCTGTAGATT
Organism: Sinocyclocheilus grahami; assembly: GCF_001515645.1. NCBI lineage: Eukaryota > Metazoa > Chordata > Actinopteri > Cypriniformes > Cyprinidae > Sinocyclocheilus > Sinocyclocheilus grahami. The sequence goes on from NW_015505623.1 coordinate 1,700, forward strand.
AGGAGGCTGCATTAATTCGCGGGGAGTTACATTTACATCAGGAGAGGATTTCATTTAATTTGATTTAAATTTGGCTGTGGCAAAATAAATAAATAAATATTTGGAATGGAAGGATGCCAGATGGAAGGGTAGTGCAAGATATCTATGCCGTAACCACCACCACAGCTGTTATGCTGTTATATAAATACAAATTATTCACAGTTTATTTGGTCATCTTTATGTTCTACAAATACTAAAGCAACAAATTATTATTTTCCCTGTTGGATTTTAATATCTCCTCTTCATCTGTCAGTGGTGCTGGTGCAGGTTCTCCTTCCATTTTACGAGTCTCTGCCTTCTTGCTGTTGGCTTCTGAATAGAAGTCAAATGTTTTTCATTACCCTAATTACGAAATGTAGCATGTTAGATTAGAGAACATTTAATTATGTGAAAAAGCATTAGACTATGTGGGAAAAGCTGCTGCACATTGATATACACTGAATGATATTTATTGAATGTAAAATGTTTGTAAAGTCATTACGTTAGCCTACACCCATTTCATGCTTGAAGCTTTACCTGATTGAATTATGTTTTTAATTTTTTTCTGCTGCCACATTTTTTTTCTTATTTAATTTTTATTTTGCCCGTGGGATACCATGAAAATGAATATTAGTTCAATAAATTACCTTACTGCCAGTTTTCACCTCTGATAACATTAATTTAGAAGTTACGTATTCCATAGCGGAAGCCTTTTTGGCGGGAGCTGTTGCCATGGTGAATCGTAATTTCGGAGCTCCATTGATCATGGCTTTTCTTAGCTGTGGTGCACGAGCTAAACTCATGCCTTATACCAGTGGTTCTCAACCCGCGGCCCTTGGGCCGCATGCTGCCCGTCACGAATTCAAATGCGGCCCACCATGCTGAACACACTTTAAATAAAATACTTTCAGTTTTACAATATGTAAAAATTATGTAAAATAATTTTGTTTTTCATATACAATTTTCAGACATGAGCAGTACTCACATAGCCTAATTAACGTTATGCATTTAAAGTAACGACCAAGTGGCCAGCGGCAAACAGTGAGCATATGCTTGATCAATTTAGCCTTCTCAAATCATCACAACTTGACTAAAATAAAATCTATAGATATAAAACAGTTCAAGCATATAACAATGTTTAAACGTTAAACCTAGATAAATGTGCGCTGTATCCAATAGTTTGTGCGGAGAGTGGAAGCTGAAGCGTGCTTTGCAGGACATGGAGGCGCCAGCGCGATCACTTGCATTTTTTTTCAGTGGATACACCGTCATTTTTGCTCATAAAGGTAAGAGTAATCCATCATTCCTAACTGTAAATGGTCTACTTTTATTTGTGTGCACTCACAATATCAACAAAACGTTGTGCTTTAATAAAATAAAGAAATCAAACATGATGCGCTTTCTGCCGTCTCTTCTTCAACAGGAGAGCTTCACAAAAATGAACCGAAACTCAGCGAATACATGTCTCACAGACATGATAAATATATCTATAGAAAGCTTTAAATGACTACTTAACGAAATAAAACAAATCAAAAACAAAAACTCTTACATTATGATCATAATCCGTTAAGATGCACTTCTCTCTAAAGGCCCGTCTAATGAAGAGATGGCGAGTCAGGATGGACAACTTCATCCTTGCGACACCGACTCAGAAAACACTAGTTTATTAGTAAATAATTAAAATACTGTTGCTCCTTACTGTTGCCCCCTGACGCATTTATGGTAATTACTTTTGCGGATGCTTTGCGGCAAGCTTAAGCATATTGCGTGCATTTGAACGCAGAACTCTTCAGCTGCGCTGACAGCATGCTCCATACATGCTGCTGCTGCGGGACTAAACACCGTCGAGCCGCTCTTGACAGTCACGGTAGCACGGTCTCGTGTTGTTTCCACCAGCGCGGCAATCTTTTTTCATCACTAATTGATGGATGTCTAAAATATAAAAATAAAGAGAAGCCTAAAACAGGCCCGAGGCCCTGCCCGCGTCTGAACTAAATTGTCCCGAAGCCCAGCCCGAGGGGCGTAAAAACGTCGGGGCCCGTCGGGCCCGGGCTGAAATGCAGGGCTCTAGCTCTGATCTAGCACACAGAAAACGATTGGACTGACAATTTATCAGAAGAGATGAAAGAAAGAACTTGCACTTGGACCATAGTGCGGCCCGGTGGAATAAAAGGTTGAGAACCACTGCCTTATAACCACACTTGCAGTCTTGGCCACATGAGAGCGCATGCGTGCGACAGGAAGTAATTGCGCAAGACTGCACCATGTCTTAAAAATGGCAAAGCGCAGCGCCCTTAACGCACACTAAATCCACACTATCTCGAATATCGCTTTGGAGCGGTATTTCAGGCTTAGTGTATCCCATCATGCATCATGTTCTGGAAATAAATCGTGAGACTTTTTGCGAGCGAGAGGTCACGGAAATCTTTCCAATGTAAGTTAAATATTAATATAATAATTAGATATTGCATATAATTTGGTAGAAAGACACGTTTTATTGGTGCAAAGATGAGTAGTGGTGATATTTATTTTGAACAACATTTGCAACTGCTTTTTATAACTTAATTAGAAGCACCACAAATTAAAATTATGTCATGTTATAGGGACTACTGAACAGACATTTATAAGTTGATTTTAAAATGCAAAGTATTTAAAATTAAAATAAAGCTATGCAAACACTTGCATTTTTACAACACTATAAGTGTGTCCCATGAGGTAATGAAAAGTTCGACACACACTTGCGGTCTTCATGCTCACTTGAACACTTGGGCCAAATACAGGAAATACGTCATATAAGTAGACAAGTGGTCAAGTGCAAAGACCGCAAGTGGACAAGGCATCAGAGTCAACCTACTCAGAGTGGATTGAACTAACTTTGTTCAGCTGTTCTGAACCGAAAACTCAAGAGTTTCCAATCTCAGGGTAAGTCAACTCAGAGTTCAAGTTTTAACTCAGAGTTTGTTGAACCTCCTTTCTGGAATACCCCGCCTCTGGGGCAGGTTATGTTCTGGTTTAGAGATCGCAAACTGAAATTTGACCAATCAGCTTCAAGCAAAGTGACATCTCTGACGCAATAAAGCCACTCCCCCAGTTTCTCTTACTCCAAATAAAATGACGCTACATAGTAAAACATTTTTAAAGATAAAATTGTCTGATTTTTAGAGATGATTATTTTTTAATAATTATTTCATATAATTTATATAATTATTATACCCTTAATCCATTACACAAGCTAGCTCAGTTTAATAATAATTATTAAGCTTTTATTTTAAATTAATATAAACGTATAGATAATATGCAATATAAATAAGTTTTAGAATCAATAGCTGTAAACATGACTACATATGAGCTTAGATTTTTAAAGGCGGGGTAAGCGGTTTTCAAAAACGCTTTAGAAAACTGATTCGGGCCGACTAGCAAAACAAACTTGTAGCCAATCAGCAGTAAGGGGCGTGTCTACTCATGATGTGGAGGAGAGAATGTTCAGTGCACAGGACGGACATTAGCAAGCCGAGCGACAGAAAGATAGAGATGGCAGATAAAAAACAAAAGAAAAAACGTCTGCAGAACAAAAGAAGGCTTAGGGCAGTAAGGCAAGAAGTAGGACCCGTGTAAATATCGGATCAGCTTTCCAGCGCTGGAGAGAACTCAAGGAGCGGAAGGCCTGTGATCGGACGCCAAGGTTGCTTTGTTTCTTCTCGATAGGTGAGTAACACCGTGTCTGCTCCGCAACTGCTAAAGTCTGTCTAGTACACTGGATGCGACAAAGCGACTGTTGAAAGTCATTTGAAATTTTTTTCAATATGTCATGAATAGAACGAATGAATAGTTTTCTGTTGGGGATTTGTCGTGTCGTGCTGCGCCACATCCAGTGTAGATCATAGATATGCATATATATATATATGTAGCGTCTGGACCACTCAAACACAATATATATATTTTGTTAGCAATTTAAAGCAATGCAGATTATAAAAAACAAAAATAATACATAATAGTAATTGAATACAAGTTTTTTTATAAGTCTTTTTATAAAGCAACTTATAAACTAAAAATCTGTCTTTGACTGTTTTACATTACGAGTGTGAATTCTCCATGAATTATGATAATACAAAATGATAATTAAAAAAATATGAAATGACCAAACTACCAAGCTTAGATGCTGCACAATAAGTTTTTTTTTTAAACAAATGAAAAGTATTCACAATCAGTGACTGTTCTGCATCATGTTAACTGGGGCCAGTTTTTAAGGGGACAATTACATTTCCTTAAATGTATAATTTACACAAATACAGTGCATTTGTTTTATTTTGGAAAATGTACAAGTATAAAATATATTTAATCATATTTTTAACAAGATATGGTTACACTGGCCCCACCTTAATGATTGGGATGATGGGAAATGCCCCATAAATCAAAATAGTGCAGACTATTCAGATAAATGAAGCACACGTCAGGCACAATTTTGTTTGAATTATTCCTAATTGTAGTTAATGAAAATGTATTCAGCACTAATGAACCAAGTTTCTGTATTAGCATTTATTTTTTAAAAAGATTTCACAATATGTTTGACATTCTGCTGTAGAAACAAATCAAGACGACTAAGTAAATGTAGTCATTACAAAATGAGGGAAAATCCAGCTCTGTGTTCTACTGTAATAATAAACCCTAAACCATCAAATAAATATGACTTGTGTACCTTCATGCATCAATTGCCCTGTAAGAAGCCTTGTGATGAGGTAGAATATCAGCATAAATACAGAAAGAAAGGAAAGGCACTTTACAAATTACATAGCAATGAATCAGTTCCTGCAGAGAAATAACAGAAAACTAAAAACAAGATATTTCTACACAGGAAGTCGTGGGAGAAGAGACAACATATTTTCTATGTTATGACAACCCAAAGGAAATGACCCAACTGACATCGTTATTTAAAAAGATTTTGGGGCAGTATAACATGATAAAATAGGTTTGATGGATATTGAATGTATTTTAGGAATACAAATGATACATGTTCCTTGATTTAAAATATCCTAAGTTATCTTATACAAGTATAAACTACACATGCTAAGCTGGTATAAGATAATAACTTAGTGTAAACCATCATTGGAAGACTCCCAAAGTGCCCTCAGAAACCAATATTGCCTCGTGCTAAGCAATAGCCCAGCTTGTTTTGGTTGCCTATGACAGACATCAGACCCACGTATGTTTCGATTAGGATAGGCTGATTCAGCACAAGAACCCCGTTGGCTTTCCCAGGTACAGGATTCTTGCTGTGGGCTTTCTGCGCTGCCAAAGTCAGCTGCTCCCTGAAGTTTTCAATCTAAACAATGAAGGAAAATATGGATAAGTAATTTATTCAGTACTAAAACACAGCAAAAACATCTTCCATCTTCACATTTGTGTTTATGTTTTCTCTTTTTATACCCTTCTCCATTTTTGTTGAACCTGCTGAACACTTCAGTAGGCGGAGTGGAATGTGAGGAATGGGAATGTGACTGTGGGAGTAGACACCTCCGAAGTCTAAATTACTGGTTATGTGATCTGTGTGGTCACCTGCATGAGACCCCCTCGCTCACACCTTAAACTACGTACTGTACATGCTTAAAGGACTGCAGATTGTCCTGGACCCCATGGCCATGATGAGTGAGCCAGGGACCCAAACAAATATCATTTCAAAATTTTGGAGCTCATGCTTTTGAAAGTGATCTATCTATACATATGCTTAAAATATTACTTGGACTTTATTTCTTGTTAATTGTCTAAACTGTATTGTAATTAAATTACATGGCCTTAAATAAGTGTTTATGACTTTTTTCTAAACCAGTGACCATTTTCATAGCCCTAAACTGTCACCGGGTCCCCGACTCCAAAAGACCAGCAAGTGCTTTATTATATTGAAAGTGTATTTGTAGTGTACTTCAAATCTTAAAACTATATATTAAAAAAACTTGTTTCTTCTTTACATGCTTAAGTATACTTTTAAAAATAACACTTTGTAATAATGTGAAATCTTTAAAGTACATTTTTAATTATTGTTTTAATGTTTTGTCGTGTACTTGTTTTAGTATTTAGACTTATTCTGATATGTTGACTGATATTCTACACATGTAAAGTACTTGATTATGTAACTGTAGTGTGTTGTTCATTATTACATTTAAATGTAATAATTTTAAATGTACACAATTGCAACCTGATCATTACAAATTTGTATAAATACAATTTTATATCTAAATACATAAAAGAAATGGCATTATATTATATTTATACAGTGGGTATAGAAAATAATCACCCCCCTTTAAAATAATCACATTTTGTTGCTTTGCAGCCTGAAATGAAGACGTACCCAGTTTTTGTTTTATCCAGCTGTATTTACTCTATAACATCCAAGTGAAAGATATAACACCAACATGCCAGAAAAAAAAACAGAATCACTGAGTTGGAAGAAAGATCAGCCCCTTGTATCAGTATTTTGTTGAACCAAATTAAATTAGCTTTAATTACAGCTTTTAGGGTTTGTCTCGACTAACTTTGCACATCTAGACTTTGCAATATTTGCTCACTCTTCTTTGCAGAACTGCTCAAGTTCAGTCAAATCTGTGATCATTCCACAGATTTTCAATGGGGTTTATGTCTGGGCTCTGACGTGTTGGATGGTAAACCTTCTTTCCATTGACAACTTTCTGGCAGAGGGCAGCAGATTTTCCTCAAGAATTTGATGGTATTTTGCGCAATCTATTTTTTCTTCTATCCTGACAAGTGCTCCAGAGAAACTCCCCCATAACAGGATATTACCACCTCCATGCTTTACTGTAGGGATGATGTTATTTGGATTGTGAGCTTTATTGGATTTCCGCCAGACATATTGTTTGGTGTTGAGGCCAAATAATTACATTTTAGTCTCATCAGCTTCAGAATCATCGAGGTACGTTTTGGCAAAGCTCGTGATTGCATGTGGCCTTTCATGAGGAGTGGCTTTTTTCTTGCAACCCTCTCAAACAAGCCACATTTGTGGAGAATTTCTGATATTGTTGTCACATGCACACAATGACTGCTCTTTGTCATAAATTCCTGCAGCTGCTTCAGAGTTGCTGTAGTCCTCTTGGTCATCTCTCTATCCAGTTTCCTCCTGGCTTTTTCATTCAGTTTGGAGCGACGTCCTGATCCAGGGAGGGTCTGTTGCTCTTTGTCATAAATTCCTGCAGCTGCTTCAGAGTTGCTGTAGTCCTCTTGGTCATCTCTCTATCCAGTTTCCTCCTGGCTTTTTCATTCAGTTTGGAGCGACGTCCTGATCCAGGGAGGGTCTGTGTTGTACCAACTACTTTCCACTTCTTAATAATAGACTTCACTGTGCTTCTAGGCAATGATAAACCCTTTGAATTTTTTTTGCATCCATCTCCTGACTTCTGCCTGTCCACAACTTTATCCCGGAGATCTTCTGACAGTGCCTTGCCACCCATACAGTAGTTGATTGTTTGCTTCAGCTGCACTACCAAGGACTGAAATGCTCCAGGAAAGCTATTTTCATGCTGAGCTGATCAAAATGAGCACAGCTGATCACAGTTGAAAGTCAAATGGCTTTGTGTGCCATTGAGAAGGTGATTAGCTACACCTGATTGAGATTACAAGTCATTTTTAGGATGGGGTGATCTTTTTTCCAACTCAGTGATTCTTTTATAAAAAAAAAAATTCTTACAGGTTGGTGTTATATCTTTCACTTGGATGTTATAAGTTGCACTGAGTAAATACAGCTGGATAAAACAAAAACTGTGTACGTCTTCATATCAGGCTGCAAGGCAACAAAATGTGATCATTTTAAAAGGGGGTGATTCTTTTCTATACCCACTGTATTTATAAGTATATTTTAGTTTACCATAAATACTCTTAAGCGTGTTAAGATAAACGTCACTCTAACAAAAACAAAAATCCCTCTAATGTTCAGCTAATTGCATTTAACAAATTTAAATGATAAAACATTTTCATTTAATTGCAATTCCCAAGTGTCTGAAAACATTACATTCAGTTCGCACATATTCTTTTAATGTATATTATTTCCAGACATAAATAAAATAGAAGGTTGCTTTTATATGCATACAAAGATGAGCTTACCTGCACACATAAAAGAAGCAGTGTTTGGTAAGCATATGGTTAAAAAAAACATGTTTTTGATAATAGACTTATTTTTACAATGGGATATATAGTAAACTATAATCATTGCCATATTGACATCTAAATTAACAACTTTCAGTGCCTGGCCTCTTAAAACCTGAATCATGAGTGTTTTTATTGGCAGGAAATTACTTAATGGCTTAATGTACACAGATAAACTACAAAATTTAATTTTAACTTGTTTAACATTCCACTGCCAATGCATCACTAAGCCCCTTTGTAAAACTAGTAAGCCTTTCATACATTAATACTTATAGTCAATAACTTAAGTCAATAGGTTTTTGTGCCATGGTTTTTGATGAGATTTATTCAGGAAATTTCTCCTGACCCCGTGGCTTTAGAATGAACCGAGTTGGAGAAACGCTGCCTTAAGTAACCTTTCCTCAGCCTCAGTTAGTCATTCTTTGAAATCTTTAACATGTAGTGAAATAAATATTACACCATCCATGAACGCGTCATTTCTTCGACTTCCAAGAAACTGTGGATTCTTACTCAACCTTTGCAAGTCCTCTAGCAGCACCTCCATAATACTTGTGAGTAACAGCATTCGAGAATTGCTAAGTGAGCTCATTTAATGGTTGGGTTTTGTCATTATTAAGTCTAATAGTTTGACTAAAACAAGACATCTTATAGAAATATGTCAAAATGTACGGTGTGAGACCTGACTGTGATAAAAGTGTTCTGTGTGTTGCATTATAATACTCACATCACACAGGCGGCCCAGCTCCTCATTGGCACTCTTGACAGGGTGATAGGTGAATGTAGTGAAAGGATAGTCAACAGAAAACGGATTCCAACGGGAAGTGAAAGACGGTTCATTGAGTTTGTCCCAAAACACCCGCACACCCTCACCTTCTCTCCTGAAAAACACACACACATAGCAAAATGCATGTATGCAGGAAAACAATGACATAAATGATAGCATTTCTAGAGAAATACATTAAACTCTACAGGGGACTCTACTAGGGAATGCTATAGGGGTCCACAGAAAAGTTGAGGGAAAAATTGTGGGAAAAATAAATAAACTCAAAGTTTCATCGCAACACTTTTGATAAATGGCTATTTATATATATGAAGAGTTCAGATGCAAAAGCCTCTAAGTGCCATCTGAAATTTCCATCTAAAATTTGGATTTTTAGCAGGCTCCTCTGTTTATGTTCAGTAATTTTACTCTAATGGCAATGTATAGGTCATTTTCTATTACCTCACAAAGGGGATCAGAACATTTGGAGGTCCCTGGCATCAAAAAGTTTTAAAACCTCTGCACTGACTGCAAGTCTAGTTGGAGAATTCAGTAAGAGCAGAGAAAAAGACTAGGAAATGCAGAAATGGAAAAATAAAAATAAAATATATATACAAAAAAATGAATTTTAAAGAGCTAAATTAGTTGCATGAGTTTGCTAAAGCATGCACAAAAAATCACTCAACTGTACAAAAACAGGAACAAACATCTTTTGTTTCTACAGCTGCAAATCCTTACTAACAAGTGCATTATGTGCTCAGTGAATCACAATTTCATGCTTTCAATTAGGTCTGTTTGACCCCAGATCCCCCAGCTTCGCTCCCGGCCAAAACTGCCACCATTTTTCTTCAGGTTGCCTCCATTATGCACAAGCCAACGTAATGTTTGCTAAGCTTAGAGGCAATTCCCTCCGCTCATCAGATTTTCTTTTATGCCCCCTGCCTTCTCTTTTGCCGTTTTAAGTAAATAGATTTTAATGAAAAGCCTAGAGGGGATGTCTTTATTTTCCAGGCTGATGAAACCTCAGAAGACAAGAGAGCGCCTGGCAGCAAACACAGGGTTTAAAAACCTCCAAGCATTCGCTCTTTGAAATGTGTTGGCACCATTCCATATTTTACAAGCATCTTTCACAATTGACTATGTACCGTTTCTCCATCAGTCATGGCATGAAAGGCTGTGATTTTTACAAGTGGTCCATACAGTTGTAGCAAGAGACTTATCAGCATTCTTCATTTAATACCAATTTGTAAAGTATTGCATCATGTATTGGTGCAACAAAATAAACTGAAAAGCAGTAAAACGTCTTCAATGTTAATATGAGTTTTGGACCTACTTATTGACCGCTTGGTTTCTATTTCCGTGTTCTATTTCTTGGTTTCTATTCCCGCCCACAGTGAAATATCACTGGTCTAAAATTACGCTCCTCATAAATGTATATTAAAAACCGAATACGTTCTGATTGGCTGTTACTGTACCGCATCACACTGCATTTTTGCATTTTCAGTAGAAACCTATTACATCGTACCTGTTTACAATGAGGAAGTATCAAAAAACATTTCACATTTTTATTTGTTTTCAGAATGATTAGTTACCAGAGAAGTCTGGGAAATCTGAGAAATGTAACATTTCCTTAATTCAAGAGAGCTTTTAATGGAATGAGCTTGGTGAACATTCAATTTCAGGAACTTTTCATCATTGATGCACTCTTAAAAATAAAGGATTCATTTTTAAATAAAAGAACAATTTTTGGTTCCCTAAAGAACATTTCAGTCCATAGTTCTTAATAGTTCAGTCAATGTCAGTAAAGAACCTTTTTTTTTTTTTTAAGTTTAGGGTTTTTAAAATGGAAGTGAAAGAAGTTATTTCTCTACTGAAATTTGATAAACGTGTGCCATGAGAAAAAGCTTCTCGTGTGTCTCGCTGAGACTGATGTGCCCTTCAGCACAATGCCCTGGCAGTTAAACGTAACCAGTGACCTAGCGGTCCTCCTTCACTCTCTTACAGAAAGACTGGGCTGCAGGTAAAGTCAAGCATCTACTGTAATCACTGCACTCTAAAAAAAGATGGTTCTTTAAAGGTTTGTTATGTGTAGTAACGGTTCTATTTAGAACCATAGCATCCTGAAAAACCCTTTTATGCTGAAATGGTTATTTGTGTTAGAGTCTAGGGTTCTTTATTCCCACCCTTTTTGTTTTTTAAATCTGTAACTGTCAAAGCTCCAATCAGAAAATTACTGATTTTCTGGAGCTCAGTGATCCAACTATAGTCTGTCAACACACTCTCAACAGGTAAATTATGTATTTCTTAAAATGTCTATAATTTTTTACTTTTAAACTGTAACTGGTTTCCTACCAGTCATGTCTTTTTTCTCTTTTTAGTTTAAGAGAACATGTAAGTGTGACCAGCTCTGTTGAGTTAAGGATACTTCTTTCCCCATCTCCACTAAGTAAGTAACAAAGATATAGAATTTATGGTCCATATTGTTAGATTTATTTATTCATTTATTTATTTTATTTTTTACATTTATTTATTACTTGGATTTATGCATAAACACAACATTGTGAAGTGCTCACATACTACTTTTGGCCTTCATAAACATAATTGTTTTTACATAAACAAATGGAAGGATTTTAGATGCTGTCACATCCTACAACCTCTATATCCTATAACCTCTATAAATACTGAAAATACAGTATTTCACTGGAACTTGGTCTTCATTACTCTATTTTCTGTTTCTATTTTTGTTTTACTTCTTTAAGTATTTATGTTAAGTGTCAATTGTCATTTATTAATGTATTCTGCTAATAACGGTTGTTAGATCACTGTCATTTTTGCTACAATTTCACATGTCATTAAATAAAATAAAAGTACCTAATTGACACAACATGCTGTTGTTGTTTTTATGAAAACATTGATAGACAGATATTATAAGACCAGGCAGATAGAGGGGTAAAAGAACAATAGTAATAAATAATTTATTCAAATAATATTAATAAAACTGATATTAATTACATAAATATACTAATATTAATGACAATAAACTATCATTAAAAAGATTATTCATAGCACCTTTAAGGTTCTACATAGCACTTTTAAAGCATGGTTCTTTATGGAACCCTATAAAAAGGGTTCTGTTTAGCACCAAAAAGGGTTCTGCTATTGTTACAAGCTAAAGAACCCTTTTCTGGTACTGTTTAGAACCATTTTCCTTAAAGGGGTCATATGATGAGATTTCAATTTTTCCTTTCCTTGTGTTACAAGCTCTTGGTGCATAAAGAAGATCTGTAAAGTTGCAAAGACTAAAGTCTCAAATCCAAAGAGATATTCTTTTTAAAAGTTAAGAGTCAACCACGCCTACACTCTTAAAAATAAAGGTGCTTCACGATGCCATAGAAGAACCTTTTTGTCTAAATGGTTCCATAAAGAACCTTTAACATCTGAAGAACCTTTCTGTTTCACAAAAGGTTCTTTGTGGCGAAATAAGGTTCTTCAGATTACAAAAAGGTAAGAAAGAGATGGTTATTTAAAGAACCTTTGACTGAATGGTTCTTTGTGGAACCAAAAATGGTTCTTCTATGGCATCGCTTGAAGAACCTTTTGAAGCACCTTTATTTTTAAGAGTGTACCTAAAACGGCTCATTCTAACACGCCCCCACATGTCTACGTCATGATGTGGGAAGATTTGCATAACGCCGCCCAAATGCTTACGCAAAGAAAGAAGGCGTAAGTTTTATTCTCGCTGTAGTATTGTTGTTACCGCCGCCGCCATGTCGTGAAGGTGCTGTGTGTTTCGTTGTGAAAGTGAAACTACTTTGTTTGGCCTTCCAAAAGAGGACGATATCTGCTTCATCATGCCTGGAGCTGATCCGTGCTGGTTGCTGAGGAAATACATCAACTTCGCTCTGTCGATCGCCAGATCGGCTTTCACCACGGACGAAGCGGAGTCCAGCCCAGGGTCATCACATGTGGTTGCCGCAAGCCCACCGGACGCTCCTTCGTCGAATCCGCCGGCCGCACCGTTCTCAAGCCCGCCCACCGCCGCTCACTCAAGCCGGCCTCCGCTCACTCTAGCCCACCATGTGTTTTGGTGTGAAAGTGAAACTACTTTGTTTGGCCTTCCAAAAGTGGACACGACTAGAAATCAGTGGTTAAGTTGTATTTACAACACTGTTCCAGAACAGTTTAAACCAAATATTTTTGGAGGACTGTTTCCTGATCCTGGTAGAGTAGACTACAATGCCAGCTGTTCTGACTCACAGACTGTAAGTACGTTTTTTATATTTAAAGAATTTGCCACTGATGATTCAAACGCGAGTTTTGAGCAGTGTAGAGTAGCACTTGTTGTTTGTCATTTCTCCGATCACAAACGCAGACATGGTTTTATGTGTACGCAGCGTGATGCAATGCAACGCGTAAAAAGACAGTATATGTCATTATAATCCATAATTATGTCCCCACTGGATGCAACAAATGCCTCATTTATAATGGGTTTTAATGTTTTTGTCTTGTCGCTCCATCACAGTATGGTAAGGGGCGTAACATTTCCGTCACACGCTTGAGGTATTCGGCCAATCACAACGCACTGGATAGCTGGCCAATCAGAGCACACCTCGCTTTTCAGACCGATGAGCTTTGTAAAAATTGACGTATTTCAGAAAGGCGGGGCATAGAGGAGAAACAATAATGTACAGTATGTGGAAAATAATAAACCTTAAACTGCATAAACACATTTCATTACACCAAATACACAAAATAATGTTCTTTTTAGCAACATCATATAACCCCTTTAAGAGTGTACAAAGTTCAGTGTTTAGCCGCAGGAGGTTTTAACTGTCCTTTTTTTGTTTTTCTGAGCTGATAGATACATTCCGCCTGAGGGTTGAAACAACTGATTTCTTTTCTCTCCATTCACTCTCCACTTCACTTTTTCCAACACTCTCCACTTATTTACTAGTTCTCTGCATTTGTCACAAATTATATATTTCAAAGTTATGATGATGAAAAAAGTTTACCTAAAATGGTAACATCTGAATTAACTGGTTTAATTAAACTGGGTTTAAAAAGGTAGAAATAGCTCTTTAAGGTAACAATTGCAAGTTTCCACTTTTTATGTCAAGATATTATATGACAATGTAAGCAATATAAATTATTTTATCAATACATATCTCCTTCTTCAATACAAGACAATTGATTTGATTATGTGCACAGTTGCTTAAAAACCTGCCTGTTGCATTTCCAGGTGTGTCGTACTTTGGCAAAACCAACAGACTTTTAAGCAGGACCAGATCCTGCCAAACACACATACCTTAAAGCTACAGAGAAAGAGGGACTCTTTAGATAGGGAAAAAAAAACATAACTACAGGGCAAGGCTGTGTCTCCAGCTCTCCTGGTGCTGCCTATGTTTACACTAACACTTTCAGACTTTGACAATGGCTGCTGAGGTCTCACTGGCTACACCCTGCTGAATAAACTGTTGTGTTGAGAGAAAAAGAGAGGAAAGGTGATTATGGGGCGGCACAAAGCCTGACTCAGAAATATAAGGCTTAAAATGTGACTGTTTGTTGAGTATATAAGGTTTTTGTATGCTTGCTTAAAAGCATAAAATGTGCTTTGAATGTACATGAGCCACTACTGCAAGTGAGGTACACATGCATACATTGTTTGTGGGAAAGCAGTTGTGTGTTTTATTCTGTGTGTATGTGTGTGTGAGTTGATTCCAGATGATTCCAGAGGTAAGCTATCAGTACATGAGGGCCAGTTGAGACAGGCAGAGGGCTGGGCCGCAGCAGCCAGCGGGCTGGGACATTCACTGTTTATGGTACAGGCTTGAGCTTTCACTGATCATTGCCACGAGTCTCTCTCTCTCTCTCTCTCTCTCTCATACACACATACACAGACTATTTCATTCCATCACTCTACATGATTGAGAAAGATTGAGAAGGGGAGGGAAAGGGAGGGATGAAAAGAAAAGGTGAAAAATGAACGCTAAGATCTGTCATGCATGACACACAAGCTTCCCCCGAGACACGTTACACACTGGAGTGCATTCCTAGAAATAAAGACACACTAAATTTAATGTTTCCTGCTGGCCATAAAATTGGAATAATATTTTGTGCCTGTTTATGTACAGTATTTAAAGGAACATTTTTCAAATATAAAGATGCAATAGAGTCATTTTTTTTAATTTGGTGGCACAAGCTGTTACTCAGTTTTACAATTACAAAAAACAATAGTGGGATAGTGTACACACACACACACACACATATATATATATATATATATATATATATATATATATATATATATATATATATATATATATTA
>NW_015505623.1:24517-60304 GCF_001515645.1 Sinocyclocheilus grahami
ATATGTCATTATAATCCATAATTATGTCCCCACTGGATGCAACAAATGCCTCATTTATAATGGGTTTTAATGTTTTTGTCTTGTCGCTCCATCACAGTATGGTAAGGGGCGTAACATTTCCGTCACACGCTTGAGGTATTCGGCCAATCACAACGCACTGGATAGCTGGCCAATCAGAGCACACCTCGCTTTTCAGACCGATGAGCTTTGTAAAAATTGACGTATTTCAGAAAGGCGGGGCATAGAGGAGAAACAATAATGTACAGTATGTGGAAAATAATAAACCTTAAACTGCATAAACACATTTCATTACACCAAATACACAAAATAATGTTCTTTTTAGCAACATCATATAACCCCTTTAAGAGTGTACAAAGTTCAGTGTTTAGCCGCAGGAGGTTTTAACTGTCCTTTTTTTGTTTTTCTGAGCTGATAGATACATTCCGCCTGAGGGTTGAAACAACTGATTTCTTTTCTCTCCATTCACTCTCCACTTCACTTTTTCCAACACTCTCCACTTATTTACTAGTTCTCTGCATTTGTCACAAATTATATATTTCAAAGTTATGATGATGAAAAAAGTTTACCTAAAATGGTAACATCTGAATTAACTGGTTTAATTAAACTGGGTTTAAAAAGGTAGAAATAGCTCTTTAAGGTAACAATTGCAAGTTTCCACTTTTTATGTCAAGATATTATATGACAATGTAAGCAATATAAATTATTTTATCAATACATATCTCCTTCTTCAATACAAGACAATTGATTTGATTATGTGCACAGTTGCTTAAAAACCTGCCTGTTGCATTTCCAGGTGTGTCGTACTTTGGCAAAACCAACAGACTTTTAAGCAGGACCAGATCCTGCCAAACACACATACCTTAAAGCTACAGAGAAAGAGGGACTCTTTAGATAGGGAAAAAAAAACATAACTACAGGGCAAGGCTGTGTCTCCAGCTCTCCTGGTGCTGCCTATGTTTACACTAACACTTTCAGACTTTGACAATGGCTGCTGAGGTCTCACTGGCTACACCCTGCTGAATAAACTGTTGTGTTGAGAGAAAAAGAGAGGAAAGGTGATTATGGGGCGGCACAAAGCCTGACTCAGAAATATAAGGCTTAAAATGTGACTGTTTGTTGAGTATATAAGGTTTTTGTATGCTTGCTTAAAAGCATAAAATGTGCTTTGAATGTACATGAGCCACTACTGCAAGTGAGGTACACATGCATACATTGTTTGTGGGAAAGCAGTTGTGTGTTTTATTCTGTGTGTATGTGTGTGTGAGTTGATTCCAGATGATTCCAGAGGTAAGCTATCAGTACATGAGGGCCAGTTGAGACAGGCAGAGGGCTGGGCCGCAGCAGCCAGCGGGCTGGGACATTCACTGTTTATGGTACAGGCTTGAGCTTTCACTGATCATTGCCACGAGTCTCTCTCTCTCTCTCTCTCTCTCTCATACACACATACACAGACTATTTCATTCCATCACTCTACATGATTGAGAAAGATTGAGAAGGGGAGGGAAAGGGAGGGATGAAAAGAAAAGGTGAAAAATGAACGCTAAGATCTGTCATGCATGACACACAAGCTTCCCCCGAGACACGTTACACACTGGAGTGCATTCCTAGAAATAAAGACACACTAAATTTAATGTTTCCTGCTGGCCATAAAATTGGAATAATATTTTGTGCCTGTTTATGTACAGTATTTAAAGGAACATTTTTCAAATATAAAGATGCAATAGAGTCATTTTTTTTTATTTGGTGGCACAAGCTGTTACTCAGTTTTACAATTACAAAAAACAATAGTGGGATAGTGTACACACACACACACACACATATATATATATATATATATATAAAATAAATAAAATATTTTTTTATAGGCTTAAAGGGGGGCATGACCAAAAAAGTTTGAGAACCACTGCAGACAATGTTTAGTGCAGTCCACATTTACATATGTTTATTACAGTGACTTTGAATTACCTAAAGTAGAGTGGTAAAGCAACAGATTTGTTATTATATTTCTGAAATCTACTTTAGTTTGTGTGATTTGTTACTGACTTTCATATTAATGTTTACACCAGGCTTATTTGTCAGTGCTTTATGTAAGTTGCAATCAGGAATAAATCAGCGCTCTCCATATAAAACACACACAATTTAGAGTTATGCTTCTTGACAATGACAAATCATCCCAGAGTCACTCAGGTCCAAACAATGCTGAAACATTAATCTATATGACTGCAGTGGACACAGTCAATACAGAGAATGACCTGACAAGCACTATCATATGTTGACACATAGTTAAGAAATGGTTAACAAATCCCCATGTAAACTTTAGCTAATCCATCCCAGGAAGTCAATCACAATGAATGCTGCAATACAGTTCTTTTGTTTGTGCAGTTTATACCCCACCCAGAGCACTTAATGGAAACAGCTAAGATAGATTGCAAGGTGTAGAAAAACTGCAAAACTAAAAAGCTTAAAGTGATTCAGAAGTTATTTCGGTAGCCTGGTTCTTAATCAGGTAATATTTGCAAGGTGGTTTCGTATTGAGTGCTGTTTGGGGAGGATATGTACTGTTAAGTGGAGGCTGCTCTAAATGTGTGAAATTGCCCCCTCTGCTGACCAAACCCCAAACCTGAATGATTCATAATCAAGTGTTCAGTAATGTTATGTGGTGGATTAGATATTGAACAAAAAACTTTGAAATTCAGCATTTCTTTCTTTTTTTTGAGAAATGTATAATTTTATGACTCATGAAATTGATCAAAGATATTTACTATGTTACAAAAGATTTATATTTCAAATAAATCCTGTTCTTTTCAACTTTCTGTTCATCAAAAGAATCTTGTTTTAAAAAATGATAATGGTTTCCACAAAAATATGTAAATAAATTTTTATTGAGCAAAAAAAATCAGCATATTAGAGTCTGACGCTGAAGACTAGTAATGGCTGCTGAAAATTCAGCTTTGACTTCATAGTAATAAATTACATTTTAAAATATAATAACAGAACACAGTTATTCTCTGTCTTCTCTGTGGCAATATTTGGTTATTGCTTTGCCTCTCCAAGTTTTGTAATGGCAATCTTCTGTGCTTAATTGCAAATTTCATTCTCTATATGCTTTCCTTTGACAGATAGCTGAAAACACTGCCTCCGAGTCTGACACATTTTGATGTTTCATGAACATCCTTTTTACACTTGACTTGTTGAATAAATTTTTTTATAGAAACATTCCTTAAAAATGTCCAAAAAAAAGCACGAGCTGCGGAGAACACATGAGTGATGTGCAGGGTAGATGGGTAATTACCTTGTCTAGACATTCTGGGTCGAAAAGGACATTTTGAAAACACTGCACACTCCTTCATCCAGCCACAGTGAATGAACTCTCTTTGCACCACATTGGGGCTAAGACTCATTCAAAACCACCATAAACCATTCTCCCTGTAGTTAAGGGAAGCTATCAGTATAGCCTACATACATCTGGAGCAAACCCTTACTATAACCCATGATAAAACTTGGACATGGTGTAATCACTGCATTGTTTGGCTGTACAGTAAATACATTTCATTATCAAGCACACTTTTTTTTTTCACGTGTCCTGCGCTGACTGTTGGACAATTCTGTGGAAATCTGCGGAAAGGTTTTAAATATGACAATGTTTTTGACAGAGCTGGAAATACTAGGAATGCACAATATTACAATTCTGGCTGATGCTGATACGCTCACGTGTCCTGCGCTGACTGTTGGACAATTCTGTGGAAATCTGCGGAAAGGTTTTAAATATGACAATGTTTTTGACAGAGCTGGAAGTACTAGGAATGCACAATATTACAATTCTGGCTGATGCTGATACGCCGTTAATTATTTTAATAATATTTATTACAGTTTATACTATTTTGAAAACACACTACAATAGTTTTAATTGCTTCAATTTAATTTAGGCATCACAGCATTATAATAGATATTCATAAAATGGATATTCGTACTGAGATTATGTAGAATTATCATTATGTGGAATTATGCAGTACATGACAGTGCTACAAGATTAGATGACAGTAAAATGTAATGCAAATGTAATCTAAAAAAAAAAACAGGTGGACATAAATATAAAACTGACAGATGTACACTACCATTTAAATGTTTTTTTTTTAATTAATACTTTTATTTCGCAAGGATGCATTAAATTGATCAATAGTGACAGTAAAGATGTTACAAAACAGTCATTAATGCTGTTCTTTTGAATATTCTATTCAACAAAGAATACTGAAAAAAAAATCACAAAAATAGTAAGTAGCACAACTGTTTTTAACGTTGATAATAATAAGAAATGATTCATAATCACCAAATCAGCATTAGAGTGGTTTCTGAGGAATCATATAACACTGAATTTTAGCTTTTCAATCAAAGTAATTAATTATAATTTTAAAATATATTAATACAGAAAACTGTTGTTTTAAATTGCAATAATATTTCACAGTATTACTTGAGCATAAGAATCATCTTTCAAAACCATAAAATAAATCAGACTCAAAACTTTTGAATGGTAGTGTATCTAATCTTAACTGAAACTGATAAATGAACTAAAAAAACTTACATTAGTACTGATATGGTGCCAATATGTTCCAGAACTAAACTTGAAGTAGCTGAAAATGTGGATGCCTTCAGAAGACCCCTGCACTTTTTGTTGGGGTCCTGTTCACACTGTCTGGGATATTTTAATAATATTCAGCTGATACATTGCATTGAACCGGTGTCAACTTCTGATAGCTCAAAGAAACAAAACAAACAAAGACTAAAATCTGCACACTCAGTTTCCTTATAGAATGCACAAATGCCTGCAATTATAACACTGGAGCATTGCAATTCATTTTTTTACTGTAGTATTCTACTATCCTGTATTCTACTGTCCCACTACTGCAAGTGAGGTTCTGAACAAAAAAACATATCAGGTGTCATCTGAGGTGACTAACCATAAAAGTATGAAGGGCTCATCATCTGCAGTGATTACAGTCAATGAGACAAAAGAAATGACAGCCTGGAGATCAATAAGAATAATATTTAAGTGGTGTTGTGAGTTAAAAAGGACAACAAATGCAGAAAACTGCATGCGTGCACATTCATTTAAAAGAGAGAAGTGCAGACAGTTTGAGCATGAGATTGAGAGAGAGACAAGAAAAAATGATGAGGGAGATCGAAAGAAATTATTAAGCAAAAGAGGGAAGGAGAAAGAAAAAGAGT
This sequence comes from Sinocyclocheilus grahami, assembly GCF_001515645.1. Classification (NCBI taxonomy): domain Eukaryota; kingdom Metazoa; phylum Chordata; class Actinopteri; order Cypriniformes; family Cyprinidae; genus Sinocyclocheilus; species Sinocyclocheilus grahami. The sequence goes on from NW_015505623.1 coordinate 29,762, forward strand.
GGCTTTAAAGCTTGCTTTTTCCCTCCAGCACTCTAGGGTGGTTTTCAGTGGCATTTTATTTATAATTGAATGTAATGTGGGGCGATAAATTCAGCTTAATATGGCCTGCCTCTCCTAAGCACTTCACGCCGCATTACGTTTTATTCATCAAATTAGTTTTACTTGGGTTGGTGTCCCCTGAGCCAGCTTTAAAAGGCTTAGATGAAAGGACTACATTAATTTCTACCACTAATCGGTTACACAAGAGCTGTACTGACAGTTCTCCCCTCCCTCCCTGTGTCATAAAGTCCTCCTTACATCCCATTTCCATTCACATAATCCCTCCACACAAAAATTAAGAGAAGAAAAGAGACTCTGGCCTCCTTCCCCTCTGATACCATTTGTTAAATCCTGCTGCATTGTGGGTATTATCACCCTGTAAAAACTGCTAATACGGTTAGGAAAAATAACTCATAGTCTCAGATTTTCCTCAGTTGTCTGTTTAAGGTTTTAAGCAGCACATTGAGGATGGAGAAAAGTACAGGAATGAATGAGAGTCCAAAGCCATTGGCTAAAATATTCCCAAACATACAAAATACGTTATTGTGAGAAAATTATAGGTTACTGATCCAAGTTGGAACACCTGGGCACTTCAGAGCCCACTCAAGTTTACAATCCAAAGACAAATTACTCAATCCAATAATTAATTTAGCAAAGAGTACACATCAAGATTGTGGTTTAGAATGGTGACTAGGCCTGTCACGATAACAACTTTTTGTTGTGCGATATATTGCCCCAGAAATAATTGTGATAAGCGATATTATTGTCATTTTAAAGACCATTTTATATCACTGAATATATAATCATAATGTAACAGCATAATAATGCAAGAAGGCCTACACACTTCCAAATGACAACAAACTTTTAATTTTTACGAATATTTAGATCATGGAAATTAAGTATCAAAATATTAGATACCTTAAAAAACTTGAATAAATAGTAGATACACTTTTTCTAACAAAAAGTGCAAAGTAGCAAGCAGAAAAAAAGAAAAATGCACATATTTTTCCATCTACAGATTTTCCCGGACATTCTTTTCTCTGTAAATTAAGGGTGCACTGTATTGCTGAAAAACACAATCACTACTTAGCAGTCAGATGTCTGTATGCACAAAAGCACAGATCCCTAAAACAAGATCATATCTGCAGATGAAACTTTTTTTGTAGAAGCATTTTTTAAATTTGAACTAGCAACTCATGACTACACCATGTTATGTACGAGAAGCTGCAGGCACAAGTGGAATGTACAAAACATGGTGACATACATTTTTAAGTAAATATAATGGGCAATATATTGCGTCACCAAAAATTATGGAGGTCATGCACATATATTGCACTATAAGTTGATATATTGATTATTGCGACAGGCCTAATGGTGACACTTCTTATCCAACACCTTCCTTAGATCCGCTCTCTTCCTCTTAGCTCTTGCCCACCTCTGTGCCCGACTCCTAGAGGACTCCTAGAGGAAGGAGGGCCCCGAGTAGCCACGCGACTCTACTGATCCAGCCTATGATCCTAAGATCGAGATGGACCAGCCCCCTCATAGGTTTTAGGAGGAAGACTTGGGATGGCGGGGAATAAACTTGCTGAAGGCGGACTGCACCTTTGCCTCCCTGAACTTCTCGACCACAGCCTCAATGGAAGTGCCAAAAAGACCAGAAGGTGAAAGCGGAGAATCAAGAAGAAAGGCTTTCTCCTTCCTCCCGATGTCCGCAAGATTTAACCACAAATGCCTCTCCATAGCCACCATTGCTGCCAGTGCACACCCAATGGCAGCAGCAGTCTGTTAAGTCTGTGGTGCGGCGCAGTTGCTCAACTGCCTCAGGGGGACAAACCCTTGCCCTCATCTAGATCTCTAAGCAAGTCAGCTTGGTAAGCTTGTAAAACAGCCATTGCGTGCAATTCTCTTTCAGCTTGACCTCATGCTGCCACATTTGCCCTGCCATTCAGATGCAATGTGGTCTGAAGAGTTCTTGATGTCAGAGCAGGAGTCTTTAAAGAAGAAGACTCACCCTCGGAGAGCTTGTGAGCATCTCCTCTTCAGGGGGCATCTTCGCATAACCGTGCTCAGCCACATCCTCAACATAATCCACATGCTGAAAAAGATGCAGCCGAACAAAATATGGTCTGTCCCATGATCTCACTAACTCCGTGTGGAGTTCAGGAAGGAAGGGGAGACTCCTGGGGGAGGGGAGGTCATGGCCGGCCAGAAAGTGCTTGTCTAATCTGCCAGGGGCAGGCTTCTGGCTTTTGCATGACCAGACTAAAACAATCCTCTTAGTGGTGCACGCCATTATCTCCAGAATTGCCCCGCATGAGGGGCTGAAGTTAGGTTGGGAAGATTCAGTGCTCACACTTTCATCGCCAATTACATCCATGTCCTCACTCTCACTAGATGAGCCCAATATAGCGCTATCTGTGGTATCAGTTGATTCAAGAAAAAGAGTACCTGGATCACGCCGAGCACTCGAGTTCTTTTGAAAAGTCCATATCCTTCTCAAACTTTTCTGCAAGCTCGATCTCCAAACCCCACAATATGAGTCTTTGCCGTGCTTCGGCAGCAGCAGGACCCGAACCGCAAGACGCAAACGCTTGTCCCTCAAACGTGAACGGAGCTTTCTCATTGAGAATTCTTTTCACAATGAGGGCATTCAGAGCCCTTAGGCAATGAGCGTGCGTGCTCCTCACAAAGACACATAACGCAGAGATCATGATTGTTCTCAGGTGTCAGAAACCTACAACGCTCACTTGCCTTGGTTTTATGCATAAAGTCTTCACATGCTATTAGTGAAAGTGAAAGTGAAAGTGATGTGATGTGTGGCCAAGTATGGTGTCCCATACTCTGAATTTCTAAACACTTTTAACCCATCCAAGTGCACACACACAGCAGTGAGTAGTGAACAAACACACACACCCGGTGCAGTGGGCAGCCATTTTTGCTGCGGCACCCAGGGAGCAGGTTCGGTGCCTTGCTCAAGGGTCTCACCTCAGTCGTAGAACTGAGGGTGGAAGAGAGCACTGGTCATTCACTCCCCCCACCTACAATCCCTGCCGGTACCAAGACTCGAACCTGCGACCTTTGGGTTACAAGTCCGACTCTCTGACCATTAGCCCACGACTAAATTTTTAAGAGCACTAAGAAGTTAAGGTAACACTGGCTTCTTCCTGTGTTTACATACGGTTATCACAAACACAATGTACTGAAGCAGAACACAAGTCTATCTCTCATTCTCGACAAGCCCTGCCAAGCTGTCATCTATAAGAGCACATCTCTTTCCTCTTATCATGCAATTAAGCATGCCATGCAAAAAATTGGCATTATGCCAGTGTGAAAGATATTTCTCAGAAAAATAAGTTCTGAGAGTTCTTGAATGTACGAGGCTTCGTTACACATGGCAAAAATCAGTGAAGCGTTGACAATTTGTTGTGCTTGTGTTTTTGGTTATGTTGTTCACAGTTGAGCAAACAATGTGAATATCAGATGTGTGCGTAAAAGATGAGGAAACACTGGCAAATTAAGACTTTTTTGTTGCATTAGTGAGATGTGGCCTTTTCAACAATGAATGAAGTGATGCTGATGAGAGAAAGGTTGCTACTCACTTCAGGAGGGTACGTGGTGGAAAGCAGAAGGTACCATGGAAGATGCGGTCGATGAAGTTGAGTGAAATCTTCTGAATCTGCTCACAGTTAAGCATGACAAAGTCATATTTGCAGATGAGGAGGGTGTTCTCTGTGATGAGCACCAAACGCTCTTTCTCATTGTTCCAATGATCAATCCTACACAAACAGGAAAATGGAGAGAGTATTAAAAATATATATATTACTTGTAAAGATGCACAATATTAAAATTCTGGCCAATGTCAGAGTCATAGCCTTGTGTTGCCATAGTTTGAGTCCTGGCTTGCAGTCCTTTCCTGATTTTATCCCCCTCCTTTATTGCTTCCTGTCTCTAGTTCAATCTTATAAAAAGCAAAAAACTGATAAATGACCAACATTAGACTATTTATAAAACATAAATTAATAAAAAAATACACTGAATACATTTCTAAATAAATTAAACAACTGAAATGCAGTTGTCTTAAATGCTACAAGTGGATTGCAATTGCAACATTATAATGTACAGTATGAAAAAATTATTTTCATTTTAAGATTTGAGGATTAACCAGTGTTTGGAAGGTTACTTTGGAAATGTAATAGGTAACAGATTACAAGTTACAAGTTACCCTATTTAAAATGTAATAGTAGTGAAACTTTTTCAATTACTTTATTAAAGTAATCATTACTTTTGATTACTTTTCTAAATTTCTAATGAATGTTTATTTGCAACTGTTAATCATTTTCAAACATTTACACCATGCAGGGTTAACCTTACAGTAGTGCACAACACTGTCAGATTTTCAAAATTCTTCATCACTTGAATTAAGATAATCAAATTTGAACACATCCACCACAAAATCAGACTTTAGTACCGCCTTTTACTCTGAGATTGATCTAAAGTTCAATGCAGATTTACAATCATAAGAAATAGTTTACTGATACTGTTTTTGAAACCAAATCTTTGCATAACTACAGGAAACTGCATCTATCAATGGTTTGGGAAAAAAAAGTTAATTAAAAAATAATAATAAATAAAAGCATATACTTCAACTCAAATACGGTTATCTAATAAGCATGTGTCCTATTCTGTGTACTAAACTCCTGAAACATTGGTGGCTTTTTGAAACATTGGTGTCTCTTTGTATATGATATGACGATAATTTTCTCAAAATAAGTAAAATGCTCATGAAGTGACTCAGAGCTGTTCTAGAGATTATGTTTATGTGTTCATGTACTCATATATTGAGGCGGCAGAGGCTGCAAACACCGCAAGCTTCAGTAGACCTATGTGTAATAAATGAAACCACATGTCTGCGCCATTAATTTCTACGAGGGGCAGACTTGGAAAATAATTTCAGGCCGGGAAATCTCACACTCATACACCCACAACAAATTCTGAAACATGGACACCCCTATTTTTTGTATGGACCTCACATAAAAAAAAGGTTTAAATCCTTAGGTTGGGGACATGCAAAATAATTAAAGGCGCCGTGCTGGTCGCTCAGGAAATACATCAACTTCGCGCTGTGGATTGCCGGATCGGCTTTCACCGTGGATGAAGCGGAGTCCAGCCCGGGGTCGTCACATGTGGTTGCCGCAAGCCCGCCGGCTGCCGCTCACTCTAGCCGCCGTGTGTGATGCTGTGTGTTTTGTTGTGAAAGCGAAACTACTTTGTTTGGTCTTCCAAAAGAGGACGATATCGCTTCGTCATGCCTGGAGCTGATCCATGCTGGTCGCTGAGGAAATACATCAACTTCGCGCTGTGGATCGCCTTTCACCGTGGACGAAGCGGAGTCCATTCCGGGATCGTCACATGTGGTTGCCGCAAGCCCGCCGCCCACTCCTTCGTTCTCAAGCCTGCCAGCATCCGCTCACTCAAGCCCATCATGTGTGACACTGTGTGTTTCGTTGTGAAATCGAAACTACTTTGTTTGGCCTTCCAAAAGTGGACACGACTAGAAATCAGTGGTTAAGTTGTATTTACAACACTGTTCCAGAACAGTTCAACCGAAATATTCAGATGTGTGCAGCGCTTTTTATGGAGGACTGTTTCCTGATCCTGGGAGAGTAGATGACAATAATTGTTTGTCATTTCTCTGATCACAAATGCAGACATGGTTTTATGTTTACGCGGCGCGATGCAACGCAACGCATAAAAAGACAGTATAAATCATTATAATCTGTAATTATGTCCCCACTGGATGCAACAAATGCCTCGTTTATGTTTTAATGTTTTTGTCTCATCGCGCCGGGACACGGCATCACACTCACAGTATGGTAAGGGGCGTAACATTTCTGTCACACGCTTGAGGTATTCGGCCAATCACAACGCACTGGATAGCTGGCCAATCAGAGCACACCTCGCTTTTCAGACCGATGAGCTTTGTAAAAATCGACGTGTTTCAGAAAGGCGGGGCATAGAGGAGAAACAATAATGTACAGTATGTGGAAAATGTGTTTTTTGAACCTTAAACCGCATAAACACATTTCATTACACCAAATACACAAATAATGTTCTTTTTAGCAACATCATATCTGGAAAATCTGTACGTGGATGTGTGTAAATATTCAAATGTAATTCCGTTTGTAATCGTTAACATTTTCATAAGTAACTAATTTAATTACACATTTTTTCTTAGTAACTGTAACTGATTACAGTTACATTTATTTTGTAATTAAATTACGTAACGCCGTTACATGTAACTAGTTACTCCCCAACATTGGGATTAACAATGTTATTAAATTATTCATATTTTTAAAGATTAACATAATCACATAACAGTAAAGGTACTCTAAATGTATAAATTTATATATCCCATATTGATGACAACTATAAACAAAACAAAACAAAAATCTCAACTGATATGATACAGATATATTGTTAATCCCTAATTACTCTGGTGTTGGAGTATTTAAGAATTCTATTAAATCTTCATTTTGTAAAGTAATTATTTAACGGTGCTGTATACAATTTTTTTTATGGAATGACTCTCATAATATCTGTCTGAACTAGATGTTCTCGACAACTATAAACAAAACAAAACAAAAATCTCAACTGATATGATACAGATATATTGTTAATCCCTAATTACTCTGGTGTTGGAGTATTTAAGAATTCTATTAAATCATTCAACCATTCATTTTGTAAAGTAATTATTTAACGGTGCTGTATACAATTTTTTTTATGGAATGACTCTCATAATATCTGTCTGAACTAGATGTTCTGAAATATCACCTGGTAGTTGAAGCGGATCAATCACTTAAGCACCATATTCAACTTCATAAGCAGTTGTCAGTTTGTCATGCAAGAATTCTGCTACTGCTGCTTTTGACTACTTTGACAACACTCAGGTGACATGCTGCTGCACTCCTGCTTCACAATGAAATATGTCTCAGTGGTACAATGGTATTTTTGTGGTCTGGCAGGAGTTCCAGAGTGGCTAATATTGTTTACAGCATCTTTCATTAACATGAGTTTAATTCTCTGGAACATGTTAGCAAGGGTCCCCTACTGGGCCCGACTGCAGACCTCTGCTGTGGTGCATACAGTACATCAATGTAACTACACTGGCCTACATTCCCACAAATCTATCGCTCACAATTCTTCCACAGCTTTGATCAAGCACAGTAGGATTCTAAAACAAGTTGTTGGACATATGTTAATTCACAGTTTGACAGATTAGTTTGGCACATGTAGACAAATGAATCTTGCCTCAGTATTGTTTCTATTCCAGTTATTCTAAATGGCAACTTAGAGCAGGCTTTTTCTGGTCAAGTATGTTGATTCTCTTGTGAGGGACCCCCTGTCTAAAATGTTCAAATTAATGATTTGTAGTTAAATTGTCATATTTAAAGCAATTATTTAAATATTATGTGGAAAATTTTTATTTTGTACTAAATTGTGTATCAGTTTATCTTTTTTCTACCCAATATTAGAGTACAGTTAAAGTACAAAAGTACATTTTTAATTATAATGTATTTAATGATGAACAATTTAATATTAAGTGTAAATAGTAATCCAATGAGAAGACTGTCTTTAACGAAAAACTCATGGATACAACAAAAGCAAGCATTCTTTAATTTATAGGCCAAGTAAGAAGAGATAAACCTATTTCTTTATTTATTTTTATGAAAATGTACACAAATGTATATTTTCTCTCTAAATTTTCACAGGCCCCCTATCATGGGCCAGATCCCAGTTTGAAAACTCCTGGCTCAGGGAATCTTTTGAAACCTTAAATAATCTATGCATAGAGCATTTTATACATTTCAAAGACTAATCTATTGCAAATCAACAAAACAATCAAAAGCTAGCTGCATTGCCTGTAAATTATCTGCTGAGTTATTGTGAGTTCTTCTGCAAAATACGTCTATAATCGTGTGGGTCTCAATTATATAGGCCCACATATTCTAAAAGCTTCAAAATGTCAAAAATTGCCTTTGCAAAATATGCAAGCCTACATTTTTAGATCCCAGATATTATGTTCAGATAAAAATATGTGTTTGTTTTTCAAAATACCAACGCTCATATCATTTGTCAGTGCTTTCACCTCAACTGGCCAATGAGAAGTTCATGTATGGAGAGCTTCTGCGCATTTCTCCTCACATCAGATTTGGACATTGACGGAAGCGGCACATGGGAATCTTAGTGCAACACAGGGCATCCTGGTGTTTAATTTAGGTAATTTTTACTTGTTGAGAAACTTATGACTAGGCAAATGTTTTAATTAAAACTTTTACATGGTACAGTAGATTTTTGTAAGAACATATTCTACATTGATTTTAAATTATGCACATAATGTGAGGACACACACAGGGCAAGATAATGCATTTAAAGTATATTAATTATCATATAGCAAGGCCTTTAAACTGTTTCCTGTAAGCCTGCTCGGAGACAGATAGAAGTTGACATCTGCCAGCACATTTAGCAAAATGTCTTCTAGCAGCTCCATTCTGCTGCCTGTTTATTTAGTTTTAATTATTTCCTGCACATTTTACTTATTTACAGAACACTGAGTGAGATAATGGATTGCGTCCCGTAGTGAGTGCTTATGTGACAAAAGTCCTGAATGAGATTTGCTTACTCCATGTGAATGTTGCACATTTGCAGAACAGTCTACGCATAGTTATTTTAAAAGTACTCTTAACTCTGCACTCTTAACTAAGAAAACAACAATAACAACAACAACAACAACAAAAAAACACTTACTCAGCCATGAGCCAGACACTCTGGACTGCACCATCTTCTGTGGGATTTACCAGAGATTTAACATCCTCAATACCATGGCTCAATGTTCCAGGCTAAAATGTCAAAACACAACAATTCATCTTCATTAAGCATCTGTGCATTTAGTGCAGGTGGGAATAGACCCCTCTAGGGGGTGCTGTAGAGCAAAATGCTAGATCATCTATTTATTTTACGGAATATTAAAAATATTTCCAGAAACTAAACTTGTTCGGTGTTCCTTAAAGCTACTCTATGTAACATTTGGCCCTTTACTAGTTAAACCATAAAACTACAAGTTACTTGTGGAGAAACATGTTTTCGTAATTATGTGAGTTGTGCTTCAGCTTCGCTATTCTGTACAGATGAATCTGATAGCTTGAGGCACACTGCTATGCCCAGCTTTGGCAACACTGACATTAGTCATAACAAATGCTATTCATTTCAGATAACGATGGAAACTAAACTTGGCAAGGGCAAGGCAAATAGACCAAAGTAGTAACTGGTTTAGAGATTGGTACTATTACCAACATAAATATTGTTTTGTGAACCTAGTCAATGCACAGAAAATGTTATACATTGCAAACTATGTTGATTCATGTTTTATTACAGGTAAAATGTTTGTGTTTTATTTTTAAACATGGTTTGAAAGATGGTTATATGCTTTACTTGCTCAGTATATTAACAAAAAATGTATAGTGTAGCTCAAGTCACAGTGATTTGTAAAATTATATTATATAAACGTCTTTTATGCTGAAGCCATATAACTGTTCACATTTTTTCAGTAAATCACTGGAGAATTGGACAATGTCACGCTTCTTTCTTTCAGTGTTTGTATAGTAAAAATTCCTTTCAAAAGGGTGTCTTTGAAACTGACCAAATATTAGATAATATATATCTATATAATGTTCTTGTTCATGTAAACATGGTTGTAGTGGTCCATATGAGAGAAGCTTTGAAAAAGATTAAAACTATAATGGCAAACCTATGTGCTTTCAATTTAAATTAATTAATGCCAGAAGTCTACCATACAGTTTCTACATATTACAGATTGTCACGCATATTTTCTTTTTTCTTTCATCGGTCAGTTTAACTGATTTGATTCTAACTAGTAATTAATTATAGTGTTGTGCCACACCTGATTCTAACTATTAATTAGCTATAGTGTTGTGCCACACCAGAAACACAGAGCCAGAGATGCTATTGATTACAATACAAGTAATAATACATTATACTGTCATAAAAATGCAATTGTATTGCAAGTGCGAACAATGGTTGCAAGTGTTGGTTGCAAATGCAAGTGTATACAATAGTTTTAAGGCATGAGTGATCCCGTTTCACCACTTCCACAAAGCAAAATTTGGTCTTTGAGCTGGCCAACAAACACTATTTGCTAATCAAATGACCTCAAGTAGACTGAGGAAACAAAAAACAGGAAAACAGCCTTTGGTGATCTCTTCAGGTGAAGAATATATGTTTAACTTAATATTGGCAGACAACAGACAGCAGTGGACAATTAGAGAGTATTATGAATGTCATTGTTTGCTTAATAGGTGATTGAGGATATTCATATTTACAAAAGGTGTTGTCAGCAGCACTATATTGTACCACAGAGCAACCATGGCTTGTTTGCACCAACATACAAAAGAAATGTAGATAATGTGTCAGAAATGATTATTAACACAGTGGAACACCAAATTTGTGGTCAACCCAGAAAACTGAGATTTCAATGAGACTTGAAAAAGTAAGACATTACCCTGAGGACAAAAAATCTCTTCAATTTAAACTGTTCCACAGATGATGTCCATTTAGCTTTGACTTCTGAAGTATTTGTAGAGGGCGTGGTTTCCACTTTGGCCTCAGCAGTTGGTGTGCTGGGTTTATCGGTTTCTGTTTCACTAGGAGATTCTTGAGGATTGATTTCTGGTTCCGGAGACGTTTCAGTTTGCTGCTCCAAGTCCACCGACTTGAATGTCTCTTCATCTTTCTCTGACATAGTGACCTAAAAGATTAGATCATTTGCAAAGCTTTCAGTGAAATTACGCAGTCATTGAAAACACCCATAATGCATAAACAATAAATTAAAAGAAAATGTTTTTTTAAAAAGCGTCGTAAACTAAAAAAAAGAAGAAGAAAAAAACTTTCTGCACTAATCAGCAGCACGACACTGCTGAAGACTAGTCCGATTCCCAAACAATGAATCTTTTAAACCGGTTCTTTTAAGTGAATAAACGTGCGACAAATGTAGTCCAATATCTGAACAAATGATTCTTATGAGCCAATTCTTTTTAATGAATCAAAACACTTATGAATCAGTTGGTGAGGTTTGACTCTGAACCTAGAACTGTGAATCCAAGAACTGTGCGATGCTGTCATGCTGGGAAACATCATTAAAATGTTCAGGTAAAGTTACACAAAACACTTTTACATTTATTTCGGATTTGTTAGCTAGGCCTATGTTCGGTTGCAGTGATCTCATCGTTTGGCAACAGGCTGCTGATGACAATAAATGCCATTAAAAGTTATATTTTTGTCCTCAATAGTACTAAAAAAATCGTTATTATATATGTCAAGAGGATTTGCAATCAAACCCAGTGATGCTAACCAGTAACAATTTCCATCCCTAGCAACAATAAAATATTTTTTATATATTTTAAACTGCTTTAGATGCTATAATAGTTAAACGTATTATAAAATGTGGGGATGAAATGTATATCTTACCGCTGGCTGCAAGAATTAAATCAACCTGCTATGTCTTTTACTAGACGGTTTGACTCGGCGTCAGGTGCACCAGTACCTATTTCCTGCTTCCGTGTTATTCCGTGATATGAACACAGGGGCGTTGAACAGAAAACGAAACCCATCTAATATGACCACAGCAAAAGAGTATAGAAGCTTCTATACTCTTTGACCACAGCAACGGCCTCGTGTGTAGGCTATAGGAATTGCGTGTTGTTCCAACCACAAGTAACAAGATTTTTATGTAGAACAAATTAGTTCGTCAATCTCTTAATCTTAATATCTAATTCTGGTCACCTTAACCAATCAGACTGTGGGAATTCTTTACTTTCCCATGTTTAATAATTCAACTAGCCACCCACATTTCTCCAGCTACACAATGAGGCATAACGGGCAACTGTATTTTTCTCGACAGCATTTGCGATTTTACACTTACGCCTAATCTTCTGGCAGAAATGGACATGGGAACAATTTGTCCCTCATGCTTTTCCACACATACAGCAGCTTACTCCTGTTTTGTTCCACCTTAGACACGTCCTCCCAAAAATACCAATTCAAGCAGCCGATCGAAGCTCTCAAATATTCAGACAAACAATTATTTGAGTGGGATGTTTGGGGTTTGCTTTCTCGAGCATTAGAGCCTACAATGCATCAAAAGGCTTCACCATTCAGGTGTCATTTTCCATTCCTGCTAATCGCTTTTGACGCGACACGCTTCGAGGCCACACGCCGCTCTTTAACTGGCCTGTTAGAGAAATCTATTCAGCCTGCTCGATGAGAATTTTGTTTTAAAAAGAAATCTGCGCAGGAACAATTCCCTTTCAAAAGCATATTAACAGCATGCATGTGAGAGAGATACTTAGTAATGTTTGTTTCACACCCCCTCTTGATACAATAAAATTCTATTTTCAGATGCATAATCTAAGTAAATACTCTCAGCAGCAGCCACAGAATCAAATTCTTGGGGAAGTTGTTATATACTATGTGAGCAAAATCAAGTTTTAGTCCGATGCAATAACTAGCAATTTTGGGGAAAAGAAGATCCTTTTCAGATCAATATGACCGGTACACAGCATGAGAGATTTTCAGAGCAGAAAACAAGCCCTTCCTTGTGTGGCTCTTTACCTGTCACAAAATAAATTTGCATGATCACATGACTCCTATATGTGTGCCCATGTGTATTATGTTGTGTTCACTGTGCACAACTGCTGTTTTGACAATAACAAACCTCTGGAAATGCCATGTGTTCAAATGCTTGCTCTAATGCTTGGCTGCACAGTGTAAGCATGTGGCGATCTTCTGTCTTCCCTGTACATGCGGTGACGCTGTTATTCATTTACATTACATTTACATTTAGTCATTTAGCAGATGCTTTTATCCAAAGCGACTTACAATTGGGGGATACATAAAGCGATTCTTCTTAAAGAGGCAAACAGACACAAGAAGTGGTTGTAATACCAAGTTCTTAGACATTGTTCAAATAAGTACAAGCTAGAAAGAGAAGGAATAAATAAAGAGAGATACATTTAAAAAAAAAAAAATTTATTATGATGAAGTCAAGTAACTTCGAAAGAGATGAGTTTTCAGCTGTCGCTTGAAAATTGTCAGGGATTCAATTATACTACTGCATTTATCTTTGTTGGGCCAAATGCCAGTGGAGCTTAAATGAAGTTCAAGACTGTGTGCCTGATCAGCAGATGCTGTACAACCTTAAATGCCCCAGGGCATCCACAGCTGTGTTTACTGAGCAAGAATGAGCTGAGCTCGCTGTGTATTCATGGCCATGCATGAGTATGGTGGTAATGCGCATTGTTTTCATTTGTGTAACTGTATGTATTGTTTGATAGGATGATTATAAGCTTGTGTGAGTGTGTACCGGGTTTCTGAGGCAGAGTGACCCTTGCCACTGGTTATGTTGTGCAGGAGTGTTAAGACAGTTATGAGGCCTCCTTATCTTTGCAGTTGATCACTCAGCTGGATGACATCCATCAGTAACCCCATGCGCAACACAGTAATCAGTCCCTCTTTAACCGTACATGCCACATTTTTTCTCTCTGATGCAGCTCTACCCGTAAACCCTGCTCTGCCTGTTCTTATGATTTAGGAGGTGCTGTTTTGTTTCAGACGTCCTCATGGGTTTACAATTGAAAGTACATGCATTTCAACATGATTCAGCATTAACTGTCTCCACAGGACAGGGTGCTAAGTATATAAGTAAAGTTTTATTTATATGGCACCTTAAAACAAAAAAAAACCTTTACAAAATGTTTTACAGGGAACATATGAATGAGTAATAATGAGTGAGTAAATAATAATAATAATAATATAATAACAATAATTTTGATTATTCAATACATTTTTGTCAAAGCATATTAATATTATATTAATAAAGTATTTATATAGAACATTTCTAAACACTCATGACATTTACATTATTATAATTTAGTATATTAAAATTAAGTAGAGTATGTCAACGTTAAACATTTTAATTTATACAACCTGTAAAAAAATGGCCTTGTCCTTGTTCCATATTATATTATATTGCTCATGTTAGGTTGATGCGTAGGCCTATGTGTTCAAAAGAGAATACACTGGAAGTAAAACTATAATCTATATTACATTTCAGAAAAATTAAGAATGACTCAATGCTAATTATGCTAGTAACACGCTCACCCACATCATCACTTCTCCCAGGGCTCTGACCGTGCAGTAACCTGCCTCTTCAGCACCTTGGCCTTGCCCTGATATGTCTGGAGGGTATGGTTTCATGCTCATCCATCTGTATTCCACTTGATTGTATCACATCATCACAAGAGCAGAAGACACGTAAGGGGCAGACAAGATACCGTGTACAGCTCTAGTATCCCTGTATAGAGGGACAGAACATTTGACCAGAGAGTCCAGAGAGACCTCTTCCAAATGATTGCTGATAGCTCCTCTCCTGACAGCAGCTCCTCCGAGTCGGAGAGTATGTCCAGGAAGGTAAACAATGTTGCACAAGCTGATGTGACGGCACTTAGTCTGCTGCACTGTGACAGACTGTGAGAAATGCCTGCAAATGAACAACAAATCTTTACAATATGAATCAACACTTTAAAATAATGGACAATTATTCAGCATTTATTCATCTATAGGTTAATGTTATTTATTTTTATTTCTATTTATTTTTTAATGAATCGTCATTGTTCATCGTTGCCTTTGGCTTACTCAGTCGGAGTTTAAAAAACAATTAATATTCTGTAATTTTAGCAATTTAACTTCACGGACGCTGTCACATGAGAACAAAATGTGAACTGACCTGAGCTGGATAATGACACTTTACAGCATCGACTGAAATTAATAAACATTGAACTGACTTGATTTGAATAATGACACTATTACACTCTTAAAAATAAAGGTGCTTCAAAAGGTTCTTCAAGCGATGCCATAGAAGAACCATTTTTTTGGTTCGACAAAAAACCATTCAGTCAAAGGTTCTTTAAAGAACCTTTGACTGAATGGTTTTTTGTCGAACCAAAAAAATGGTTCTTCTATGGCATCGCTTGAAGAACCTTTTGAAGCACCTTTATTTTTAAGAGTGTACTTTCTGAACTGAACTTATTTCATAATTGATGAACTCTGCAACACTGACAGTTATTGAACTGAATTGAAACAACTTTTACCAACACTGACAACATGAGTTGAATAATGACACTATTAACTTCTATAGAGTAGTTTTACAGCTGAAATTGAATTTATTTAATAATTCATTAATTTTATAATTTATGATTGTAAATTGTTTATGAATTTATGAGTTATTTTCCTGTTTATTAATGTGAAGATGCTTTGAAACAATCAATATTGCATAAAGTGCTATATAAATAAAAGTGGCCTGACTCATTCATAATACAGTAAAACAGTTAATTTATGCAACGTAAAAGATTAATGAATGATTTAAAATGATTGCCAATCATTGCATTATAATTTAAGTGGAATAATTTCTTTAGGAGAAATAGGAAAGGATAAATTGAAATTCATTCAAATATTACACATCTGAACTAAACCACCTTTTAAGGCATCAAGCTGTTAAAAAGAACCTGTTACTATTTATGCCACTAAAGAACAGAAAACCCTGACATACTTTTTCTCTCTTATCATTGCATAAATAGAGACTGAAAACATGAATGAATGGTGAATAGCACTCAGACTTCTTGATATTTATTATTATTTTTATTATCTTCTAGGTGCTGACCTCTAGTCAAAACCCCTGTAAGCCAGCACTCATCAAAGACAAATACTTGCAGAAAACTGCAGCTGATCTTAATTCTAAGACGCATTCAAATAATTAAATAGGAAGCAGATCTGAAAGCAGTACCTGCATTGAGCACAGGGTGACAGTGTTCTCACAATTTTGATTCGTATGGCATATCACAGACACTGGAGAGAGAGCGCTGGAGCTGCCTCTGAGACATACAGTGCTGCTGCTACTAATATACTGTTGACTCTCATTGACCTGAATGGATCAGGCCTCCGCTGAGCTGATCTTTTCTGATTACTATTAGAAGTTTGGAATGGACTCTGCTGTGGGGGACATGGGTCAAACAAATCTATCCACGAAGCACATATCTTTACATTCCTAATGAAGATCTCTCATGATGATTAATCCCTGCCCTTAAAAATATCTGATGATGAAAATAAGCTTTGATGAGGCAGAAAAATGTCATCCTCCAAATGCTGATCTGATATGAACTCAAAACTGATTTAATATCATATATAAGCCTGGTTTGACCTTAGAGGCTGTGCACCTTGTGCTGAACATTGGGACAGCTTCTGTCCCAGAAGTCTACAAGAAAATAAAGCTGTGTTGCACGGCACATCTGCTTTGTTTGAACCACATCATTGCTGTAACCCTGGCCTGTTTTGAGGTCAGCACTGGGTGACGGAGTGACATTTTGACCCTTTTCAAGAAGTCCAAAAACTTTGATCGGATTTGCTCTAATCCATTTTAAGGTTTTGCATTTCTGCCTCATTTCACTGCGGCTGCCTCCTTATTGCACTGACCCACATACTATCTCTTCCACATGACCTTTTTTTGGCCTGATGTAAACAAACAAACCATAGAAAATCCCTCTTGCTAGTCAGGTGGTGTAAACCGATGGGTTTCGAGGTGCAGAGTAATTAACGGCCGTGTTTACAGGGAAGTTTCTTTTATAAACCACTTCTCTTTCATTCACGGGTGATCTGTTGTGAGATGTTTATTTATTATGTATTACGGTTATCTGAGTGTACTGACCCTCTTTCTATGTCCAGATGGTCCCATACACCTCTGCACTTGTCTTGCTGTTAAACTCCGTTGATGTGTGCGCACAACCGGCGGCGATGGCAAACTACAAACAGACCTGCACCTGCTCTTCGCAGTGCATGTGAACGACATGCAAATAACCAGGTTTCTCCGTGCACGCTTCATCTGGGGTCCGGCTGCCTCCTTATTGCACTGACCCACATACTATCTCTTCCACATGACCTTTTTTTGGCCTGATGTAAACAAACAAACCAGCTAGTCAGGTGGTGTAAACCGATGGGTTTCGAGGTGCAGAGTAATTAACGGCCGTGTTTACAGGGAAGTTTCTTTTATAAACCACTTCTCTTTCATTCACGGGTGATCTGTTGTGAGATGTTTATTTATTATGTATTACGGTTATCTGAGTGTACTGACCCTCTTTCTATGTCCAGATGGTCCCATACACCTCTGCACTTGTCTTGCTGTTAAACTCCGTTGATGTGTGCGCACAACCGGCGGCGATGGCAAACTACAAACAGACCTGCACCTGCTCTTCGCAGTGCATGTGAACGACATGCAAATAACCAGGTTTCTCCGTGCACGCTTCATCTGGGGTGATCTGTGGGTAAATAATGGTGAAAAGAACAATGTTCTCCTTTTGTTAAAGTCAAACATTCATTTCCCCAAAACATGAGGAAGTCGGCACAGACAAAATACATTTGGAAGAGCTCCAAATGGGAAATGTAAATGCTCAGCAGCATGTTCCAAATGGTTGGAATAAGGCTAACTCGGTGACATTTCTGGAGTTAATGGAAGATGCTTGTTTTTGTTTTTTTCTGCCTATAGGATTAGGCTACAGTACATTTTCAGCCTGATTGCCCACTTGCATTCCGCTCCACAGGGCCTGCTATGTGTTTGGAGAGCTGCAGTATGTAACTGTGCAGTTGCAGTGTGCTGGATGACTGGATGGGCTGCACTGTATAACAAAGTGATCCTCTCACCTAGGATAGACTATGTGTTTCTGACAGTGTGGTTCAACTGCATTTGGGCCCTGCTTCATCCTTAATCAGTCAGCTAAAAACCTGGACGAGACAGCAAACATTTTGAGAGCATCTCCTTCTAAAGCAAAGTGAAAGTACAACACCTCAGCAGGAAAAGAGCCGAGAGGCTGATGAAACAGGGGTCCACTTAGAACTGAGGGTTTAACAAATCCTTACACGTCCCTCGATCATCAAAGACAATCCACACGGCTCTCCCCTCACACGCACATGCACACGCGCTGTGCTCTGACATGGCCTCTCATCCCGCAGGAGGGCATTAAAGTTTGAAACCGGATTAAAAGCTAACTCGACTCGCCGGTAAATTGAAAATCTCGACTCTCTGTATGTTCGCCTGATACATTCAGCTGATGTCTCATACAGAAACTCTGCATCTGCGGTTGCCCATTTATAAGGAGTGTGTGCGTTAGGCTCTAAAAATAACCTTTCAGTGACCTACTTTTCCTTTAGGATTCGGGTGTATTGTTTACTTGAATCGAACAGAAAGGCGAGAAAAGCTTCAAAATTGTTCTGAGCATTTATTTGGGAAATCAGATTGTGTAGCTTAAACTTGTTTTGCTCGTGATGAAGAATCACAGGAGGCAGGTTGGTTTTGTGACAGGTGTAAGGAGGGTCTCAGCCAACTAGGGTTGTGTTTGTTGACTGATGTTGTGTTTCCACATCTTTTTGCCCTCTGGGACCTGATGCGCGGTGAGACACGGAGCAGGGCAACAGTAAAAGGGAAGTCGGCGATATAGGCACTGAGGAGATTGCTCTGACATGCTTGTCGGATTCTGTTCTGACCGATGAGGTTACCACAGGCGATGAAAAATGACACCTCTTGCGGTCTCCTCCGTCCTGCTCACTCTTAGTCCTGTTGTTAATAAATGTAACCTGTCAACCTGAGTGACACGGATACGTCCAGGATTTAGAGATGAAAAAGAACCCCAAGAATTTAGCAATCAGTTGTAGGGTTCTGTAACGTAACACTACATTTTAAATGACTCGAGCATGAAATGAGATTCTTATTTGGGGAATCTCCAAGAAGATGGACTGCTTCCTGTTGTAGTTTTCATTCCCTGGCTCGCTCATATGATTTGATAGTGAAAAGAATTAATACAACAGGCAGGTCAGGAAAGTGGGAGGCTCATTGCCTCTGGGCTTAGAAACTCTGACATGTACATGTTTACACACAGCCCCAAAGGATCATTCCTAATGACATGACTCTCGGTAACACAACAGCAGGTACAGTATTATATTGTTCATGAAACACAAACAGAATACATTTATGTGGAAATTAAGAAATGTATTACCATAAATATATTATCATACATAAATTGTCCCATTTAAAGACAAAAATGAACATAAAGACATGTTTCACATGCTTGCCTACTTGTGTTTCAGGAATAAGACCCAGTGGGAGGTTTTAACATACATGAAGCATAAAATACCAAATTGCATAAATAAAATACAAAGTAAATAAAAAAAAAATAAAACATTTAAAAAATAGTAAGCATTATAGAACAGTTAGTTCTGATCTGCGAATGTTTTTGTCCACTTGGTGTTACTAGCATATTGGTGGTTTATTAATACTTATAAAGCACATATTAATGTTTTTTCTGCATAACCATATTCTAGATCCCTTAACCCTACCCCATACCTGCATAACTATTACAACTACCTTACTTGCTATCAATAAGCAGCAATTTAGGAGTTTATTGAGGGAAACTCTTAGTTAATAGTGAATATTTGTTCTCTAAAGTGTTACCCTTATACAATCAAACAACACTGGCACTTTTAATTTTGTGTATCTGCATGTCAGTGTTTGTGTGTTCAAGACAGACTTCCAGTCTGTGCATTCTGCAGTGACACTTTCTGAAAGTTATCATTACGCCATTGGTGGCGAAAAGTGAAAAGTCTTTATGAGTGACTCATCGAGTCATTCATGCCACTGTTTCAAACCATTGATTCATTCAGGATTGAAATACCACAGTGTGTTGCTGCAAGGGTTCATGTTGCTAGTATGGAATTTTTATTGCCGGATCAAAAGTAGACAAGTAACTAAATTAGCAATGGTCAAACCATCATGGCCATATGTGTTTGAAGTGTCTCAGCAGGGGGCGGGGTAGGCCAAGAGAGTAAACCATTAGAATACCGCGGTACATACCATGGGTGGTGTATCGCGTTTTTCGGGTTGGTTTGAAAATCATTACACTCCTAAAGAATATAATTCACAAGACTTGTCTTAAGACAAGACAAAAAAAAAACATGAAAGACTAATTGACTATACCATAATTTCTAATTGACTATATGCATGGTTGCTTCCTGGTTTTAGATAAGCCAGCTCAGCCATTTCCGGTCAACTGTCAAAATCAACTGTGCTATATGGGGAGCACCCTTTGCTCGGTTTCTTTACACAATCCATTCACAATTTGAAGAAAAGTTTTGTTTGTCTAAGCATCCACATATACAGTTTCAGGAATGACAATTGCGAGTGTAAAAAAAATAATTGAGCAAATGCGCTAAATTGTGACTTCCTGCACTTGCTATACTTTATACTTAAGTACAGTAAAAGTACTAAAATTTGTTATAATAGTAATTTATAACAAACTAGGGAGTTGAACTGGCAACTGCTAATGAGCGATCCTCTGCTGCCATCTACTGGTTATAGTGCTAATTTCATGTCAATTTAATCTTAAATTACTTTTTGGCACATTTTGTCATGTAATTTTTATGAATCAAAAGTGAATTTTTAAAGTGAATTTTACTGCACAGCTGAAGAGTTAAGAAATAATAAAGGCTTTAAAATATAAGTGTTTTAAAAATGTGTTCATGACTATGAAGGTAAGTTATTGATTATCAGGAATATCATTATGATGTCGTTTATAAGATAGCATCCCTAATCATCTAACGTTAGCCTAAACAGTTACGATAGTGTTTACTTGTAAGCATTTAAATGTACAATTATGTGTCTAGGAAACTCTCCTGGGATTACCAGGCTCGGCATATAAAATTATATGTCATTGAATGTTGTTAAATATTGTTAATGCCGTTATCATTATTTAGAGTATTGCAATTATTTTGTTTCTCAGTTTCTGAAAAGAACCAGGCAGGAGAGGGTCAAGAGTCTCTATATATACCACAACATCAAATGACGCTTCACCGGAAGTTTACGAGCTGCCTTATCTTTATGCGGAAGTTTTAAAGAACACTCCGTGCATATGGTCAATTGATTTAACAGCACAGCAGCACAACAGTAATAATCTATGCAGGGTGAAGTTGACGTTACAAGGATACTGGCCAAAACAGGCATTTTGACTTAATTCCGTGTGCATTTGACTGTTCAAGCGCGATAAGACAGAGTGAACTCAGTTCTGTAATGACTCGCTGTCAGAGACACGGCTCTCTGTGTGTGTGCGCGTGTAGAAAACTGCACTTGAGTGCTGAATTTAGTTCTTTCGCAATTTCTTGTGCTTGAATGGTTTAAAATCGTTTGAATGCTTAAATTGAAAACAAAAAACAAAAAAAACATGCATTTGATAAACTTTTTTCCCTTTGCCGGGAGTTTGACTGACAGGCAATCTGACCAATCATAACGCTGAATCTGCCATTTTGTCTGACAAACAAACCAGCAAGTCAGTTTCCTCTTTGCTCCGCAATGTATTTTTCTAAGCGTGGAAACATCATGTGTGGCGTGAGAGCGCCATGGCTTGACGGACATAGCAATGGTAACTAAGGAGGGTGGGTCTTTACGAAGTAGCTACAGTACAACAAAGAAAAAAATAGGATTTTTATAGAGTAAAGGTCATATAATATGTATCCTGATTTTTCTTCTTTTCTTATCGTGACTTTTAGTCAATATGAGTCATATGATATCAAAGCAAAGCCTAAATCAAAGTATGATTGCAATAAACCAAGGATCTGCCCATGTTGCTATATTTGAAACCATCTGCTGACCAGTTTCTGCCCTTTGGGAGGAGATAAAGGACTGGGAATTTCCTGAAGCATAAGTCATTATTAATTCCAAGATTCCAGAGAGTCCCAGGAACGATGCCCTGTGAAATTAGAGCAATCTTACTAGGTTGTAAACACACATAAAGTCAAATAGAGACCCTGATTTTGTGTTTAATTACAGCAACAGCAATCAATGTTTGTTAGGTGGTCTGGGTTTCCATAGATAACCGGCTCTATATTATTCAAGCTGTTTGATTTTGTGAGGTATTAAAAGCAGGTAGGTAACATATCATATCAAGGCCTTGTATGTTAGTACGGTAAAGGCGAGTCAATCATTTAATCAACCTAAGGTTCAAGTTCCATAGTTTATCATTTCAACCTATAACAAGTAATTAATCTTCATTCCCACTGTCTATTAACCAGTTAATATTGCATAAAAGCAGAGGACAAGTACTGAACCAGATTTAATTCATACCTGTATTCTCATCCAGCAACAAGGATGCTTTGAGGTGCAGCAAATCCATTTCATAAAAGGGTAAAAAAGGAAGCATGTTTCCATAGCAACAGAAAAAATACAGTTTAAATGATGACAAACAGTAGGTCTCTGAACCTCCACCTACGTGTGCACTTGAAAAATACAACCTCTCAGAACCCATCAACGTGGCAACTTAGTGAATTCTCATAACACTAATGGCTGGCAGCAGCATTGGCTTAAATAGGTCACGGCAGGGGAATAATTGTATTAAGTCTGCTGCAAATAGACCAAGAATTCAACAGGAAAGACAGCTTTCTGTATTTGACATTTACAAAAAAATATCATACAGATGTTTAAAACAATAACTATTGATAGAATTACTGAAAAGCTTCACATGGTAAAAAGTAAAAACAGATGAACTATTAAGAATTCCAGAAAAAAAACTTTTTAAGACATATTTTGACAATTAGCTGGCCCCGGTTATAGCCCTGAATGCAATTCTTATTCCAGTGTGATTTTGGCTATTAAAGTGTTGAATAACAAACCATGTGATGCATAACTTTGGGGGGGGGGGTGTCCCCAACTTCCAATGCTGGCCAGTTGCAAAGAAGAGAAGGAGGAAGAGATGAATCAAGGTGATTAAATGATGACAGAAATCTCATTCTTGGGTGAACTATTCTTTTAACTTACTTTTCTCATTTTATTTTGTCTGCATGGTTTGTGTGTGTTTTATAGATGACATAGTTTGGCCATCGTTTCAAACCTAGTACAAGTTGTACCCTGGAACAAGGCCAGAACTGAGTACAGGAACATGAAAAGGGACAACTGGGTGGATTTAGCACTCCGACAATAACAACAGGTATATAGTCACCTACAAAACATACATATAAACAACAATGCACTGGCAATCTCATACACAAAAAAATGAGTCATTAAGAAAGTAGGATTTCTTCTTTCTTTATTACTTTAACCTTTAGACTGTTACTCAACAGCTCATTCCTTGTCCACAACAGCAACAGTTTTTCTCTCTTTCTTTAACTCTCCAACAAAGTTGAAGATGTTTATGCAGCAAGCTCCAAAAGCAAGGCCAAAAATGAAAACATGAGCCCAGTGCCAGGGCACGTACGTATACATGTGTGCGAGCATGTGTGTTGGAAAACACCCCTTACTTAAATCCTTCTCTGGGCTTTGAGCCTGAAGCACTTTTCTCATCCTGTTGGACAAAATGTAACTTCAATCAGAAAACATAACCAATCATTGAACAGGCACTTTGAGTCCATATCAGAGGCATTCTGCAACATCCTTCCATGAGATGTTAGTAAAGCATTAAAGCACTCATGATCAAAATTAGGTTTTGTGAGGGATTAAACAGCAAATCAATGCTCTCAGAAAAAACGCATTAGACAAGTAAACGTGCATATGTCTAGTTGCTGCCTTGAGTTCTGCCGAAATTGAAATTCTGCCATCATTTACTCCCTCTCACAGCATCCCAAACCTGTATGACTGTGTAACAGTGCAAAATATATTCTTTTATGATTCACAGAATAAATGTCACAGCAGTTTTGAAATGACATGAGGGTAAGTAAATGATGACATGCAAATTGCCACATGTGACCAATTTTACTTCTATAATTTGAGGAATTTCAGAGGAAAACTCATTGAAAATATTCAGTAAGGAGAAAAAAAAGGGGTGCCAGCATGGAATTCCGACCATCTGCAAATGCAGGAACTTTGGATATGGTGAAATATTTCAACTTGTGCAACTACACAGAAAGCAACCTACCGAACAGATGTGATTTGTTTCATACATATATGTGCATGAATTATTAATATTTTTGTCTGTCTTTTTGTGAAACATCATCTATTTCTGTATAGAATTAATGGCTATGAACGCAGTGAGAAGTCATTACTAACTGTAGTCTTGGGAAACTCATTATATGTTTCTTTCAAAATGATTCATTTCCGAAGTACATTTCCTGAAAAGAGAAAGAGAGTGAAACACAATATCCAATGAGAAAAAAATAATTACTGACTAACAAACTAACATAATTACTAACTGTGGTCTTGGGCAACCCATGATATGTTTCTTCCAAAATTATATGTTTCATATATTGTGGCATAACTTAAATGCATTTCCAAAAGAGAGAGAGAGAGATATTGAAACAATATTCAATGAGGGGTAAAAAAAGTTCTACTTTATTTTTGGGAATTTAATTGGATCTTGAAAAATGGCTGTTACATGTCAATACTGAGAAGTGAAAAGTTAAAGATGTACAGAACTTCCAAGGTGTAATGTAGAGATTAATCCACACCATCGTTTTTTTAAGTACAGAGTCTGCCATATGGCTGGGAGAAGAGATGAACGAAACACTTTACTGTGCAACCCTAAACCGCTCTCTACATCTTCAGATGTATTTGATCATGTGGCTTCTGAATGATTTACCATGAAGATGAGGAGCATGCCAAACATGCGTGGCCAGCATGGGATATGAGTAACCAGCACAACACAGAAATCAGAATAGCCCCCGGAGACACCATTAAACTTTAACAGGGCAAAGGGTTCAGTTATGGCTACCAAGTCGATTCTGAGCAGTGCATGTTCAATTAAACCCATCAACTGATCCATCTAAGCTTGAGAAACAACTTCATGTGTAATCTAATTACATAAATAACAGAAGTGACAAACCTTTGCTCACGTGACAGAGGGATAAAGTTGAAAAAAAAGAACAAAGAAGGACAGAAAGATATGAGGACTGAGATGATGCTGTTTTATTCGTCAGCTGAATAATTAGCAAGACTTGACAAGATCTGATGTGTTCCCACAAAGCCAACATAACACATCTGAAGCTATAGCCTTTTAGAACATAGAGATACACTCTACTCTGAAGGATAAAAAGTGTCAGGAATATTTAAGCATGTCTTTTCTAAAATGTTGACAGCGTGACCCCCAAGGCATGAAGCGATTTGGATCTTTTAAAGCTGTCAAATCTTGATCAGTCAAGATTCCAGTATTAAACACTGGCATCTGTTTTACTCACTATCAATGGTGTGCCTTCGATTTCCAAGCGTCAGATGAGACTGAAAAACATTTGAGATTGTGGCTGGAATTCCTGCTCCCAACTGGATCTCCCTCAACAGCGTATTGATTGGCTGTACGAGTATTTCTCAAAAATGGAAGGAAGCCACTTGTGTCAGTGAGTTACAACAACTCCGAATAATAGGACTGAACCAGTCGCATGCTGAGCCTCTGATTACTGCAGAAAACATCCTTGAGATAATGTCTGTGATGAGCAGAAAAGCAAGGCACTGCTAAGTGATGACTTGTCTGGCTCTGTGTGTGTTTGTGAGGCAGTGTGAATGAAAATAAATTGAAGAACCCAGAGGTTAAGCCAGGGCACATTTACGAACAACGTGCTATCGATTTGGCCGGTGCGTCATAGAAGCTCACAGAAGCGGGGGTTGTCATAGTTACATATTAGAATTAACAGTGCACCCTAGCAACTGAAAGGTCAAGGCAATTCATGTCCGGATGAGATTTCTTGTAGGAACATGTTTTCTCGCTTATACCCACATTCCCCCGGCACACCTGACTGCTGTTCGACATAGAGAGGGGGGTTAACTCCCACAGTTTATGTTCACGGTTGCTGACCATTAAGTGCTGCCATATAAGGATTTATGAAATTAGAAGTGCAATAATGAGCATATATGTGGCCTTTGCATCTGTCTGTCCTCACCAACTGATCTCATTGTAAAAAATAACACTTTTCACAACCAATTACTCTCTGAATGTTATGAGCCCATTTACCAGATTTCCTTTTTTTATAGGTGGATATACACTATTTGATCAGAAGTACTATATGTGGACACCCTAACATCCAATGATTGGCATTAATAGAGAGTTGGTCCTCCTTGTGTTGCCATAACAGCCTCCATTCTGGGAAGGCTTTCCATTAGATGGATGCAGGGACTTGCAGGGATCTTCCATCAGGGCGCAAATTAAATAAGGTTTGAACACTCCCCATAAAAGAAGTCAAACAAAAAATGTAAGGTTTTCCATCATTTCAGTAATGATAAACAATTTAGTTAGAGTAATTACCAGTCGGTCAACAAACACTCATGAACAGAAGTCACGTTCACCAGAGAAGATATTTTGTAACTATAGCAACTAAAAACATAGTCATGCAACTTGTTTGTGTTCCATTGCGACAAGTTGGTATGTAGAGTAGATAAAGTTTGCATTGTTTGTATCATTTTACTTAAGATTTAAATATATCATAAATACTTCATATTTGTTTTAAAAATCTTTTGATAATTGATGTTTAGCTAACTGTGATAGTGGCGGAAAAACAATTTGTGTTGCGCAAGATGAACCTTTTCAATTCCTTTAAAATAGTTGGCCTCTCTGAAAATCATTACTTGTCATTAAAAGTCGGTGTCTTCCATGAACGCTTTAAAACCTAAATATGTAACTTCTTTGTTTTTAACAGTTACATGACTGCTGTCTTATCCCTCTATTTTTGAACCTTTATTCATTCATCAGTATATCTATTCCCATTCAAAAATGCATTTTTGGAAAAGCTGTTGCTCTTTTATGAGGCATGGCATTAGGGTTCCCTTTCAGTCGGTCACTCTCGACGTCACGTCGGAGGACCGACGAAATTGGGATCTCGCTTAGAGGGACCAATCTACTTCGAGTGTAAACTAAACGAGCCAATGCACATTGGCATGCGATTATTGCATCCAGCTGCTGCTGATCACAGCGTGAGTATAAGTAGGCAGCAGGTGCAGCGCATATTCAGCCCAATTTCGTCGGTCCTCCGACGTGACGTCTCCGTTCCCTCCTTCAGGGAACGAGGGTTACATACGTAACCGAGACGTTCTGTAACCTGTTTTGACCTTGACCAGAAATATTCCAAGCTCTAAATAGGAACATTCCTTGATTCAAAGTTATCAAATGTCAAACACCTATTCAGAAGACATTCTAGAAAAAGTAGCAGCTAATTAATTATTTTATAGGATGTTTAATTTAAGGTTATGCCCTTATAAGTGATTTTATGGGTGCAGGAACTGAGACAATGGCACCGGAAGTTAATGTAACATAACATTAAGCATTATTCATTTAATAATAATAATAATAATAATAGTAATGATGAATACAAAATAAATGGAACTGAATCAGTGTAAAAGTTGTACTTAGTGTGTGAAAGAGTATCCCAACATGCATGTCAAGCTGAGCTTGCTTATGTTGGGTTGTGCACAATACTCCAAGGTACTCCAAGTTGTCTTTGGCATTTAAAAATGATTATAAAGATAGATGGACAGCAAAAAATATTTAAGTATAAAAAAAATAATAATTAAATATATTTTCTGCTGTTATTGTGACTGCTTTTAAAGATTTCATATCTCATTTTTGTGCCCCTGATGCTACAGCATACTATATGTGGATCTCGACAACACCAGGGACATACATGGGAAAACAAATCTTTGCAAAAGACACAATGCTAGATTTATGGCAGTGGTGACAAGGCAGAACAAGCATCAGGTGCACTTCATCATACACTGCCAGCAGTGCTGTGTTGCCACAACTCCCCTCGGCCACCTGCTTGTGTCTTGAACCTGGATATGGAGGGCCAGGAAGACAACAGGTATGTTCCATTCACCCAAATGTGCCCTGCAAAGTGGAATTCACAGACAATTTGGCCATCTTAAGTGAACATTTAAACCACAGGAGGCATTTACACTTAGTCGTATAGGCTCTGCAAATGGCATACACTATCAGAAAAAGGTGAAGACACTGAAGACTGGAGTAATAGTTTCTGGGGGAAAAAGAAAAGCATAAGAGACTTTGTGAGCATACTTTCATAGTAAATTCAATTTATATTTATTTCTACAAATATTACACCATCACAATTGAAATCCCACCTCTACTTAAATCTATGTGACTTTTGTCTGTGCTGCTGTAGATGTAGGGCATTGTCTGGAATTAACAATTTTTGTCAAGTGAAGTGAACTACAGATATTCCCTGCTGATAGTGTAGGGAGCAGTGTACAAAGAGTAGGGACCCTGTGAATCGGAGCACAGCTAATGATTTTAGAGAGGGTAGATCCTCTGTCACTTGGAAGACTGAAAAACAGATGGACTGGGAGCATGAAGGTTTTATCAGACAAGATCCAGCATAGTGACAGGAAGGAGTTCAGATGGTCATGAGGGACTAAAGGAACGTTAAGGGGCCGTCCTTAAAATGGAATATTTTACAAATCGAGAATGAGATCAGGAAAGAAAAATAATATGAAATATACAAACATAATGTTCTACATTAAGAGAAAAGAACTGGTTACCCAATCATCCGCAAATTTGGATTTCAGAAGAGACTTCCAGAAGCAAACAAGAGCCAAGCTTGAGCATTTCATAAGGCTTGAGAGTTAAACATTAATGTGAGACTATAAAAAGCATAAACTCTATGGCTTGGTATTTAGTGACCTGTCTGTATACAGGGATGCTAGTGCCAGGAAGCCTTTGTATGGATTATATTGCAAAATTAATCAAACGCAATCATAAACAGACTTTGATGCATGCAGCTGAATCTTATAGAAAGGAGGAAGAAAAAGAGGAAAAACAACCCAATGCTCTCTAGACTTTGAAGAACGAAGCCTTTGTAAAACATAGCTGATTTGTATAACCTCTGGAAAAGATTCCTTTGTAACAAAGCCACAGGCAACTCCCTCACACAAGCAGAAAAGGGTCATGAAACAGACAATCTTACAATCCTATCTTGCATATATAACAATAGTCTTATGAAAGGCTGGGAGATAGCATGGTGCAAAAGATTTTGATGAAAATTGCAGCTGAAATACCTTTGAACAAATTGCTGGTGGGTTGGCATAACCAGATGTTCATCTTCTGAACACCCATCATGTTTCACATCTTCTCTAAACAGCAAGTGAAAAACACTGCAAGAGCTGTTACACAGAGGAAAAAAAAAGCATATTCACTTTTTTTTTTTTTTAAGAAAAGTCTCATAAAACCTCTTAGCACAGGCAAATTAGAAAACTAGCTCCCACATGATATTCCCCAAATATGGTTAATGGAGTCCATTGTTGATCTCCAAAGTATTCCCAGTTTGTTTTGCTCATACTAACAGTTCAATAAGACATTTGAGTGCAGGGAAGCACAAACATACTTATGTATTAGCTTATAAATCAGCCCAGGACTTGGTGTCAAGCTGGCCAGCATTGTATCTCCCAAGATTGTTTATATCCTTTGCCTAAAACTCTTTAAAACTGGGACGACCACCCATACAGAAACTGTACCTTGTGCTTCCATGATGCAACGATAAGGCAATATACTGTACACAGCAGTTTTCCCACAGTCTTTATTCATGTTTCACATCTTCTCTAAACAGCAAGTGAAAAACACTGCAAGAGCTGTTACACAGAGGAAAAAAAAAAGCATATTCACTTTTTTTTTTTTTTAAGAAAAGTCTCATAAAACCTCTTAGCACAGGCAAATTAGAAAACTAGCTCCCACATGATATTCCCCAAATATGGTTAATGGAGTCCATTGTTGATCTCCAAAGTATTCCCAGTTTGTTTTGCTCATACTAACAGTTCAATAAGACATTTGAGTGCAGGGAAGCACAAACATACTTATGTATTAGCTTATAAATCAGCCCAGGACTTGGTGTCAAGCTGGCCAGCATTGTATCTCCCAAGATTGTTTATATCCTTTGCCTAAAACTCTTTAAAACTGGGACGACCACCCATACAGAAACTGTACCTTGTGCTTCCATGATGCAACGATAAGGCAATATACTGTACACAGCAGTTTTCCCACAGTCTTTATTCCGTAAGCCTTAAAAACAGGATGCGTTAAAAAAAAGACAACGAAAGTACCACCAGTCAGCATGTTTTAATTAATTAATTGATTAGTGCATTTTAGTTAATCCATCCAGCTGATTACAAGTCAGGATCTGAAGAACTGAAATTCCACTGTTTATTTACAAATGTCAGAGCAGTAATCTGCTAAATCCCACAATCTCCTTAAGCAGGACCACTTAATCCTTGACAAAATTGTTATCTGTTCAGTGTAGGAGGGAACTAGAGGCTTCTGACACAGGGATGATATGTTATTGATCCAATTTAGGTTGAGTGTACACATTTCCATATGTTACATATATGTATACACACACACACACACACACACATATATATATATA
>NW_015505623.1:60442-108565 GCF_001515645.1 Sinocyclocheilus grahami
ACAGAAAGTTGAGTGGAAGGAAAAAGTGTGGAAGAAAAAGATGCACAACCAACCGAGAGAACCACAGCCTTATGAGGATTGTCAAGCAAAATCTATTCAAGAATTTGAGTGAACTTCACAAGGGATAGACTGAGGCTGGGGTCAAGGCATCAAGAGCCACCACACATAGACTTGTCAAGGAATTTGGCTACAGTTGTTGTATTCCTCTTGTTCCTCCTTATATATAGGTATGTATGTGTATGTGTGTGTGTGTGTGTAATATGAACATATTTATGAAATATGTTGGAGTGATTGTATGAAAGTGATTCTTTATGCATATAAAACTTTATGAGGACCATTTAGAATGATAAAATAAACTTAAAAAAAAAAGTGATCCTCTGCATGTTACCGCAATTATATAATTTGATAAATTTTATGAAATATGTTGGAGTGATTGTATGAAAGTGTGATTCTTTATGCATACATTTTAATTTAAATTTTAAAAAACTATAAGGACCATTTAGCACGATAAAAGGAAAATTAACCAATCTGGCAAAATGCACAATCCCTTTCCATTTACCTTAAAAAATTCTGATCGTGATCCTCGGCATGTTACCACAATGCTCTCTTTAGGGTTAACAATATGTATCACCCTACATGATGTGCAATTGGGTGGACAGTTTATATATGAGAGAAAGAGATGGGAGGAGAATGAGAGTTTGAAGCATCTCTGCACAATGCACTTTCAAACACGGGGTTTGAACTGAATAATTTATCACGCCTGTGTTTTGACGCACTTTGTTCTCTATCCAAAGGATATGCATTTTAAGCTTTAATACCATTTATGGCTGAAGTTATTATGCGTGATCAAATAATTCTCAGTCCAGAGATTTTCAAAGAAGACTTCTTGTTTTAGTACTCTCAGCTGTCAGAGCTTATGCAAGCCACACGGGCATGCTATATTTTAGCTCCTTATCCCTTTCTCATTTTAAAATTACAAATATATAACCGTGTCCTGGGTGTTTCAAAACTTAGCTCTTCATAAGAAAGGCCTAAATTATTCATAGCGTTAAACATTTATTTTGTTAGAATTTCACATTATCAAAGCCAACATTCTTCCAACAATAAATGCATGCATCCGATCGTACTACAGTGGCGTGGCCTAAAATAATTGTGCTCTGTGATTTATTTAAGGTTATTAGTTAAAGGGTCTCCAGGAACCTGGCCTAGATTTAATCACATACTTTGTTCATGAATTATATGCATATTGAAAGGCACTGTAAATTTAAAAAGACTGAATTAACCAAGAGTGATCAAATGAATGAATGTTAATGTTTTGAAAAATAGTATGGTGATACAGCGAATAATAACTAACATGGCTGCTCAGAGCTACAGAGGCTTTATGATCTCATTACTTATACAAAAACATATAAGAATCTAGAAACTTGATTTAATTGCACTTCATGGAAGGGATGAATATTTCAGCAGCTACCAGCAACCTCACATGGGCGTCGTGAACCTCATCAGCGAGTGACTGACTTCATCTAAATCAGGCGTGCATGCCATGCGGCCATGCTAAATTATTCACCATATTTATCTCTGGTCATTCAATATTCATATGCCTAATAAATGTGCATTTTCTTGAGGGGGGTGGGACATCTATAAAAGACTAAATACACTGAACTGCACGGCTGTCTTTAAAGGTTGGAAGGTCATGGAGTGAAGTATCTCTTTAAACTTATGAAGACTCTATTAGCTTTAGATGGGGCTGGACCGGAGGCCCCCTTGTGCTTTGGTGGGTAAAGTCAGTGGATTTAGCAGGATCTGAGGGGCGGTTTGAGATGCATATAAAACAGGCAGCGTCCAAGACCGGCTTACTAGTTAAGGTTACACAAAGACCGCACTGATCCAGGAGGAGAATGAGGAACTGCTCACGAACTCCTGCCGTTGTAAAAGGCTGGGATTTTTTTAACTGATTGGATCTCATCAAGCGAAATAAAGTAAATGGTTGAGAATATATTTTAAAAGTGCAGTGCAAGCTGCTGCTGAAACTGGATGATGTGATTAAGGATCAAAGGTAAGGACATAACTGAGTGGCACGGGAAAGCGCATTGAGCTGCTTTGAAGGGCAGAGGCATTCCTTTCTGAACAGGAGGTCAGGTTTGAAGAGAAAGCTGTCAAACACATTTCACTGAATAAGAAGCAGTGACTGAGGATTAGTGCCTTCAGATAAATGGAAATGCCATCCTTTATTACACAGCAAAGAAGCTGAAAAGTGGACCTACTCTTCTGTAAAAAATTAAATAAAAATTTAATTAAATTACAAAACCAGCTTAAATGGACAATTCACCCTAAAATGGAAATTTTGTTTACTCATTCTCACATTGTTCCAAACTCATGTGACTGTTGTTTATCATGATAGTGAACGAGGCACAGGGCTGTCATGCTTAAAAAAGGATGCATGCAAATTTGCCATAAAAGCAGTCCATATAAGACTTATGCACTATATTCCAGCTATTCTGACGCTTTGAGTGAAAAACGGGTAATATTTAAGTCATTCTTCACTGACAATGTTACACTGCAGTGGGATGTTCTGACCAGATCATTGTAAACAATTCATTTACTGCATTTGATTAATGAATGAATCAGTCAGATTTTGTGAACTGGATCAACGAATTAATTGAAGAGAAATTCAAAATAATTATTTACAAAGGATTTTAGTTATAACCAACTTAAATTTCAGTCAGTTTCAAATCATCAAATGGCTTTAGAAGACTTAGAATAGTTCAGGAGTCACGGGCCACCTTTATTACCGATATTTTTGTGGTGCTTTTTTGTCAGTCCTTATATTCGAAAGAATGGTCAGGATATTCTTTAAAAAAAATCCTCTTTCCTCCACAGAAGTCAGTCTCAAGAGTTTTACGACACTGAGTTGAGTGAATAATGACACACTATTGAAATGTTCCTTGATCTTGAAAAATCTTTTTGAATCTTGAAAAAGAAATGTTCCTTTAAAGTCCTAGCTGGCTTTACATTGTTTCTAAATGGTCTAAGTTGGCCAATCAAATGAAGTACCAGCTGATGGACCTGGTTTTGACCTGATAGTCCACTTTGGACCAACTTTAAACCAGCCTCCATTAAAAAAAAACAAAAAACATCTTGACCACTTTATAAGATAGCTGGCCTGGATTTTTCCAGCATAGTATGACATTCTCTAAAACACTACGATCAAGATAAACTTGATTTGTCAGGGCTTGCATGACTTCAAGGAGGTGAAGATATCTCTCTTTTTGTCTTGAGATAGACAGAACAGGCAACTCATGAGCTGTGATGGAGTCTGAGACCTAACAATTGAGTTTTACAGACAAGATGCTTTAGCGTTGACCTCAAGTTCTACCAAAGGACACCAAAATTAGGCCTTCAAAATGTTAAGATACCAATCAGAAAACCAACCATTAAATTTAACTGAAAGACCTTGTTACGTTAATGAGAAACTCTACAGGGTGGCAAACTGTTTGTACAGTATGAAAGCATGGAAAAGAAAAATATCTCGGCATATCCCAACCTCTAATGGTCCCTGACTCTGTGGGTACTTCTCTGTTGCTTTGTTTTGAGTTTTGGGAAAAAGAGTTTAAAGTTACTGAGAAGCCATAAAACTAAGAGCTCTTGTTTTCATTGGACGCTGATGTTAGAATGTGCAGCCAGACTGAATTAAAGGAACATGAGGTAGTAAATCTTTATGAGGGGCACTAGCAGGGCTCATAATTGATTAATGGTTGTCAATGCAGAGCAGACAGCTTGAACTTCTAAAATAGCTAGCGAGAGCAAACACTCATGTGCTTATTACTCACGAGCGCCAAGGAACTGATGAGGGAAATCATATTGTTTTTTGGCCTTGTTGTCAATGCACTGGCCTCGGTTCTCCATGCAACAGGGACATCTGTAGGTTTTTGAGTCTTTTTTTTTGTTTGTTTTGTCAAGTGTATTGAATGTATCTTCTTGAATTTGATAGCAAGGGAATATCCTTAATATAGTCCGGACAAAATAAGTTTAGACAGTTCTTAAGATGCATTTAGTAAATCTCTCTAGATACCCCATGGGTAGCTCTAAGCTACTTGTTCATACATACATCAGTATGTTACGTATGCTATGTGGAATATGAACGTTTTAAATTGTTCAGTGATTCAGTGGAACAAAATAATATACAAAACTACACAAACCTATAAAGGAATACTTCATCCACATTCCACAAATAAAATTCTGTCATTATTTGTTCACCCTCTTTTCCATGCAATTATAAACAATTTAAACTCAAAAAGGACATAAAAGCATAATAAACATAAACATACTGTATGGCTTGTGTATTCCAATCCAAATCTTCTGAAGCTGCATGATAGCGCTGTGTGAAGATTGAAGAAATATTTGAAGCGACAATTCGCTCCAAAAATGAAAACTGTCATCATGTTTTCTTCTTCTGCAGAACACAAAAGATTTTGAAAAATGTTTTGTTACCACTGAAATGTGATGTCAGATTTGTGAATAAATCATTGAAAACGGCTTTGTTAATTGGATCAACTAATTTATCGAAAAGACCTGACTCAAAAGAATGATTCTTATTGGCTTTCATTTCATTTGAATTCCTTACACAAAGCTATTGTGGACTAGATTTATAATAATTTTACGGTGTGTTTTGAATCTTGAAAGTTTCTATGCACATTCACTGTAAATGCACAGAAACGATACAGTGAATGTACATAGAAACTTTCAAGCTTATACATTTTTAAACAATTTTGTTGGGGTGTACTATTCCTTTAAGCTAAACAGCACTGACATCTTTTATATGACCTTTTTTGTAAATTTGCAGGGTGTTTGAAGTAACTCAAACACATGCAAACCTCATGACCTTGCATTACCAACCAACAGCCCAGTCCACATATGCTAAAGATAAGCGCAGCGCTCACCACAACTGGGGGTTTAATTACCTAGCGTAATCTCATTATTTTGTTTTCTAAACAGACTACTGAACAGCCTGCTAGCTGTGCACAGCTAATTGCCATTTCTCGAGGACAGAGTCACTGAGAGGAAAATCAAAGCCAACAGCAGAGAGTAAATTAGGACCACAACAGAACTAAAATATCAAGCCTCAGGCAGAAAATCAGCATTTCTGACACATCACTGACCTTTTTCTCAAATCTTACTGCACATTGACTATCACTATCACATCAAAGTTAAATCAAAAAAGGTCTAAATTGATTTTTCAGAGATTAAATTAGCAAATTATAGACAGCTTGTAATGTATTCATTGTACATGTGGTTTTGGGAGCCTTTCCATTCCAAGCTTTTTTTTCCCCAGTTAGGTTTTTAATTTTGGTATTACAGATTAGTTGTGGTCCTTGAATTCGATTGGCTGAGTGTCGTTCCAACAGTATTTTGGGCTTTATCAACCCCAATGTCATGAGAAATCGTTACCGTTTTACTTTTTGGTGAATTGGTGCTGAATGCATATGAATTTGTATGATTTGATTCATATGACAAATATAAGGATAGTTCTGATCCTTGATGCTGATTGGTCAGTAGCTGGTCTGGTTTCAACTAAAAGACAGGAAGTGAATGTTTTCAAATGCTAAGAGATAAGCAGGTGTATGTGTATGAGGAAGTATCATAGATTGTGTTAAAAAAAATAAATGACACAGTGCATTGTTATAATTTAATGGCATGCCTAACAAGGCTCTTTGGCCATGACTGTATTCACAATACAGCTTATTGCTTACTTAAGCTTTTTATTAGCTCACCACTACTTTGTAGTTTTAACTGTAAGTCTGAGCTCATTGTGAGGATAAATGTTTAATGTTTGTTGCCCATTTGGCTTTCTTGCAAATGAAGAACACTTACAAAATACAGCACTATAAAGCACTAAATACAGTAGAATATTAAAGGGAGAAAAGTGACCAATCTAGTATGTTTGCGCTAGATATTTGCTCTGTAATTCTTCACTGAAAATAAAATGTCCAAGAACAATGTGTTACTATAAACAACAACATGTTATGAAGCTCACAGATGGGGGACAAATATGTTTCATCTGTTTATGGAAGTGTTTAAGCATGTATAAACAGGGTTTAAATTGGGACAAAATTATATGAAATAGAGTTCCGACAGTTTTGATTACTGGCAGTTTGTTTGTCGATCCATTCCATTAACTGTATGCTCCAGGCTAGTTTTTGTGTGCGCCAGTACACACGGTCCTTCTCCATTTAGCAAGTGTATTCACTCAAACAAACCTTAAAAGTTCATTATTTGAAACATTAAGCTTCTCTCTAGTTACTTGTGAACCCTGGTAGAGGGAACATACATGCCTAGAGTGACACTGTTGTCTAGCTCCATCTCGCTATGTTTCACTGAATCACAAAACAAAATGCAACCAAATGTATATATATATATGAATGTGTATATATATGCACTGATATGCAGTAGCTATCAGAGCTATACAGATGTGCAGCTGGAGACGAGACATGCATATGAAATATTGCACGTCGTAACTTGAGGAATTTAAATGCAGACTGTGAACATGCTCAAGCTGACCTCAGCTCACCTCCACCAGCTGGAAAACCTATTGGCATGTCTCTTCGCTGGCCTGAAAACATGCTTTCTAATATTATCAGGAGACATCACTTTTCTTAACGGTGCACCAGGAATCTGTCAGTGTTGTGGAATCTGTCAGTGTTGTGCAGAGCTTGAAGTCCTCGGCCAGAGCTTACTATTTATGTAGTGAAAGTGATGGTGCCATGCGTTAAGGAACTTTGGCAAGAAAATACTTAATCTGAACAGCCAAGCACACACACAAAGAATGCACCACAGCTTCACGGCATGACTAACCCCCTTGGGCAATGTGTGATGGTGAATTGCGGTGACAGGCTGCCCCAACATTGGCCTCCATGTTTTGACGTTCTCTGAGTGTCTCTGCGCGTTATTTACATGGAAAACAGTTTGTGCCCTTTACTTTGCTCTTCCTTTTCCTTCTATACCCTGCAGTCTGCATTTCTCTCAGCCCTTATCCAGAACAGACTGGAGGGCAATAGTAGGGAAGCCTGTGCTTGTGGCTTTATATCTCCCAACCTTAATATCTCGTAGCTGCAATTCTGTTTCTCATAGTTGCTACTTTATATCTCATAATGTGACTTTATCCTCCAGTGTTTTTATATCTTTCAGTTGTGACTTTTTATCATGCAAAACAATTTTTTATTGCACAATGTGATTTAATTTTGCAATTGTGACTGTTTCTTGTGATTGCGACTTTGTATCTCACAATGTGACTTTCTCACATTGCTCACAATTGAAACTTTGTTTCTTGACTATATCTCAAAGTTTGTTCGTTTCTTGACTATATTTGACAGTTGCATATTATAACTTTATATCTCAACCTCGTTTTTCCAAAATTGCGATTTTATGTCTTAAAGTGTGACTATTACTCACAATGTGACTTTTTATTGTGCATTGTAACAATATTTTAGAACTGATTTATGTAAATATGACTATATCTCATTGTTTGACTTTCTCACAAATAATCTATATATCTCACAACTGAAACATTGTTTCTTGAAATTCTGACTATATCTAACATTGTGACTATCTTGCAAGGTGTCTTTATATCGCAATTGTGACTATATCAGAGTTTGACAACGTTACTTTTTTAATTGCACAATGTAACTTTACATCTCAACTTTGTTTTTCACAATTGCGATTTAATATCATAGTGACTCACAATGTCACTTTTTATCGCACAAAGTAAATTTATATTTCCAAACTGTGACTTTCTTTCTCGTAATTGTGACTCATTGTGTGACTTTCTTGCATTGTGTCTTTATATCACTTAGCTGGAACTTAGTTTATCATAATTGTAAGTATATCACATTGTGATATCTCGCAAAGTGTCTTTATATTTTGCATTTGTAATTTATTGATCAAAATGTGACTATATATTTTTTAATTGTGCAATTTAATTTTATATCCCATAAATTGACTTTATGTTGCTATGTGTTGGTCTGGTTGAGATAATTTACACTACTCGGGAGACACAACATATGAAATGGTTACTTTAGCCACCACTGCCTATTCAATTGAAATAGGAAAATCATTTTAATAGAATTGCAAGAATGACACATTCCAGATCTAAAAATACCTCAAAAGTCTTCCTAAAATCACCTCTCCAGTTTTTTTCTTCTTCTTCAGTGATGTTTCTTTAGGGCTCAGTTGACTCAGCAATTATATTACATCTTTTGTTGAAACCAGGAACCACAAAATCAGGCCTTAAAAGTCAGCGCACCACTGGGGGTGATTCATTTGAAAGCTAACGATTACAGCAATCCCAGAGTGCATTAAATGACCAAGACAACAATGTTGACCTACATTGTGATGTTATTGAAATCTGACCCAACAACTGTTTTCTTAAAAGGAGCAAAGCTTAGCAGGGACAGATCGTGCATGATCGTGACTCATTACTGCACTTTCACGTGCTTCCCACATCCTGAGTTTTAGAAGCATGTATTCAGTAATGCTATAGCTGGCTCCTGGAGGGACGCTCCTGGCTCTTTCTCTTACATGCACTCATACAAACATGCTTACACAAACACACAGATTAGCAGCCACATCATGTTAGCCAGAGGGACACACACTCATCAGTTTGTTTGTAAACAGCAGATTAGCGCACGGTAAAAAGTCGTACACTGGGTCCCTGAAGGGAACACACACACACACACACACACACACATTGAAAGAGCAAAGATATACGCACACACTTATATAGATTTATAAAGCTCAGTTTTGTTTATCTCTCTTCAATATCACCATAAGTATACATTTTTGTTTTGCACAATTTTGTTACATAACCTACTTATCTTTTGTTTTTCAAAATCACATGCTTAGAGAGAAAAATGAGACTATGGATATATAATGCAAATAATATATAGAATAGAGAGATTAGGTCAAATCCCAAAGAGATAATGCCATAATATTATTTGAAGAAGGTTGTGGCATAAGGTGGTCTCCAAAGACCCCAATAATACCCTTACATTTCTGCCTGCAATAAAATACAAACATGCAATCTTGCACTGTTCTACTATTTGTTTCTTTTAAACTATTATTAATTTTCTGCATTCCTCTGGGATCACTTTCCACTCCAATATTGTGGATATGCTGCTCCAATTTAGCAATCTGGACAGAATAAAAAAACTGTGTGGCTTATTGCCGGTTCCTGGAACTCAGGATGACAAATTGAAAGGATTAAATCAAGCAGGGACTCAAGAGGGCCCAAGAAAATGGTCTTTTCTTTTGAGTATCTGAAATTATTTTAACAACTCCATCAGCCTCATTCCAGCATCATATAACCCACTTTATATCTCACTGATTTTGCTGATTAAATATCGAAGCAACAAAAGACGAAAAATGCTGTTAGACAGTAGCATTTTGAGCTCATCAGAATCGTGATTCTGTGCTTATTGTCTTTCAGATGCCACCTAAAGTAGCTAAGCATGTGCTGAATGTACCACTGATATCAGCAAGTAGCATGATAAATTAATTCTCCTTTAGGTTGTGCAAAGAGTACAAAGAAAATATGTCTCCGTTACCTGGGAAACCTGCCAAAAACTGGAAGGATCTGAAATATGAATTAACAGCAGCATTAGGAAGGAAAAAAAATAACTGACAAATAGAAAAAAACAAATAATCACTATGGGGTTTTTCCAAAAGGTTTATTAATTATAGAGGAAGTTGTATGTGATCAAAAACAACAGAGTGTAAGAACAGAATCCACGTATATACTTAGAATGTCACTAGAGCACAGAATAGGTTGTTTTATGTAATAATTTCTTCATGGGGGGAAAAAAAACATCAAAGTGCCCTATATACGATAATTCAAATAGCCTATACCATGTATTTCAAGGCACTTGAATGCTGGTACTCTGCATCTGGTGCAACAACAATTTCATGTAATCATCAGGTTATTGCTACTGTAATGATCACAGATGGGGAAACTTAGTACAACATGTTTTAAATTGCATCCTGATCAAATACTTGAACAGAACAAATCAATTTGAACAACTCAAGTGAGCAAAAATGCTTAACAGATGAAGCAAATCTATAAGCAGTTTGAATCTTTTAAGCAAAAGAAAGGAAGGACAACCTAAAGGTGCCAAGTAATACAACAATAATTATCTTTCCAATAACACTTAATGGTTTTAAAGACATAATACACAGAAATATCTAATTAAGTCTTAAAAGATTTGGTCTTTCTATATAAAACCTGGAAATAAAGATGGGTTCAAGTAGCGAACATGCATAGCCTCTAGGTAGTGTGAATAGAAGATGAAAAAAAAACTACAAAAACAAAACAGACCATTCAAACATCATCTCCTTCAACAAGTAACATCAGCCACAAGCCACAGCTGTGTTTGTGCTCAAACAACACCACCTCAGTTTCACACAAGCTGGAAAAGGCACTAAGAATGAGAGGTACAGATTGAAGCACTGAAGCACTAATGAAGCTCTCATGGCTTAAAGCTACAGCGCATTTCATTTTACACACAAAATCCACAAACTGCCATAATAAATCAAGAGGTGTACTTATATCCGGTTTGCATAGAAATCATAACTTTCACATCTGAATTTACCCTTTAACCAGAGGGGAAGATCCCTGGGGCATCACTGCAGCACACTGATATGACTGGAAATTTCCTGAGGTGTTGACTCTCTAAACCTCGAAATGTATAATGGCACTCTATAGATATACAGGTGCATCTCAATAAATTAGAATGTCGTGGAAAAGTTCATTTCAGTAATTCAACTCAAATTGTGAAACCCGTGTATTAAATAAATGCAATGCACACAGACTGAAGTAGTTTAAGTCTTTGGTTCTTTTAATTGTGATGATTTTGGCTCACATTTAACAAAAACCCACCAATTCACTATCTCAACAAATTAGAATACTTCATAAGACCAATAAAAAAAAAACATTTTTAGTGAATTGTTGGCCTTCTGGAAAGTATGTTCATTTACTGTACATGTACTCAATACTTGGTAGGGGCTCCTT
The DNA here is from genome assembly GCF_001515645.1 of Sinocyclocheilus grahami. NCBI lineage: Eukaryota > Metazoa > Chordata > Actinopteri > Cypriniformes > Cyprinidae > Sinocyclocheilus > Sinocyclocheilus grahami. The sequence goes on from NW_015505623.1 coordinate 71,502, forward strand.
TTGCTTTAATTACAGCCTCAATTCGGTGTGGCATGGAGGTGATCAGTTTGTGGCACTGCTGAGGTGGTATGAAAGCCCAGGTTTCTTTGACAGTGGCCTTCAGCTCATCTGCATTTTTGGTCTCTTGTTTCTCATTTTCCTCTTGACAATACCCAATAGATTCTCTATGGGGTTCAGGTCTGATAAGTTTGCTGGCCAGTCACGCACACCAACACCATGGTCATTTAACCAACTTTAGGCGCTTTTGGCAGTGTGGGCAGGTGCCAAATCCTGCTGGAAAATGAAAGCAGCTCCTTGTGAAGTTCACTCAAATTCTTGCATCGATTTTGCTTGACAATCCTCATAAGGCTGCGGTTCTCTCGGTTGGTTGTGTATCTTTTTCTTCCACACTTTTTCCTTCCACTCAACTTTCATTTAACATGCTTGGATACAGCACTCTGTGAACAGCTAGCTTCTTTGGCAATGAATGTTTGTGGCTTACCCTCCTTGTGAAGGGTGTCAATGATTGTCTTCTGGACAACTGTCAGATCAGCAGTCTTCCCCATGATTGTGTAGCCTAGTGAACCAAACTGAGAGACCATTTTGAAGGCTCAGGAACCCTTTGCAGGTGTTTTGAGTTGATTAGCTGATTGGCATGTCACCATATTCTAATTTGTTGAGATAGTGAATTGGTGGGTTTTTGTTAAATGTGAGCCAAAATCATCACAATTAAAAGAACCAAAGACTTAAACTATTTCAGTCTGTGGGCATTGAATTAATTTAATACACAAGTTTCACAATTTGAGTTGAATTACTGAAATAAACAAACTTTTCCACGACATTCTAATTTATTGAGATGCACCTGTATATACATAATTTCAGATTTTCCCAAACTGTATGTATTGTAGCTTTAAGAACAGCTCGAACACTTTCTCATCGAATATAAAAAATGTCTGCATATCCTTCTTAGTAAAGTGTCAATGCAACAACAAAGAAGAAATTTGCATTATGATATTGTCCATATATAAAATTACGAAAGAAAAATGATTCTCCCTAAATGGTTTTCCTAGTTCTAATAATACTTTCATGTCTATCTATATCTTACGTGATACTACAATAAATCTCTACTCTAACTAATACTACAATAAATTCACAATTTGAGGATATTTCAAATATCGGTCACCAGGCTGTCTCTCATCAGCCCTAAAAGTCTTAGATCAAATTAGATAAAATAAAACACAATTCCAACATCCTTTCAGCCCTGATTGTCACACTGTAAATCTAATCTGACAGTTTTTCCTCTGAGAATTTTTATTTAATACCAAACGATTCTCAATCTGCCGTGACATTATTGCACAATTCACTGTGCATATCTAAATACATATATTTTATCCTTAGACCTTTTCACCATTTTTACTCATGATATACAAATAAATGAGATAGCTGAGCGCAATTCGAAAAAAATAAAAATAACACCAAACCACAAAAAAGTTCCAAGCGCAGAATATTTCTTGCTAAATCCACTTGAATTGAAGTGGTACACTGAGGAAGAAACCGCACTGAATGAACCACAACGTATTTAGGCTTCTGAGCTACTGAAGATCATTCACAGTCCTTAAAGGATAAAATACTCTTCCCATTAGATTTCATAAGCATACAATAATATACATACACACTGTCCCAGAGAAAGTAAATGTAGCTCTTTGGTAACTTTCATCTCAAAGGGTGAATTCAGAAATGTAAATCGAAAGGCTATGCATTCACAAACATACACCTGTAGAGTATGTACACAAAAACATACCGATGAAGCAGGTGTGATGCATAAGTCAAGGTGAAGGTCCAGGTCTTTCTATACTGACTTGTGTACCTTAGCAAACATGAAACCTCTAATATCACAGCCGCCATAAGGAGATTAAAAATATGTTTAACAAGCTTGAATGATGCGTAATGAAAACTTCCAATTATTTCATAAAGCCATTGCAGAGAATGTATACTTGTGTGACTTCATGTGTTACTAGTAGCTCTATGTGAACGTGTATTTGGAAAGTGACAATATCACGCAAAGATTAAAAATAAAATAAAAGCTGTAGGTTGGATACATACTGGAATGCACAGCGATCCCTTTTTCGAGGTCCCCTAGCATTGTCCCTTTTTAGAGGCAGATTCTATGATGTTCTGTGAGGGTTTCTTAACATCCCACTTCCCAGTTGAACAGCGCTGTGAACATCAGTTAGAATCTAACAGTCTTGCTCTATATGTTAAGGCCTAATTCGTTTACAGCTGTAGTGGGCACTGGTGAATACATCTGCTAATAAAAATGGTTGGACAGAAAAAATGAGTGCAATTTTAATACAAGGCACAGTGTGTGGAGGTGCATGAGCGACAAGACAAGTCGTGGCCCCTTAAGTGGAATGATAGCTTTATGTGTACATGTGCATTTGTCTGAGCATAAATATTAGTGTGCAGTGATGTGACAGGATATGGTGTTTCTCAGGCTTTGATGAATGCAGGAATATTAGGGACCTGCATGTAGATATGTGTGTTACTCAGAGGTCAGTCGTAGCCTTAGCAGTGAGGGCCTGGATGCGAATGGTGTTACAGTTTTTGCAGAGAACATGGCCATCCAGAGGGTAGCAACCTTGGTTGTCTCCCTCAGAGAGAAGACAGCCACAATCCTATAGTGAGGATACACACAAAATAGTTTTAAAAAAGGACAAAACTGTCAGTACAAAACTTCTATTTCCAAAGACATTTAGGAATTTTTTAACCAACCACCCCAAGGGCTTTCTCTCACCTCACAGCGATAACACTGCACATGGAAGTCACGGTCTAAAGCCACAATACGCACTGTCTCCTCCTGGCCAGGTGCTGGCATTATGGGCTCTTTACACACAGAGCAATGAGGGGCAAATTTCCTTGAAAAAGGGAAGGAAAAAGAGTCAAAGACAGATCACAAAAATTATCTCTAGGACAGAGATGCTGGCTTGTGACGACCTTTGATACAAGTGAATTTGATTAAAAAAATAATACTATACACTATTCAAAACTTTAAGGTCGGTAAGAATTTTGTTTAATTAAATGAATACTTTCATTCAGCAAAGACACATGACATTGATCACAAAAGTGACAGTAAAGACATTTATTATGTTACGAAAGATTTCTAAATAAATTCTAATAAATGCTGTTCTTTTGAACTTTATATTTTGGTTTCCACAAAAAATATAAAGCAATGCAGCTGTTGTCTAGATAGATGGATGGATGTTTTTGAGCACCAAATCAGCATATCAGCATGATTTCTGAAGGTTCATGCAACATTGAAGACTGGAGTCATGACTGCTGAATATCCAGCTTTGCAAACACCGGAACAAATTATGTTTTAAATATATTAACATAGAAAACTTTGTTAATATAATATTTATTTAAACTTTATTTTAATATAATATTATTGTAGTATTATTGTTTTACTGTATTTTTGATCAAATAAATGCGGTCTTGGTGAGCATACAAAAACTTGAAAAATCTAAATACATTTTTACAAATCCTACCGACCCAAACTTTTTGATGGACAGACCATCAGCCATCAATAAGCTAATATTACTACCCAGCGGAACTTATTTCAAAGACACAAATGTTTTAGAAAGCTCCACAATGAATACATTTGTGTGTCCAGCAATTTGAGAACACAGGACAGGAACAGAAAGAGATGAGGCGATTATGTGTACACAAAAGCAAATCAGTCAGGTGATTCACTTCTTCATTGGGTTTTACCAACAAACAGTAAAAAGGGGGAAGTGCAGCAGATGGTGGCCTAATTATACCACAATAGTAACAATGAGTACAATCCAGGTACAGCCCAACTGTTCCTCGACACAATAGCATTTCTGTTGTGATCATATTCTCACAATCCCATATTCCTTCTGAAACCTTTCAATTCCTTAATACATACAAAAAAGCTGAACAGACTACTTAAAAGTCATATTTCCTGTAAATGAGATGTTAAATAGTTTTGAATGTCATATCTGAACCCTAAAATAGCTTTCAGTATTTTATTAAGTTTAAGTCATGTCATTGAGTTTGAAATAACAACATGTTATGTACTAAATGTGTTTAAATATTTGAAGCATATTTGTGTGCCTGGTCATACTTGTGGAAGTCTTCAATGCAGTGGATGTGGTTGGAGGCGTCCACAGTAAAGGGAATACCATCCAGACTCCGATGGCAGACCACACAGATGAAGCACTGGGGATGATAGGCCTTCCCAGTTGCACGCAGGATACGCTCCATTATGGGCTTACTACATATGTTGCAGGTCTCCAGGGTGTTCTAAAATCCAACACAGAGAAACAAAGATCTTTCATAACGTACAAGCTCAGCCAAAGCAAACTGAGATAGATTTACACTACCGGTCAAAATTTGGGATCAGAATGAATTTTTTGGAAAGAAATTAAAACTTTTTTATGGCAAGGATGTGTTAATTTTTTAAAAAGTGATAGCAAAGATATGTATTTTGTTAGAAAAGATTTATATTTTGAATAAATGCTCTTCTTTTTAACTTTTTATTCATCAAAGAATCCTAAAAAAGTTTCCAAAAAAAATATTTGGCAGCACAACTGTTGCCAAAATTGATCATTCTAATAATAAATCAGCATATTAGAATGATTTCTTAAGGATACTGTGACACTTTATACTGGAGTAATGGCTGATGGAAATTCTGCTTTGCATCACAGAAATAAATAATATTTTAAAGGATATTAAAGTTGACATATTATGCCCCTTTTTACAAGATGTAATATCATTCTCAGGGGTCCCCAGAATGTAACTGTGAAGTTTTAGCTCAAAATACTACACAGATCATTTATTCTATAATTTTGCAAATGCCTATTTTGAGTGGAAGCAGAAACACGCTGTTTTTCGGACCTGTCTCTTTAAATGCAAATGAACTGCTGCTCCCTGCCCCCTTTTCCAGAATAGAGCTGCACCATTACAGCTTGTACCTGCTAAAAAACATCTGTTTTGGTTCTGATTATTATGTTTATCGCGCTGAAATCATGAGTTTTAAACCATATGAGTTTAAACTTCTGATATACAGTTTTTTTAGTGCACACATCTGAAGCATACGGACAGAAAGTGGCTGTCACAGCATGTGAGTACTAAACTAAGTTCTCATTCACACTAGGATTTAGCACCGACTAGTCGACTTCAAGACGCTTTAAGCTTGACGTCGACTAGTCACTGGTCCTATAGAGGGCGCAACAGGATAAGAAATCTTTGAAGGACTGCCACATTTACGCTCCGTTTCCAAACAGTTAAAATGACAAATAAATGCATACTCTGAAAGCACTCAACAAGACATGTGTGGTTATATTATTGGATGTTCGAAGTTGAACAGGAGAATGCATGTTTTAAACAGCTTATTGTACAGGTAAGTTAATCGCCGTTCTAATCTAATGCGCTGCTGCACTGTAACGCACACACATAGGCTTCAGACAGTAGCTCGTACATAACGCACACATCGCGCGTGCACACAGAATCATTCAGCGCTGAAACATATTGTCAACACTGTTCTGTGATTTCTCAATAAAATAGCTTAGAAACTGAAAAATTCAAGCATATATTTCTTAATAACCAAATCCTACAGCTTCACTTCTAGTAGACATTTGACTTACTTTCTTCCAAAGGACACATTTATTTCCATTATCTGTTCTTAACCCTTAAACGGCCGTTTGTCACCATTAATGGGTTAGTTCACCCAAAAATGAAAATGGTCATTAATCAACCCCATATCATTCCAAACCCATATGACTTCCATTCATCTTTCAAACACAAATAAAGATATTTTTAATGAAACCTGAGAGATTTCTGTCATATGTTGTATGTTCTGTCATATGTACTGTATGCGTGTTGATCAATGTTTACATGTGAATAAAGAAAGAAAGTTAAATCTGTTCATCACATTAAACGATAGTGTCTCTTCTGAAGACATCTTACAATTTTATAATACGATTACTTTTACAATGTCTTCATTAACTTTTTGAAGCATGAAAATTTTGGTGTAATGGATAGACAGACATCTGTCAGGTTTCATTAAAATGATCTTCATTTGTGTTTGGAAGATGAAAGTCTTATGGGGTTGGAATATGAGGACAATTAAAATTTTAGGGTGAACTAAGCTTTTAATTTCATTGTATGGAAAATAAATTGCTTAGGCATACTGATAGATAACTACTTTAGTGTTCCTCACAAGAAACAAAGTCAAACGGGTTTGGAACTAAGGTTAGTAAATGATGACAGAATTTACATTTTGGCCAAACAGACCCTTTATATCTGTTATCTATCAACATTTAATAGATTTCCGTAGGATAATGTGTACATCCAAATGGTTGTCACAAGTGCACCTCTGTCCTCAAATGCCTGAGGGAAAAGGGGGGAGGTTCTCATATAAAGTATATATAGTGAGCAATGGAATGAAAGTGAGATCTGATTAGCTACTCTCTGATTCACAAACAAAGTCATTTTTCACTCTTGCTTTCGTACTGCGAGAGGCGCAGCAGTAATATTTATCCAGGTTGGAGGATAAAGTAAGACAAATCTTTTAAATAATCATATATTTTTTAAATACAAAAAAAAGAAAAAAGTAAAAAATACTAGTTTGTGACGTGTAAAATCAACTGTGAGTGTCCTGTACGCTTCGTGTGAGGAACGGCAGTTATGTGACACATGGTGTTCCTGCCAATGTACTGTACAGTGTTACAAATCTATCACTTATGAATATATCCGTCACTTGGAACAGATCTGTAGTATATAGAGTTTTCAGCTGCATGGACAGAATTTACTGGAAAGAGTCCCATGTATCAACACAGCCAAATCCTGTTTGCACTGCCTGTGCACTGGGATCATTTCCCATGCTCTCGGTTCACCAGCAAGTTGAGGCTGGGGTCAAAGGACTTGGCCCTGAGCTCCTACGATCTGCTCATCATTATTCGATCAAGGCCAAGGCTCAATAAGGTACACTAATTTGTGTCATTACTTTCACGAGTATAACAGAAATTAACATTATTTCCCAGAGCAACACTTGTGTACAAACAATGTCCGTTCCACAATCCTCTGCAAATCCTGGAAACGGATAAAGCCTTTAATAAGCTTGCTGCTGAGAACCCTTGAGGCTTGTCTCATAACTCTGAGGCGAAGAAGAGGGGGAGGGGGAAATATATAGAAAGACAGACAGTTTGTATATAGCCTTTAGGAACACAGTGTAATGTTTAACCCGAGTCTTTGCTCTTTTATAAAGGACTTGAACCAGAGTCTGGATCCCTGCTGCTTACAGCTTTCTGAAGAAACATTCAAAAACAGGCCGCTTTCACACTTCAGAGAAGATTTCTCACAATACGTTGTGCCACAGTCATCGTACGAACAGAGTGACAGTGAAGTCTGGGTCAGTCAGACTTCCCATCCCCAGCACAGCTTTTCATTTTGCTGCAGCTTTTATGTTGACGTCAAAGCAGTTTGGATTTACATGCTGAGGATTTACTGTCCGGTAACTTTCAAAGATGGTTTAGGAAAATCTGTACAGAGCACCGCTAATGGCTTCTCTGGTGGAAGAATAATGGCTTGGAGAGCCACTAGAGGGCACTAAACGTCTACTCATGCTCTCAGTTTACTCTTCTCTGCTTCCTGAATGTAATATATTCACATATATTCCTCTTTTTTCAGCTTCATACATTTCTCTAAGTGTTTGCCCAGAAGGCTAAACAAACGTCTAGGCAGATGAGGTAGAATGAATTTAGGTCAGACAGCATCTTTCTGAACAAAAGGGTGAGTGGAGAGCACTGAAGTCAATTGCAGCCTCTTCTTTCCCTTGTTGCTTTTTAAATTTCCTGACAAAGTGCTCCAAGTTAATACTTTCTCTTTCTTTCTCTCTTTCTTCCAGCCACTCTTCTTTTTGTGTGTGCAGTACAGCTAATCTCCAAACACAACAAAGAATGCCCTAACAGGGAAACTTCGCGTAGTGCTGGACATAAGAATGACTAAAAGGCTTTGCATACACAAATGATGATACTTATTTGAAGACTGGTCTAAATAAAGAAAGCAGACTGTCTAGATAGGATGCAATAAAAGAAGGTGAAATGTGAAGAAAAACAAATCAATATTCATGAAGGAAAATCAAATATGCTCTGTGTATACTGTAAGCATAAACTGACAATTCATGGTGCTCTATGTGAATTAAAGCAAAACACTCTGAAGTTACTGGATGTCTTCTTTGATAGGAGGCTTTATCAATTTTACATGATTCTCAATTATCTTGGTGGCATGGATTTATTTTGCGCAGAATATTAAAACACCTGTACCCTTCAATGTCACTCTACCAACTGCATTTACCTTAGAAACTGTATCCAAATATCTTCTCAAGTCTAAATAGTTTTAAAACCAAAATGGGCTTTAATACTTATTTTCGAGCAATACCCTGAGTCGTTATAAATATATCATGCAGTATTTCACATAAAACTTTCTGATTGTCTATTGGCACCAAAATTAAATTTTTATATGTACATATGACAACTTCACATTAGAGCATCTGTATGCGATATAATATATAGACGCCCCCCAGAAAATAAATAAATAAATAAATAAATAACTTGGACAATTGTGAGGATCAAGATAATCAGATCATGAGGTGAATTTATATTTGAAAAAGTAAAACTACGAACTCACTGACTGTAGCTGAGAGGTCAAAGGTCAGTAGGCTGCTCTGAATAGTTGACTCATTGACTAAAGATCTCATATTTGTTTCAGCTGAGTGTGTGTATATATAAAATTACTAGGGCTGTCATATTATTAAAAAATGTTAATTTAATTAACAGCATGATTAATATACATAGCACATAAACATCTTGGTAAGTATGGGTTGGGGCTTTATATGCGGGTCAGAAGACATGAATAATTGCACAATTTTTATCATATACTGTATATAAATTTTAAATTAAGAAAACTGCATAAAATTATCAGCCATAAAAATTACAGGCATATATATATATATATATATATATATATATATATATCTTAAGGAATGGGGATGACAGCTTTAACATGTCTCGATAGATGGTAATGGGTGACAGGTCGACAGAAGGCCCTTAGCATTGAGCGGACTGAAAACCAGCCTAGTACCAAACTGCTGCTTTGGATCCCTGGGACTGTGAGGTGCTCAGGGAAACTATCTTTTGAACTGCTTAAATAAAGAGAGTTAAAGGAAAGAGAGCTACAGGGGATTGGACATGAATGCAGAGGCACTGAGCCAAGAACTCTCTTGCGTCTTTTCCCATGACATCACCCCGCCATTACATTTCAGAGACATTCCTGTACTGACTTCACTGTGGCAGTTACCTCAGAAGGTTTCACTGTTACTGTAGAATATCCAAGTATTTCTTAAAGATCTTTCTGTGTGGAATTCATTTTAAAATCAATCTCAATAAAAGCTATACTTGCACATTTATTCATACACTTATTAAAGGAAATTTAAAAGTAAAAGATTCTGATGAGCAATCACAAAAAAATGAGTGTCCTTGATAAAGAACAATATTTTTATATTGTCATGCCGTGTAAGCTATACAAACACGCACACTTTGAATTATTCATTTAATTAACAATAATTAACAATTTAATACATAGCAAGAATTGTATTCTTAATGTATTTTTGAACAAATTAATACATCTGGACAAAAAAAGAGCAGCATGTCATTGATCCTGAACCTTGCCTGGTCCCCTGCTTTGTCTTTCTTTTCCTCTCCTAAACTTTATTCATGCTGTCTGCCCACCTTAACATCAGCTTGAAAGCAGAATGTGACTGCTGTAGACACATGGCTCCAGATCCATCTTATACTGGAGCCAAAATACAGCAGGCAGCACTTGAAGTGACACTCCATCAGGTCAGCTTGGGGTCACATATTTTCCTCCCATGAAGGAAGTGATGCAAGTTTGACTGTAAGAAAGAAGCTAGAAAAAAGGCTTCAAATGGTCACATGTTCTGCCCGGTTACAACATTACAGGAGAGACATGCAAGTAAATGGAAATTAAGCGCTGATCCATAGATACACACAACACAACCACACACACAAACAGGGACAACAATGTGAGGAAGGAAGTTGCAAGGCAGTCAATGCAAGTGCTATCTAATTGGGTCTCTCCTTTGAGGAATGCCAGCCAGTTAATCATGTCTGAATACACAGAACTCAATTAGTAGCTTGCTAATGCAGACAGATATGAATATTTCATAGCAAATGATGGCAGAGAGCTTCGAAACGTATGCTTCGCTGCTGTACTTCTAACATCAAGCAAAACAAGCAGGATGGATTCACCTGTCTTCATCACCCTCTGTACTTCAGCATGATAGGAGAGCGTGGGCAGCACTAACTCTTTCAAGACGTACACCAGCCGCGCCGGTGTGAGGGCAGCTCCAGAAAGGTGTTGGTGTGAATTTTTGCCTGTTCCCTACCCTTAACATCTATCAGCTTGGGCTGAAGGCGAGGTGGGAAGCAATGTCACTTGCAATCACACAGGGTAGACAGGATATAAAAGAAAGCTCAAAGACATTCATTCCGTTTGTGATCTTAAGTGCTCTTGTAATTCTGATAAAAATTTACTTATGGCATCCTCGAACAATTTTTGAACCTCGGTCAATAAACCCCACTTGAACTTTATTGTGAGCACGTGTAAATGTTGCTGAGCAGCTTTGTTTTCAAACTCTAGTGTGTCATCACCTTCCTCCAGAACAATGACAGACATGACTGCTGGCCCAGCCAAGTGGGTGGAAACTTGCACTGTGGCACAGCGTAGCCGACGGGATGCTTGTATCATGCAACAGAGGACATCTGTTACCAGAAGCCTCCGCTGAACATGGCAAAATGTACCCTCACTGGGCCACCCTGGGAAAATGTCTTGGCACAGCCTAAAAAATGGCCTTTGTGGTTCCATTATACAGTATGGGCTCCTTTAAATTACCACACGTCTATTTGTTGAAAAACTGCAGGTTCTTTTATATAGAAACACTAAAAGTAAATGAGCTATTATGGTAAATAAATACCAGCCAGAGTTCTGCAGGCTAATTATTTAAATTATTTAAATAAAAAATATATTATTGACATAAAATAATCAAACTGTAATCCAAATTAACATGGTGAAACAATAGCTATTGTTTTTATTAAATAACATACAGTATGAAAATTATGGATTCACAAAATCATGTTTAATTAAATTTATTTTATCAATACTCCCAGTTTGTGTTAATAGAAGTAGTTTTGTTGTAATTACAGCAGGAATACTAGAAATACTGGATTTATAATCTTTAACCTATATCTGGGGATCTTTGAATAATGTCAAAACGTGTATATATATATATATATATATATACACCAAGTTTTGACATGAAACTCTAGATGGCGCAGGCTGATGAGTCCTTAACGTAACTGATGATATTTTTATAGCATTAAACGACTTGTCACAAGCTGATTGGTTCATGCTGCATACACAGCCAATGAGCTTGCTGCTTTTAAATGGCTGATTAGCATTCACTTGAGCATTGCAGCGCGCTTTCAGAGTTCCTCTGAAACCCTCCACCTTCCCCAGCTCCACCTGTATAGATCTGCTACGGGTTCTTTTATATGCTATTTGTGGAGCAGTAGTATGTCTTAAATACTCAAAGCACCATATCGGCTTGTGTATTGGCAGTAGCAAGTTCCTGTACTTGCTTGAAGTAGCAGCAGCAGCAGCAATAATCTACAAATACAGCAATAACCAACAGCAGCAGCAGCTCCAAGACCAAATACATTAACATTGTCATATCTATTACCATGCTAAAATCTTCAGAGAGTTCTCATGACAAAAATACGGTACAGTATATATGTAACAAAGGAGGTGTCGTGACAATGGAGTGGGAATCCACTTGCAGGCTTTTATTGTAGAGTGTAGTCAAACAGGCAGGGTCAAACACCAGCGAAACAGTACATACAAGGCAATCCAAAAGAGTAATTCACAAAACAGGCGAAGGTCATGGCAGGCAGTAAACAATCATAAAACAGATAAATAGTCCCAGATCAAAACACTCAAAGACAAAGCAGGGCAAGAAAACACGGGAATGAAACTCAGGGAAAACAGGAGAACGTTACAGGCTAAGCAATCACCAGCGAAGTGTTGGAGTGTGTGTGCATCTTTTAAAGTCCTTCTAATGTGCATCAGCTGTGAACTGATATACAGTGGGTACGGAAAGTATTCAGACCCCCTTAAATTTTTCACTCTTTGTTATATTGCAGCCATTTGCTAAAATCATTTAAGTAAAATTTTTTTCCTCATTAATGTACACACGGCACCCCATATTGACAGAAAAACACAGAATTGTTGACATTTTTGCAGATTTATTAAAAAAGAAAAACTGATATATCACATGGTCCTAAGTATTCAGACCCTTTGCTCAGTATTTAGTAGAAGCACCCTTTTGATCTAATACAGCCATGAGTCTTTTTGGGAAAGATGCAACAAGTTTTTCACACCTGGAGTTCTTTTATGACAATGCAAACGTTAGTTCAGGATGTAAAATGTCATGTAGTGTGACGTAGTGTGATTTATTATTAATAATAAAAATATTTAAAAAATGTACGTTTTATTATACAATATAAAATATGTTTTAAACCCTTTTTTAAAATAATGATTAAGATGTGTACACTCAAATGTATTCTGGAAAGTGTTATTACTTTTTGCTTGGTGGTAACATGGCCTTTTTAGAGTAATTTATATAAACTTGCGGTAACACTTTAGTATAGGGACCAATTCTCACTATTAACTAGTGTTAATGCCTATTAACACATTGATTGTTTATTAGTACTTATAAATCACATATTCTGTATGACCATATTCTACATCCCTAATCCTACCCAACACCTAAAGTTAACTACCTTACTAACTATTATTAAGCTGCAAATTAGTGTTTATTGAGGCAAATATCGTAGTTAATGGTTTGATAATAGTGATAATTGAACCTTAAAATAAAGTGAGACCAAACTTTCCTTGAAAATAGTTTTCAAAATCATGTGAAACTAATATGAATGTAAAGAGTACATATCTAAGAAAACACATCTAAGTTTTACACTTTTTAAAAGATTTTCCTGTCTTGTGTGCACTCATATTTTTCACTGACCCAAATAGTAAAATCAAATACTTTGGAATGCGCAATCTCATAATGGTGATTGCATTTCTCCCCATATTTTCCATGAGAGAGTGTGCAGTAAATCAGACAGTAATAAAGCAGGCCATAGGGACCTGGCCATTTATCTAAACCAGCCTCCATCCAACAAGTTGTCTGGATCTGAATAATCATGCAGTAAAAGTCCAGGAGGAAAGATGGGGAAGGGGGACCACGTTAAACACGCCCGATTACCAGAAATGATGATCTCCACTTAATTAAGTGCTACAGGCAATTAAGTGTTCTGACAGTAGTAACGCGAGCCGCCTGGCAGGTAGAGAGCAGTTTCGACAGGGAAGAGATCTGCAGGGTGCCACAAAAATAGCACCTTACTAACATAATTAACCTCAATGCCATTCAGCCCTGCAGTCTGCCTGCTTCAAAAAAACTCACAAATGAAAGCAGTCTCAGCCATTCGTCTTGAGTTGATCAGCAGTGGGCAATTTACATGGAACAAAATGGTATTTACCTCTTGTTGCTCAACAGCAGGGCGGCCATTTCCTCCGCTGATCCTGGATTAAGGACTAATTTATTGGCTGTGAAAATGTTATTGTGTATTTAACATCATGGTTAAGGATAAGATTAGTGAATAAGGTCAATACAAGAGTGGTCTGCTTAACACCCTAACTTGGTTAATCTGATCAAATCTCATATTAAGAGACTTACTCTGTACTTTGACTTCTGACAGCAGTTCACTTTCAATTTCAGGTAGTCACAGCTATAAAAGTTCAGCTCAGCTGTAGTCCGATTATTAACACCCCATCGGTTCCTGAAACTATGGAAGCTTGTTTCTGCCACGGAAAAAATTTAAAATAAAAAGGGTAACTGCACCATTTTACCTCACAGTTCTGACTCTTTTTTTCTTCTTCACAATTTGCAGCAACTCAGAACTGCAAGAAACAGTATGTATATACATATAATATTATATATACAGTATATATATATATATATATATATATATATATATATATATACAATTTTATTCACAATTCATACTTTTTTCTTGTAATTGTGAGTTAACATCTCACTTTTTTTTCTCTGGCCTATGAGATGTTAACTCACAATTGCGAGATAAACTTGGAATTGTAAGAAAAAGTCAGAATTATGAGATAAAAAGTTGCAATTATCTTTTTTAATTTTTATTAAATTTTTTTTATTATTTATTTTGTGACGGAAAATAAAAATGCAAGATATAAACTATAAAAATATAAAGAGAAAAACCACCAGAATTGCAATATTTTGACTCACAATTCTGAGAAGAAAATTCACAGTTGTGAAACATAAATTGCAATTGCAAGAAAAAGGTATAAATTGTGACAATAAAAGTCACAATTACCTAAATTAAAAAATAAATAAAACATTCTGTGGTGGAAGAAAAAAATAAACTAGCAATTTTGAGGAAAAAAACACAATTACCTTTTTTTATTCCATGAGACAAAAAAAAAATGAATTGCGAGATAAAAAGTTGCATTTACTTTTTAAAATATTTTTATTTCTAGGTAAAATAAGCTTCCTTATGAAATAGTGGATCAGTCCAAAACAGAAGCTGGAAGGTCAAAAGAAGCAATCAGGCTGATCTGATAAATATGGATAACAGTTTGTGACATAGACACTGGCCCATGGTAGACTTGACCAAAGAGTTAAGCAAAATATTTGAGCCAGAGAGAATTTTTGTGTTCCTAAATATTTATGTAGAGGAGTAAACACATGTCAAAGCTGATCTTGCACTAGGGGAAAGAACCACAAGCTGCATTTTCCCCACTAGCACTCTCTGTACAAAGCTCTTAATTTATGATAATGTGCATCATCCTACAAACTCACTCGAAGAGGGGACACATACATTTAGCATCAACTGTGCAATCTTTTGTACTTTGTGTTCATAAACCATGGGAAAGAATGACCTGCGTGACCATTACAAAACTTCTTAAAGGGGAATTCACAGAATGCATTCTGCCTGCAGATAGTGGCATATGTATTTGCTTTAGCACCTGATTCATTAAAGGAATTGTGCAAATCCAGTGTCTGCAAGCCTGTTCTGAGTGTTAGGTTGTGGAGGATGCAGCAGACTGTCGCAATGTGGCATGTTTTACATCATGTCTCTGTCATTGCAACCCAGGCACCTTAATTGACTCACAGAATATATCAAACAAATGTACGCTCAAATGCATCAGCTGATGAATAACTGTTGCCATGCTAGACAGAAAACGTGGGTTAATGATGTGATGCTCTTTAGATTAGGTTGTCATGTGGTGTGACTTTCTGTGAAATGATATTTAAGATTTAAGACAAATTATCAAATAAAAATAGTATTAAACAGTATTATTTTTTATATTGAAAAATATATACTATTTTCCAAAGGTTTATGGTCAGTAAGTTTTATGTATTATTTTTTTAAAAAGAAATTAATACTTTTATTAAGCAAGGGTGCATTCAATTGATCAAAAGTGACAGTAAAGACTTACATTGTTATAAAAGATTTCTGTTTCAAATAAATGCTGTTCTTCAAATAAATCCTGAAAAAAACGAATGCCGTTTCCAAAAAAACAAACCAAAAAACAGTGCAACTGTTGATAAATCAGCATATTAGAATGATTTCTGAAGCATCATTTGCCATTGAGGACTGGAGTAATGGCTGCTGAAAATTCAGCTTTGACATCACAGGAATAAATTACATTTTAAAACATCAAAATATTAAACAGTTATTTTAAATTGTAATAGTATTTCACAATATTACTCTTCTGACTATTCTGACCACAAGACAAAAGACTTCTTTCAAAAACATTTAAAAAATCTTACAGACCCCACATTCTTAAACAGTAGTGTATTTAACTTGAAACTTACCTTTGAAATGAATGATTAAGATGTGTATGTTCACATGTATTCAGGGTGTAAGGAAAATGTTTTTCCTTGAAAGTTGCACCGCACTTTTAGAGTCATTAAATTGAAACTTCTGTTAAAAAATGGTTTAAAACATTTTCCAAATCATTTGAAACCAACGCAAATACAGAGTTTACATTCTAAGAACTTGGAATATGTGTTTTAAACTAAATTTTTAAATAATTTTCTTCTTCTCTATCTTCTCATATGTCATTAACTTATGTACACAAACATCTCTTTTGAATTAAACTGTATTTACTGCCTATATTCTGCTGGTGCTGTACAAGCTAACTAGCTTTAGAGGTCAATTTGTATATTTGCATACAAACACAACATTTAGCCCACACCAAGGAACCAACTCTCTCATTCGCCAGAGTAACACTTCTGTTCACCCCAAAGTAGTGTATTTTTTCCTTCTGGTGTTTTAGGCCATAGCAGTTTTCAGGAACATTTGTCTCTAAGTAACACTACTACAGGTGTATCTCAATAAATTTGAATTTCGTGGAAAAGTTCATTTATTTCAGTAATTCAACTCAAATTGTGAAACTCGTGTATTAAATAAATTCAATGCACACAGACTGAAGTAGTTTAAGTCTTTGGTTCTTTTAATTGTGATGATTTTGGCTCACATTTCACAAAAACCCACCAATTCTGTTTTTCTGACTTCTGACTTCAATTCTGACTTCAGTTTTCTGAAGTCCACAGTCAACACAGACATCTACCAGGAAATTTTAGAGCACTTCATGCTTCCTTCTGCTGACCAGCTTTTTGAAGATGCTGATTTCATTTTCCAGCAGGATTTGGCACCTGCCCACACTGCCAAAAGCACCAAAAGCTGGTTCAATGACCATGGTGTTACTGTCCTTGATTGGCATGCAAACTCGCCTGACCTGAACCCCATAGAGAATCTATGGGGTATTGTCAAGAGGAAGATGAGAGACACCAGACCCAACAATGCAGATGACCTGAAGGCCGCTATCAAAGCAACCTGGGCTTCCATTACACCTCAGCAGTGCCACAGGCTGATTGTCTCCATGCCACGCTGCACTGATGCAGTAATTCATGCAAAAGGAGGCCCAACCAAGTATTGAGTACATGTACAGTAAATGAACATACTTTCCAGAAGGCCAACAATTCACTAAAAATGTTTTTTTATTGGTCTTATGAAGTATTCTAATTTGTTGAGATAGTGAATTGGTGGGTTTTTGTGAAATGTGAGCCAAAATCATCACAATTAAAAGAACCAAAGACTTAAACTACTTCAGTCTGTGTGCATTGAATTTATTTAATACACGAGTTTCACAATTTGAGTTGAATTACTGAAATAAATGAACTTTTCCCACGACATTCTAATTTATTGAGATGCACCTGTAATCACACATATCCACAGAGAAGCCTCAAGCGCTGAACTTTCCTCTCAAATCCCTGTCAAAACCATACAGACCGAATGGATTAAAGGAGGAGGAAAATGATTTGATGGCTCTGCATTTCATTGCAGAACAATTGTGAAAGTGTCTGTAAACTATGAAGGGGTTTTTTTGCATGAATTGTCTTAAAACTTTTGCCAGCAGGCTGAACATACTGTAAATCCTGGGCAAACATCAGTGCTGTAGCTGTGAATAATGTGCTGTTGACTGTGCATAAAAACTGTTCCCACTGTGCAAGATGAAATTGAAATAGTTGAGTATGTGTAAGAGGCTCGGTGAACATGTGCAGCCTCGATTACATTAGGTATTTGAAAAAGAAAAAGGTCCGAGAGCGGGTACCAGATGCACACCACAGCTGCTGCTTTAACAACACATCAGGGTAAGAAGTGAAAACAACAGACAAACCACTGATGTCACATTAACAGGATTAGAGACCACTTCATGCAAAAAGGAGGATTAATTTAGCTGTGAATAAGTTCAGCTGTATTGTGCCATATTCAAACAAGCAATGATAAGTCGCTGATGGGTGGAGCCAGGGAAAACCAATGCACAAAGGCTGATTATTGCCATTGTGCTTTGTGGGTCAGTTGCGACGCTGGGAGCACACGAGTGATAAGACGACGGGAGTGCAGGAAGCAGATGAGAGATAACAGAGAATCTCCAGCAGGCAGCCTTCCTGTCTATTACTGAAAGGAATGAATGATATCTAATTGCACTGTTCAAAAGTTATGTGTTGTCTATTGCCTAGAGGCGGAAACATGCTAATGCTATCACTGCTGTTCCAAAGAATATGCAAAATAAGAGATTTTAACAAATGGTCTCGTATTTCCTGTTTGATGCTATAGAGAAAGATTACTGGATGTCACTGTGTGATAGCCTTTATTCCCAACTAACACTTCAGCTTCCTTTTGAAATTAAAATATTTGCTTCTTATATGCAAACATATATGTAAAATAATAATAATACTGTTAAAAAAACATTCTTTTTGAAGGAAGTCTCTTATGCTCACCAAGGCTGCATTTATTTAATAATACAGTAAAAACAGCAATATTGTGAAATATTATTACAATTTAAAATACCTGTTCTCTATTTTAGTATATTTTAAAATTATCCTTCAGAAATCACTCTAATATGCTGATTTGGTGCTCAAGAAACATTTCCCATTGTTATCAGTTAAACACAGTTTTGTTGCCTAATATTTCTGAGGAAACGTGATACATTTTTCAAAATTCTTTGATGAATAGTAAGTTCAAAAGAACAGCATTTATTTGATATGTAAATGTTTTGATCAAATAATGCAAAAGTCTTTACTGTCACTAATGATTAATTTAATGCATCCTTGCTAAAGTTTTAATAAAAAATCTTACTCACCCCAAACTCTGACACACACACATCTGGTTTACTATCTTTGTGGGGACTCTCCATAGGCGTAATGGTTTTTATACTGTACAAATCGTATATTATATCGCCCTACACTAAACCTACCTCTCACAGAAAACTTTCTGCATTGTTACATTCTCAGAAAAAATAAAAAACTCATTCTGTATGATTTATAAGTTTGTTTCCCCATGGGAACCTCAATTTATGTCCCCACGGTGACACGAGTCCCTGTGAGTCGGTGTGTATTCAGGTTTAAGTCCCCACCGGGATAGAAAAAACATGTACACACACACACACACACACACACACACACACACACACACACGCTACACACACACACACACACACACTCTACACACACACACACACACACACACACACATAAACCATACACACACATACACAAACTCTACACACACACACACACACACAAACTCTACACACACACACACATACACAAACTATACACAAACTCTACACACACATACACAAACTATACACACATACATACACAAACTATACACACACACACACACACACACACACACACACACACACACACATGCTACACATAAATACTCGTTCTATTGTTTTGAGGAGAGAAATTAGTTACAGAATGCTGTCAAGATGTCTTTTGATGACAAGATGACTTTTGAAGTCAAGATGAATCAAATTTTTAAATGCCACAATGAAGAGCTGCAATCCTGTAATGAAGTTACGATCATTATGATAAATTATCATTTTAACTCAGGGCCCAACAAGTTGACATGAAAATTGAATTAAAAACACTTCAAAAACACAATGACTGTCATACACCAAAGGTACTTATAGAAAGAAATGCAGTTATTTAGGAAGACGTGACCAGTTTACCAAGAAGTTGAAAAGGAGATTACAATACATTTAGTGTCTTTTCCTTACAACAAAGTAAATGACATTACATACATAACAGGTGTCTTTCCCTATTCTGTCTCCCTAGTGGCAAACAGAGCAGTAAATAAGATGTTTATATAGGAACAATGAAAATATGAATGCTATGATCCTTACTCTGCAGATAAATAAACTGATAAATAATGTACAATGTGCATTCTTCCTATCTTAAAAGATTCCTAGACTGACTCGCTGGCCTCATTTGAAGTTTTCCCCCAGCTCACTGGGGAACTGTCATGTCTCTATAGACCAAAGTCTCATGCTCATTCTCTAATCGCACAGAGGCGTATGACCCTGAGGATGAGGAGAAAAGAAGAAGAAATTACTTTCATTAAGAAATTCAGATTTCTTCCATCCTTTTGATCTTGTGCCAGAAGAACATTTATGCTGATGAAATGCATAAATAAAGTTCTTAAATTATCCCGGCCCTCTTTAGCGCATGGATCCAAGTTGGAAAACTTCCAGAGGAAGACAAGAACAATCATTCTGAGAGCTGATCAGTGTAGTGGGGGTGATTCAAGAGATGGCCTGTGTCACTGATACTTCAGCTGTTTAAGTGATTCATCTGTTGAAGAAGTACACAGACAGACGCTGTTCTTTGGACTGCTTTGCAGTCTTGTTACTTATAGCCTATTTCCCATTTCCTATTTCCATTTTGAAGTTCAGCAATACAGAGCGAAGTGAAAGGAATATATAAACAAACTCAGTGTTTCTCTCTGTGTATTGCATTGTGGCTTGAAGTACAGGGAAAAACCACTGTCAGACGTCACTCATCGAGGGACAGTTCACCCCAAAATGAAATTGTGTTCTGCAGAAGAAGAAGAAAAATCATACAAGTTTGGATGAGGGTGAGTAAATGATAACAGAAATGCAATTTTTTGAGTGAACTATCCCTTTAATATCTAAAAAACAGCAGCAGTCAGAAAACTTGCACTGCTATGGTGTTGAAATTTATCATTAAAGATGTATTATTTCCAATTTGCCTATGCTCCCTTGAATGTTCAGTAATGATTCTGGGAAACTGTGCCCTCAGTTGAACTCCAAGCTGGCTCTGTGCCCTAGTCACAGCGGTAAGTGTAGATGATTTAGTAAGGGTTTACTGAAAAGCTGCAGGAGTGGTAAGGTGGTTTTGGCTTTGGTGACAGTGCTGGACATTTCTCTGGATTTCTCTAAGCCATTTTGAGTAGTGGGCAACAAAGAAAGGTTGTGAAACCTCAGTGTTAAGGATAAATGTTTCAATTTCGAGAACTTGGCATGTCCTACAGTATCAACTACTATAATGTAACAAAAGCTGTCAAGTAGTCAAAGTGATCCTCATCACCCTAAATATGAAAGCGCTTAACTACTTTTTTTGGTCCTGAAATCAAGAACACAGAAACTCAGAGTGAGGTAAAAAGTTACAGGTTAGACAAATGGATGCTCAACACAATCTCAGGGCAATTCGTAACTATGTTATATTTTGTCAAATTGGTGGCTAATTCATATAAATTCATACATTTTTATGTTTTTGTATGATCTGCTTAAGCCCTAGTAACGGTTATGTTTAGGGGTGGAATTTTCCTAAATATTGTATGTTTTCATACCAATCACATAATAGAAATTATTACGAAATTACTCCCTTGTAAAATAGTTAGATTTTCCCGTAAAATTGGGTTGGCACATTTGTAAGGGATAAAACACGGTCAGATTGCTGCTTTGTGTCGGGGTCCCAATCACTCAGTCAGGGTTTATTTTGTGATAATGATCCACTTGGCTCTAAATTAACTCACTTATTACATGGATACCTGCAATGAAATATATGCATCAACATTAAATATGCAATACTGAGTTATTAATAAAAATTGTGTGGTCAGTCATACAGTGTTGCTCTGGTCAACAGGGCATCTCAAGCATCTGTTTAGACCAGAGATGCCCAAACCAGGGCCCACATAATGACCTTTGATTTGGTCCAAGATGCCATAGCACAAGAGGGCATAAAAATAAGGGGAAAACATATATTTTAACATGTCTTTAATTTAATTTTTTGCTTTTAAATTTAGTGAATATAAGTGAATTAAAAATGTCAATTGATATATAGTTGAATGTAATGCAACATTTAATTCTAGCCCACAGCCCTCAGTCGAGTTTAAATTATGGCCCTTCATAGTAAAAAGTTCAGCCAACTCTGGTTTAGACCATTTAAATTATTAAACAAATCTGACCAATATTAAGAATATTCTGGCTACTTTGAAATTTGCATTGTCTGTTTAAAAGAGAAGAACACTAAAGAAAGTGCTGGCTCAGTAATACAGCGGTTTCTTAAAAGGGAAATAGGGAAACACTGCGGCCACAACAGAAATGTAAGTAGGCTACACATGCCACTGGAAATGGAAATAACACAAGTACAAACGGGAAACAATGATGAAATAAAAGGCAGTTTGAGGAATGGCCTGGTTTCTTTGTGAGTTGGGCTAATACTTATTTTTGGTGCTGACCGACTCTGGGTTTCAAAATATACTTACAGTAAAGACCGATCAAACAGAAATGGCCTTTTCTGCACTTTTGCTCTTGTCAGCTTGGAAATTAGCCAGTATGTGATCCATCCTTTCTATATAAACGCCACAATCAAATAAAGAATCCTTTTATAACAATATTTCACTTTCTACCGAGCTTGCTCTCTTACATATAAAGAGCCATGGTTGAGAACGGTCAGACCAGGTTACTAGTGGCTAAGTGTGAACTAATTTGATTGATAGGTCTTCCAAAAAAATGTGGTTGTCGAAATGGTGTGAAAGAGTTTGTGACATTACAGCCTTTAGCACTTGCTGGTATTTATTTAAAATAGATTTGTGGATCTTTCTGGACCCAACCAATGAGTCAACGTCTGGCTAGAACTACACCATCTGTCCTAAAACCCATCTTTCTCCACTGACAGCCATTACAAAATTAGCTATGTATAAAGTTAGAATGTGAATACTAATAGCCAGCTATGACCAGCTATTACAGACCTCTACTCAGAACTGCTAACTAAAGGAACGTAATTCTCTAATACTCTTAATGTAATCCATGTTAGTCTCCCACACAGAGTAGCTGAAAAGTGCATTTCAAAACAGGAATTAAAAAGTGTTTTGTAATAATGACAAACAAAATATGGTTCTCAAAACTTTCAATGTCTACCAGCACATGTAGATGTTGCACAGCTCTCAGATGTGGGAAAACATGCTCAGAAAGTTTGTTCGCTTTTTTTATAAGAAACTCCTAACCTCTAGTTTGATGAGAAATGTTAATTTTCATTTCTTACTGTAACTGTCACTAATTTCCTTTTGTCTTACCATTCGCCTGAAGAAATAAGAGAATTTTCAACAGATATTTTCAGAAACAAAAAAGGGTAGGTGGACGGTGGAGGGAGAAAAAGGAGGCCCTGATTTGGTTTCCAATCTACAAAGGAAAGTAATCCTATCTGGCAGTCTAATGTGATTGTAATTCTCGTGTTACATCTCAAGTGTGATTTGCCCGTGTGAATGCTTATCAGATGTATGAGTTGAACGTGACGCTTGGTCCTTTGCATGCGAGGCCACTGTTTGTCTAATCTTTATGCCTCTTATGGATTTGACTACCGAGCTAACAACTGTGAAGCAGCTTATCAGGGAAGAATGAGGAGTGTGACAGGAATAGGTGAATGATTATGAAAAGAGCAACGGTTTGGGTAACATTTCTGAAAGAACCTAAATCCAGGTTTTACAGAGCCAGATGCTCCTGCAGATCTTAGACCTCAGAACATGGAGCCAATGAGAGCTGAAGCTAGCTTCATATGAAGACAAGGAAACTAGAGCATCAAAGAGCATGCAAACTAGTGCCGCTGAAGTATTTCCTCTTGGATATGTGTGTAGAAATGTGCTGAGCGGCAAGTAAACTAACAGTATGAATGTGTACTTGTAGACAACAAAAGATGAGGTCACGATGTATCATTATACATATATATATTATCTATATATCTATCTATACATACATGCATATACTGATACATTTTGACTCATCTGTGGCTGACCATATGTATATGGTTTATATATATATATATATATAAAAAAAAATCAATTTAAAATTGATTATTATAGTTGCCTAAAGCTAAAATGAACTAAAACTAAAACCATTAAAAAAGGTGTTACTTAAAATAATCATTAAATTAAATCAAATAAAACATAAAAACATTTTATTTCCGCTACAACAATTCTCATTTTAATTTAATTTAACATGTACATGCTAAAAGAACTAAAACTGAAAAAATAAAAATAAAAATAAATAAATATATATATATATATATACACACACACACACACACACTACTAAAATGACAACAAAATTACTAAACTTTAACTAAAATAAAAAAAATAATATAAAATAAAATCTGAAATATTCATCTTAAAATATTAATAAAACCATAACAAATTGTATCTCAATAATACTAAAATAAAACTGTTTCAAATAAATTCTGTTCTTTTGAACTTTCTATTCATCAAAGCATTCTGAAAAAAAGGAACACGGTTTGCACAAAAATTTTAAGCAGCACTGTTTTCAAGATTGATGATAATAAAAAATGTTGAGCACAAAATATTATACTCAAATGATTTGTGAAGGATCATGTGACACTGAAAACTGAAGTAATGGCTGCTAAAAATTCAGCTTTGCCATCACAGGAATAAATTAGATTTAAAAGTATATTAAAATAGAAAACAATTCTAATTAATTGATCAATTAGTGTTTTACTCATTGACATAAGGAGCTGTTGTGCTTTCAAAGACACAAAGTCGAGTCCCGTCTTAAAAAAAAAAAAAAATTAAATAAAAAATTATTGTCACATGTGCACCATCCTAATGTAATAAAGCCAAAAAAATACTGTAAAAATGGCATACGTACACTAGGGGTTGAATGACTTCTGATTTTTTAAAGTCGACTTTTATGTGATGAAAGTCGAGTCGAAGTCGACTAGTCGCTGATGACATCATTAATGAACAAAAAAGTCTGGAGCTGAGACTAGAACACCTTGTGCACAGCTATGGCATATGACAGCTTTGCCATCACAGGAATAAATTAGATTTAAAAGTATATTAAAATAGAAAACAATTCTAATTAATTGATCAATTAGTGTTTTGCTCATTTACATAAGGAGCTGTTGTGCTTTCAAAGACACAAAGTCGAGTCCCGTCTTAAAAAAAAAAAAATTTAAATAAAAAATTATTGTCACATGTGCACCATCCTAATGTAATAAAGCCAAAAAAATACTGTAAAAATGGCATACGTACACTAGGGGTTGAATGACTTCTGATTTTTTAAAGTCGACTTTTATGTGATGAAAGTCGAGTCGAAGTCGACTAGTCGCTGATGACATCATTAATGAACAAAAAAAGTCTGGAGCTGAGACTAGAACACCTTGTGCACAGCTATGGCATATGACACAGCGCTGCCCACAAGGCTATTGCTCCTATAACAGCTCATTTTTATCAGTTCTTTTGTCTTTGGGTCGTTATATTTCTCACAGATTTCTGTTAGTTCTAAATCAGATACAGATAAAGTAGCACAGTAAAGATTGCATTCATATGAATGCATTGAGAGCGATTGCGTGTGTGAATTAATTCTACCTGGCAACGTCTCTCTACTAGTAGTGAAGTTATGGGATTTAGTTATTAAGAAATATATGCTTGAACTTTTCCGTTTCTAAGCTATTTTATTGAGAAATCACAGAACAGTGTTGACAATACATTTCAGCGCTGAATGATTCTGTGTGCGCGCGCGATGTGTGCATAATGTGCGAGCTACTGTCTGAAGCCTATGTGTGTGCGTTACAGTGCAGCAGCGCATTAGATTAGAACGGCGATTAACTTACCTGTACAATAAGCTGTTTAAAACGTGCATTCTCCTGTTCAACTTCGAACATCCAGTAATATAATCACACATATCTTGTTGAGTGCTTTCAGAGTATGCATTTATTTGTCATTTTAACTGTTTGGAAACTGAGCGTAAATGTGGAAGTCCTTCAAAGATTTCTCATCCTGTTGCACCCTCTATAGGACCAGTGACTAGTCGACGTCAAGCTTAAAGTGTCATGGCAGAGCATTGAAGTCGACTAGTCGATGCAACCCCTAATGTACACACACCTGTTGTGCACAGTGGCGGTTCGTGGGTTTTAAAATAAAGGAGGCACACTAATTGTATTGGTCTGGGATCCCTGCCGATTATTATTATTATTATTTGCTTAACCACTTTAAAATGGCTTTTTGGATGCTTTTAGTCAGAAAACTTAAAGAAAACGACACACATACAGCAATATAATATAATTTCACTTTCCTGGCCTATCACTTGAAGAAAACATCCATCCCTTCTTAAAATTCTGTGTTAAAAGACAGCTGCCTGTTGTGCCATTTAATTAAGCCGACAGTTGTAGCCTATATCCAGTTTTTTTTTTATTTGTATATATACTGTTTGAATGACAGCTTGGTAAATCTCTTGGCGATTATCCATCCCTTCTTAAAATTCTGTGTTAAAAGACAGCTGCCTGTTGTGCCATTTAATTAAGCCGACAGTTGTAGCCTATATCCAGTTAGGCATGTTTACCCTTTTTTTTATTTGTATATATACTGTTTGAATGACAGCTTGGTAAATCTGTTGGCGATCAAATATTCAATATCGCTACTCATCATAAGGACTTGGTACATTATCAGCGCAGCGGCAGACCTTCAAACTAATATCACGTAATTTACGTCTCTATGATGATTGGTTGATATACCAGAAGGGAGGCTAGCCTTCCTTGCGAGGGTTCTTTTCTCAACACTCCTCAGCGCTGAAAGTGAACACTCGATGGTGATTGGCTAATTTTTTTTTTACCAACGGAGGCACAAGAGCTCAGCTCTTCCCCGGCCTCCCCCTCCCCTTCTCTATCACCTAGCGGTTGTAATTACATCAGCAGATTCGGCACATTCACGATAGAAAAGCGGCGCTTTCCAACTTCATTAACATGTTATGGTATTACAGCTGTGAAATTACAAACAAAAATATACACATTCTGAGACATGAACTGAAATCAATTGTCAATTTTATTAATATTAAATCGTCCTCCTCTCATTTTCACCACAACATTTTGGGGAAGCTGTGCCTTCCCCAACGAGCCGCCACTGGTTGTGCATCTAGTAGATATTTTGTGTGATGAAGAACACTTGTACTCGACTATTAGTGTAGGAGACCCTGTGTGTGCATGCAGAGCATTGAGTGGATTTCACTCACGATATAGCAGGGTTCGCAGTAGGCCTTCTTTTCCACGGCATAAAAGGGCTTTCCTCTGAGCTTAGAGCCACAGGTCATGCAGATGAAGCAGTCCACATGGAAGACGTGGTCCATGGCGGTACAACCCGTTCCCTCACCGACCACATTCTCCCCACAGTTTGCACAGCGACCTTCAAAACACAGCATTGGAATTATGGTTCAGATGCTGAAAGAAAATGACATAAGCTAAAACAAACATATTCAATAATATTAAACACAAACATCATATGGTGTGAGAGAGATTAAAAAATAATGTAGAGGTAAACGTTAAACAGATAATACCAGTGTTGGGCAAGTTACTCTGAAAATGTAATCAAATTACTGTTCTGATTACTTTATTTCAAAAGTAATTAGTAATTAGTTACACTACTAGTTACGTGACTTTTTTTCTCCATGCAATTTATGAAATCCCAGCATACACGCTCCCGGTAAATATTTGTTATTAAATCATTAACATTCACAGAACACTGTTATTTTTAACTAAAGCAAGCGGCTGCTGCGTGCAAGGTTTGGCATGGCAGAATGCCAGCAAAGAGCGCTGCATTTATAATCTCTAAAAGACATCTCAGTTCATAATGAGAGGATTCGTGAGCACGCACATTTCAGCACTGCATTGCTCAAAGCTGCGAACACGTGTTATAGCCTAAATAGAAACTCTGGATAAGTTTGCACCTGTTATTCATTTATATTTTATATTAGTTCATGTTGCTTTTGTGCAATGGATGAATAACAATTTATTTGTTTTAGATATTTTATGTTTAGATATTTCTATTTTGCGGGAGTCCCGTGAATCATTGTATTCTCCCGCATCCCGCACATACACGAGTGTCTACCCGAACGCACCAGCACTCGCCCAACTCTGTTGCGTCGGGTCTCGCGGGAGCAGGTCTCTAACCCACTGGCACTTGACTCGACAGTGCACGTGCTACATCCTTTTTACAATCTCTAGATTAGAAAACACTGCATTCTGTCAGCAATGGAACGCAGCAGTAACGTATAGAGACTTCGGCTTAACTAGTGCTGGCCGGTATGACCAAAAGTTTATATCACGGTATTTTTCAAAATTATACCGGTTTCATGGTACATGACGGTATTTTTTTTTTTATGCATGACCGGGTGTTAACCATATTTCTACTGATTGAGAGAGGAAATACTGCAGTATATTGACTTAGAATGCCCTATTTTACTGTCATGATGAGTGAATATTGTCAAAAAAATACCACACTAAATAGTGACTAAACACGACCGCTTTTAATACATGTTAAACAGGAGTCACTCACATTTATAATCGCAGCATCGTCTGATAAAATCAACATGCATCTACACTAAAGAGCGGCTATGCGGTTGTTTTGACTATATTACTTTTTTGTCTCATGCAGCGCACTGTCTGTGTCTGAGTAACAAACTAAAACAAAACAACAAACAAACAAGTGCATGTGATATTAACAGACGAAGTACGCTCATATTTATAATTCCAAACAATAAGTAAGCGACAGGTGCAAGGAAACGCTGTTTTGTACTCATTTATTGACGAGTCGGCTGTGGTGCGGCCAACTGAAAGCGCTGCTTCTCTGCCGCTCACTGCACAGAACAGACGCCGAGAGAGGTGACACTTCTCCAGGAAAGTCAGACCTCACGCTCGCGGGACAGCACTGGCGAAGTCTTCCAACTGAACCATAGCTAAGGTTTATCCAAAAAAGTTGCTAGGTTTGTCAGTATGAATATTCTATGGAAAAAAGCCGCTAAAAGGGTCTGAAAGTTGCTAAATCTAGTGCTAAAGTCACGCTTGTGTGTGTGCGTGAGACGCAGGAGCTGATGGCAGGGGGCGGTGGATATTTGTGGCAGTCAATGTGGATATTGTGGAGAGTTCTTCTGTGTCATCACGTTCTATTAGTTCTACAGCTTCAGTTTTGGAACTCACTCACCACAGTGGAACAGTGAAAAGGGACCCCTTTCAAACAAGTGTCGCGTTCCGAACGTTGTTTAAGCGACATAGCGGTATTTGCGGAATTAAAAAAATTAATATCATAACAAAAATAAACACCGGTATTCGGTATGAACCGGTATACCGCCCAGCACTACTTGTAACTATACTCTAATTACTATTTTGAAAATTATAACACGTTAAATTACTCCGTTACTAAAAAAGTAATCAAATTACAGTAACTCGTTACTAAGTAATGCGTTAATACATATATAGTGTAAATAGCACCATCTGCCACATTTCTATAAAACCATTCTAATTAAGAATAGCTATTTCAAGTGGTGATATGGTTATTCACCCTTTGCTCTCCCCCAAACCACAAGGTTTCTTCATCTATTTTTTTTTTAAAGAAGATGAGATGTTTTAACTATAAAGAAAACTAACACTTCAGTTTTCAGGTTCATAGATAATCTTGAATAAACAGTGTCTGTTGCCCCTTTCAAGCCAACACATCTTTGTGGTACAACCAATGATAACAATCTACTTTACTGAGTAATTGCAAGTCTTGTGGATAAAAATAATTAATAGAATCAATGTCAAAAGAAACAGAATATGAGGAGCATTTCTAAAGTTAGATAGATACCATCTCTAGGGAATTTACCCCTTTAAAGTGTTTGGATTTTTCTTCTTAATTTTAAATTTTTTCTTTTTAAAAAGGGCAAAGTAATCGGTTGCCCTACAATTGTAGAAATGTAAGGCGCTTAATAAGGTCAGTCACTTAACAGGGACTATAGTGAGCTGATTTTTCCCTTTGTGAAGAAAATGGAGATCAATGCATCACCGCTTGTGCAAATACCACCCGCCATATATCAACTTATTCATCACAAACTGTGAAAACACATGCATATCACTCAAACGATGGCAGACATGTAAAGAGCAGCTCATATTCAAACGAATCACTAATAAATTCCACTGAACCTCTGTTCAGACTCCTAGCCACATATATAAAGCCACATATAATATCTCCATTGGGATGAGAATAGGATTAAACAATGCATAGGCACACTGACACACACACAATCTTTTCATGATAAAATGAAACTTTGGAAGTGGATAGAGCACAATCTTTGTGTTATAGGGCATCTGGTATTGCACCGAAAAAAGATCGTGATTGCAAATTGTGAGACACGGCATTTGGATATCTGTAATTGAGTCGAAGCTATCTTTAATTGAGCTTAAGATGTCTCCAACTCAATGCAAAGATATCTTCAAACCAATTAATGACGCTAGCGGTTTAATTAGCATTATCAGGAAATAATGCGCTTTAAAGCTATATCTTATGGTGTTTTCCTTTTTACACATCTGAGGACAGATACAATCTCAAAAAAAAGAGAGAATGTGAGATATTATGAATTAATTTACTTAACTTCTGTTCTGTAGTTCCTCATTTTTCTTTTCTCTCTCTTTTGTGCTTCATTTAAGCCTGTTTTTAGAAATGATACACTCTCTGACTGCAATGAGAGCCAGAGTTCAAGCTTGTCACAGACAAAAGGCGAAGCAGTGAGCAGGAGAAATATCAGACACGCTCCCATTTTCACCGCTGAAGCTGTCGGCAGCATCAACAAAACAGACTGAACTTTTCCGCTCTTCAGATTAGATATCAAAGCTGAGCTGAATATGAGCACCTCTTCTCAACAAAGTTTTAATCGTAGATAATTCTCCTCATGCTTGTGGATTAAGACATCTCTTAAGTGATATCTCTTCAATTCAGTCGATGCACTGCAAAAAGTCATTTTTTTAAATCAATACTTTTATCTTGATTTCCAGTAAAAAATAAATAAAAAAATAAACATCATTAAATAAGATACATTACTGAAGAAGCTAAATTGATATAGAGATAAAGAGAACACATTTTGAATTAAGTTCTTCTTGCTGCTGTAAACAAGGATAAATTCAATTTATATTATCTTAAAACAAGTCATAACATCCTTGATATTAAGCTATTTTGCTTCTTAGGTCCTGTAAATGTACACTGCAATTTGAAAATTTGGGGTCAGTAAGATTTTATTTGTTTATTTAGTACTTTTATTAAACAAGGATGCATTAAATTGTTTAAAAGTGACAGTAAAGACGTTTACATTGTTAAATAAAGTCTATTTCAAATAAATGCTGTTCTTTTGAACACTGATAATAATTAAGACAATTTTCTTGAGCATCAAATCAGCATATTAAAATTTCGGAAGGATAATGTGACACTGAAGACTGCTGAAAATTCAGCTATGCCATCAAAAGGAATACATTACATTTTAAAATATACAAAAATAGGAAACAGTTATTTTGATTTGTAAAAATATTTCACAATATTTCTAAATTTTATGTATTTTTGATCAAATAAATGCAGCCTCGGTGAACATATGGAGACTTTAGTAACATAAAAACAACCATACCAAGCCCAAACCTTTGAATGGTAGTGTATCTTGTTTTAGTTTATTGATTTATTTATATTTATATTAATTTTTTTCCAGAAAATGATATTTTTGCAGACAAAAGCGCTTAATTATTGATTCTGTTGGTAGCGGTATAACAGCCAAACATACCATTACTTCAAGTAAACCCACTCTGAAATGATCCGACACAAGGTTTCCATGCATTGTCACACCTGTCTAAGAAACAACAGCATAAAAAAAATGAATGTCATGTTGATTCATAATTACCACTTAGCTCTACGTTGTGTGCCCCGTGTTGAACTGTCACTAAAGCTAATGTGAGCTACTTCACTGACGCTGATCTCTAGATAATTTCCACTCCAACCCCGCTGAGCTATACCTGTAGCAGGGTTCTGCTGAGGAACAGCACGAAGCAGGCGGAGGAAATAAAGTGGAGCCGTCTGCCTGCCGCAGCTCCCCAGGGGACCAGTGGGGGTGGGTGGAATCCCAGGCAAAGGTAATCACTTCAGATGGGCTGAAATAAGAGCGGCTCTGGATCACAGGCCCCTCTGAGCCAAACAAGTGTGTGAGAGAGACAAGCACAGAAAAAGAAAAGAGAGAACGTGAGTGGGAAATACGGCCAAGGGATGAGCGCAGGTCACCCTTAAAACCTGAGTGGAGGAAACCGTTCGGAAATCCTCTTTCCTTTCAGTGGATTGGGAATGCCATGGACTCACAGGATGTGAGAAGAAAGAAACCCTTAAATGCCTTTAGAGCAGTTAAAGTCATTTTTGTCAGGTGAAGGACCACTTCATTAGTAAAAATGGACCACCTATCACTCAAATCTGGAGGGAACTGCACATCTAACCTCAAAAAAATAACTTACGAGCAGTGTACAACTATCATTATATCGTATATCTATAGCCGTATGTCTTATCTTAAAGAGCCTCACTTTTACAGATAAAGATTGAGCTGAATATTTATTACTGAATATTTTACTAAATGAGCTGAATATTTCCAGGCTACACACACACACACACACAAACACACATTCTTACACAAAAAGTTTGGAATATTAAGTTTTTTTAATGTTTTTGAAAGTCATTTTCTGTTTTCTTTTATGCTCATCAAGGCTTCAAAAATAAATTTAAAAAGTAATATTGTCTAACAGTTTTACAATTAAAAAATTATAATAACTGTTTTCCATTTAAATATGTTAAAATGTAATTTATTCCTGTGCTCAATTATTATCAAATATTATTGGTACTTAGTATTAGTTTCATCAATGTTGAAATCAGTTTTTGCTGCTTAATATTTTTGTAGAAACAGCGATACATATTTTCAGGATTATTTGATGAATAGAAAGTTCAAACGATCATTATAAATGTCTTTACTGTAACTTTCAATGAATTGTATGCATCCTTGCTATAATGAATATATGAATTGCTATATAAATAACCATTAGAACAGTAGCCCACACTGTAAAATAGTATTGTATCACGTATTGTGAATAGTATTTTTTCCACAAAAATATTAAGCAGCAAAAACCTTTCACCATCCCTAATATACAATATATGATAGAACACTGTTTTATTTTTAGGTCTGTCAAAGTTGTATTATCTTAGTGTTGTATTATCAAAGTGTATTATCTTAGAATATTGATTCAGTGTTTAATGCAATGATTTTTAATATATTTTGCAAATTTTATATTACTATTTCATTTTTTTATGCTCTTTAAATGTTAGAAATACAGGAATTAAATCATAATTATTGTATTGACAAAATACTTTTATATATGTTTTATAAATAAATGTTTTGGGACTTGAGATTACTTTATGTTTGTTATTTAGCACATTTGTCTCAATATTGGAGTCAGTAGGGAATACAGGATGATGACCCACAATAGTTACATCAGCAGCTGCAAAGAAATCTCTACAGACACACACACACACATATATACATTATGTGAAGCCTAATAGGTGCAGACAGGTGATCAGAGTCACATTCTCACAACTGTCTCTCTAAATATGGGGCCTAAAGATTATTTGACTCATTTGTAGCCGCAAACATTTCTGGTGACTCACAGTCACTAGACTGACTGAGAATAACAGAAAAAAACTTTATTTTTCAGTTAATAAACCAACACATTTTTACAATCAGCTCACAAATGGGTGAATCATGTAACACCGTGAAATCGCTAATTGAACATAATAAAAAGCTGGACATAACAAAAGGCCAGTCCCTTTTACCCCCAAAATTATTCTAAAAAGCCTTGAACTATATTATACTTTCTAGATGCAAATGTTACATGAAAGGACAAAGAGAATTAAACCAGACACAAATCCGTATAGTGGAAGATCTAGCTGAATTTTAAATTTGTTTATGTTTAAATCTTCTAAAATACAGTAACATTTAAATTACCTAAAAAAAATAAAGGCCACAGAACTCTCATTTAGATTTGAATTCATCATCATGTAAAGATCACAGGTACAGTATTTGATTAAGTTTAATATTGCAAAGATATGTGTAATGCTTAAGGGTAATCCATTTTGGATTATATGATTAAAACAGAATAAAATGAATGAAGAACTGTCAAACATTAGTGATCCTGGTGCACAACGTTAACATGTTTGCGATAAAAGGCCGCAACCAGATTCCTGCATA
The DNA here is from genome assembly GCF_001515645.1 of Sinocyclocheilus grahami. Lineage (NCBI taxonomy): Eukaryota > Metazoa > Chordata > Actinopteri > Cypriniformes > Cyprinidae > Sinocyclocheilus > Sinocyclocheilus grahami. Next base: position 105,624 of record NW_015505623.1, read on the forward strand.
ATGAAAGCGGCATTTGTACATCTCTATCCCACTCAACTGCTTTTGAATCTCCCCCTTAACACTGGGCAGAATGAGCTCATGAAAGAGCCTTCGCTTTCCCCTGTGTCCTTTGCTCTGGGAATGGAAGGCGAGTCTTCATATTAAAACTTCAAATAGTTCCTTTGTAACCAGAAGGGGTAGGAGTGGAAGAGTTCATTTACACTTTATACACTTTCTCTTCCGTCTTCACCATCCCTATGCAGCCTCCACTCTTTCTTATATGCAACCTCAGAAAAAAAGAAAAGAAAAGAAGAAATAATAAGGATGGAACGAAGGAAGAAGAAAGAGGCCAAATGTGTTGCTCAAAAGCCTTGTGAAAGGCTTAAAGCGGTTAGGCATTTTAATTGGATAAAAGGAGAAGATTAAAGAGTTCTTGACTGCGTTCCATAAATAATTGATTTCTAATGTATTTGTGGTGGCAGGCAGATGCCGTTGTTTGGCAATAGTGGATGCTTTGAGTGGCAGGCCTGCTAAGATTTCCTGCACATCTCCGTCTCGCCTCTCTTTGTTTTTTCACGCTGCGATGCAAGAGGGGTGCATGAAAAGCGGCGCGAGCGCGAGCAGCAATTTTGATCTTACATCGCCGGAAATCAAAGATCATGCGTGTAAAGAGGGAATGCAAAGAACTTTTTTGTGGAAGGCCAAACTTTCCTGACTCGCTGAGAAAAGAAGACGCGATTCTTTAAGGAGGAAACACAGCCTTCTCAGTACTGGAAGACAAAGCGCATCGTGACAACGCGCATGTAAACAAATAAACACAACAGATCCACAACACATATTCTGGGCTTGCAAGAACTTTGTTGCTTCAGAAAGAATATTTTGCGGTGTAAACAACAGAGCATTATTAGACAGAAATAGTAGCAATAACGCAACACAGATTCCCACAGATGGAATTCATCTTGTTTTTTAGGAACAATAGCAAACAACACATTCCTACAGCTGGAGTGAGAATTTTTTTTTTATGATTTAAAAAAACAAACAAAAAAAAAAAACATCTGTTTCAACAGCAAATTCCGCTCCAGCAAATTATGCTGCTCTAATTCACAAATTTATTACAGAGCAATGTTACCAAACACACGCTTTGTTTTTTTCCCCACACAAAAAGCTGAGGAAAAAAATAAATCTGTTGTGACAGGCTCTGTTTGCAGAGAATTAAAAAAAGGTAAAAAAGTCTTGCCAAATGTTTATTTATTAGGGTTGCAAACAAATATTATAGGGGTCAATGATGCTTGTGATGCTTATTTTTTCATGGCCTATAAATTAATTTATACAAAAATGAAGTAAAATTCACATATACAATGACTTGCATACACTTCTTTGATAATGTGCACAAGTTTATGTATTATTATTATTATGTATGTATTTTTATATTTACCATATTAAGTGGTTTGACATTTGATTGATCTCATATTATCATCATTTTGTAAATACATGAATACATAAATAAATGCTTCAATGTCATGTGTTGTGATTCCCAACAAGGAGAGATTTATGAATTAATAATTTTAAAAAAACTTTACAAAAGTTACATTTATTGCTTAAATTATATTGAATCTAAATTACAAATAATTTCTAAATGAAAATGAGTGTCCATAGGTATACATGTACTCATGGTAAACAAATTGTATTAATTTTTACACCACATGACATTTTTACAGAAAGTGGAATTTATACATATATAATGAAACTCTAAAACAGTATTTCATAGGTTCATACTGTAGGTCACCAAGCACTAAATGGTGTAGACAGTCAGAACACATTAACAGTATGGCTGCAAAAGCTCCAGGTTTACACTTCGTAGTATCATTTTCAAATTTCGGTCATCTTTTTATATTTACCCTATTTTCTCTTTCTGTCTTTTCTTTGTGTGTTCATTCCAAAGGCCTTCTAGGCAGCTGTATGATACTGGTTTTACTTCATATGACAAAAAGGAATGGGTGGCATCGATGTATTTCGATCTTTCAGTGCCGCTTACCCATAACCCCCGTAATTTCATTCCCATGTCAGCAAAAAATGATGAGGCAGAATGGGGTGTGACTCCAGAGCAGAGAGAAAGGGGAGGTTACATGCCACAATGCATTACCTCTCAGTGTGTCAGGCCTGCAGGGCAGTGTGCAGATGACAGAGGGGGTTTGGGGGACGTTTGTGGGTTACATGTCCTCGAAGTAGGTGGGAACTGTGACATGGACAGGTGCCAGGGTATAAATAGGGCGAATGGAAAAAAAGAGAGAAAGAGAGATAAAGAAGAGGGCTGGAGCGTGGAGGTGAACAAATGTGTAAGACTGCATGTTTGTGTGGCACAAAACATTCTTTCTTGGGGTCAAACGCTCACCCACGAATGAAATCAAGCAACATGATTCATTGTAAGCCCTCCAGCTCCTTAAACTAGGCCTGCAACGCAGACAATCTTGCAAGCCTCAGTGGAGCTGTCTCAACGAGGCACAATCGCCGACCCGCGCTCTCCAACAATGAAGGTTCGTGTTAGATGATATCACCTCACATGAACTATCGCGGGAAACAAGCCCTCGCTGACCATCTGAAATACGAGCTGGGAGAGGAAAGAGAATGAGTACTGGGGAAAAGAGAGAGAGAGACAGATTTAAGTGGCACACCACACTCTGATGTAAGACTAGAAAGCAGCGTGTCCTTGGTCTTGAAGAATTGAAACATAAAATCAGCATACAAGAATAAAAAAAGTAGCCAATACACATGTGTGTCTGGAAGGAAACAGCAGGATCCAGACAAGGATATAGCTACATATTCAGAACCCAATTTAATTATTTAAAGGAAAGTTCACCTAAAAATTAAAATGGTGTCATGATTTACTCACCTTTATGTTGTTCCAAACCCAAATTTTTCTTCCATGGATATGAATTTTTGAAAAATATCCTGGGCATTTTTTT